>NC_041392.1:238311224-238367717 GCF_002162155.2 Triticum dicoccoides | reverse complement strand
TATAAGTGACACCATCAATCATCCAACCTCTATGGGTGGCTGTGGAATGAGATGGCTTTCTCGACATGAAAAGTTAGAAGATCATACATAAAAGGATAATAAGAAAGGAGGTAAGAGCACGGTTTTTTTTATTCCGATTTTTTTTCCGGGAGGGGCCGGAAAATCCGGTTCTCGAAAATTTCCAGAAATTTCGGATTTTTTTCAATCCAAAAACATTTAACGTCAAAATATATAATTTTTAACCAATTGAGAACATGAAGTACTTTCTGGTGAATTGGTCCGCTCGCTTACTTACCTACCGAAGGTCGTGCGTTCGATCACTTCCTAACGCACCGCGACCGATTTTTTTAGGAAGCTTGAATAAGGCAAAAAAAGTTCAAATTGCAAACAAGGGTAATCGAACCTGAGACGTAAGAATGATAGGTAGCGCTGCCTACCATTTCGACAAGTGCTTGCTTATGACTATCTTGGTATATGTAGCCATTTGACATTACTTAGTCTTTTAAATTAAAAAAATTAAAACTTTTTGGACGGTATCGGTTTTTTTCGGAGGTCGCCTAGGTTTCTGGTTTACAGCCAGTTTCCGTTTTTGCAGAACGGAATAAAAACACTGGTAAGAGACAAAAATGGGCAACTGTTGATCTAGGAATACTTTGGATTTATATTCTATTTCAAATGGAGCATGTCTCGATTTCGACAAAAGCTGAATATCATATATGTTCAGATATGGGTAGAATTAAAAAGGTACCCAACATAACTGAAAAACAATGGCGCTCCGTAGGCTTTATATTTAGTTGGTATGAGATAATTTCGTTTCCAGTATCTAGTAATAGAGTCCTTGTCAGTTTGAAAACAAAATGATACCTAGTATATTAATTTCATATTCTTAAGAATCTTCTAATTTGCACCATAGTAGGCACCAACATGGCCGACAATAAGTCTCATAACCTGGAATGATCAAATATGACCCAAAACTAACGTACAAAGCATAAAAACAAGAACTTCAAAGAAATTTACTCATATTGTCTTGTCTAATCATCAGTCATTGTGCAAATAAATATGATGCCTAAATATTTGCCCATTGTCTTGAAATACTTAAGTAGTTTCCTTTTTGCTACTAGTGTCTTGAATCAGCAGAATTATTTAACAAGACGTGTGTCCCTTGAGTTGAGCATTATAGGGTTAAAATCTTGATGAAAACTCAATTAACTCATGTGCACGGACAAAGACAAGGACCATATGGACTCAATACTGAAATAAATTCAGTGAGGTGATTGTTGGAGCAGTAGTTGATCCTCCGGCTTTCATACATTGATCAAATTGGTACGATATTTATTCCCAATTTTTTCATTAAATTTATCTATTTGTTCAAATATAATCAACTTACTGACATTATACTAAATATGTTAATACAACCAACTTACTTAATTTGTAGTATTATATATGTAATTGTTTCCTTTATCGACATTTCATCGAGATCATTTCCCCACATATTGTCCGACAAAGGTTTAAATTGTGATATGTTCAATAAGCCATGACGAGTTTCGGTAGAACTGGGTGTCAGACCAGTTGGCTAGTGGTGTGCGGCCGGCTCCCACATTTGAGCCTTGTGCTCCGCAGGGCATGTGTCTGGTTGTTTCTTCTTAATAAAATGTTGTATGGGCTAGTCCCTGTTGGTCCTTTTTTTTATGGTTAGTTTCCATAAATTTGAAGAGCATGTGTGTTAGTTTAATACATGACATTTCCAAAAAGAGTACAATGATACTCAAAATAATGAAATACGATAGGTGCCACTTAGGAGCTAGTTTTTTTTAATATATAGAATTGTTTCTTTTTGTTTTAGAGACTTTTTGGATTCTGCCCGCGTCAGCTGTACCAAAATGGGGTGCGCTAATATTTTGGCAAGGGAATCAGAGGCTTCCGTCTCGCTAGTGAGCGGGCGTGAAATCAGAACTGCCCCTTAGTTCCCACAAATCAGAACTACCATCCAAACAGCCCCTTAGTTCCCACAAATTTTGTCTCTTTGATACTTTATCCATTGAGATATCAAAGTTGGCCTACCAATTTAGTTGTTGGATCATATAGTATGCTTTTTATTTGGAGCAAGGGCAATCAGATGGCATTAAGAATGTGATATAGTTAAGTGTCATGTCCAAGCTAAGACATGGTATTGGCGTATTGCCATCAGGCAGTTGGCCACAATGTGCCAATGTGGCGACCCTCAACGTCATCTTGGGCGGCCTGAACTGGATCAACAGTAACCACGTCGTGCGAGCTCGAAAAACACAGCCGCTGTCTTCGCCTGCCCTCGTAGGGACTCTTCTAGAAACCCCCTATCGGCGACCGACAGAGGTAACGGTAGACTTTGCAGGGCCTATAGCTTTGGCACGGTGTTGGGAACTCAAGCGTATAGGTCACTAATGGATGAGAAGGTCAGAGCACTGCAATCCACGGGACGCTGTGTCGTTAGTGATGCCAAGCAGTTTGGCAGGGCTCTAAGACCCTGCTCTGTTTGCAACCGGAAGATCACGTAAGGGATTTGTCAACCTCTAGATGAAAGCCCAAGCGATTAATCTGGAATAAATACAGCCAGCGTATACGGTAGTGTTTGACCGTGCAAGACAGTTACTCTGCATCCTTTGCTTACGGAATAAGCTTAGCCTCACCGGTAACTCCCCCGGAACAAGGGTGTGCGTTTCAGCAAGATGAGGCCCAGCCCCAGAGCGGTGTGCGCCTTTTGAAGTTTTTCAGAAGACCCAGACGACGGTGTCCGTAATCATTTTCAGAGAGTGAGGATGGCCTGGCACTGGCAGCGAGTGGGTCAATGGAACCGAACAAACACTGGGGTAGGGCGGCGCAGGAGCAGGGGCAGAGGACTGAGCTCGTAGCTGGGCACGCCGCTGACAAATTTTCATGGGTTTATTGGCCAAGCATAATGCCCGTACATATTTTGCAAGCCCTCCCTGTTCGGGTTTCCTATTCTGGTGCGAATATTATAAGCGGAAAAGAAAAAGGGGGCAAGGGATACTCACGAACCTGACGTGGAAGAGGTTGGGCACACGGGCGGCGCCGAGGTAGACCTCGACGGCCCCGAGGAAGGCCTGGTACGTGCGGATGTGCAGCGCGTCCACGCGCGGGTACGGCAGCCGCGGCCGCGGGCCCAGCCACCCCACCACCGCATTACCGCCGCCGCCGCCGCCGCCGCAGCCCAGGAAGGCGTACTCCCGCCAGCGCACCTGCTGCTGATCCTGGGGCGGCTCCGGCGGGGGCGGCAGAGGCAGCGCGACGAAGCCGGCCGCGGCGAGGATGGGCTCCAGGTCGTCGTGGGTCGTTATGGGGCGGAACGTGGCCGTGTGCCACAGGGACAGCTTCTTGGCCGCCTCCTGCACCGTCAGCCTTATGTCCCTGCTCCTGCCGCCCCCGCCCCCGCCGGCAGCCCCCGCGCCTGCACCACCGGCCGACGACGCCATGGACGGACCGACGGAGGAGGAGGAGGGGTTTATCGAGGGGACAAGGGGGGGACGGCTCTTGGCGTTGTTTATGCGGGAGAGACAGACAGAGAGAGATTGTTGGTGCGTTGTTTGAATCAAAAGACGGGGAGATTTCCGGAGAGGAAAGAAAGAAAGAAAGAAAATAAAGGGAAGGAAGGAAGGAGGGAGGGAGCAGGAGGAGGTGGACGAGACGAGAGGGGTCTGAGGCCGCCCGCGTTGGGATTCTCTCTCGCCCGCTCGGCCAATATATTTCTCGGGCCGTGATAAACGCTCCACGCACCTGCGCTCGTTCGGTGCGATGCGGGCCGTTTCGAAACCCCTGCCGATGACGCGTGGGCCCCGCGAGGGCTTTTGCTTGCGTGCCGGGGCCACATCCGCGCGTGTTTTGTGAAGGCTCGTGAACTGCTTCCTCTTCGGTAGAAGAGGAATGTGGAGACGTGGAGTAGTCAAAATGGAAACGGAAAAATGTTAATGCTGCCCAGAAATAGAAGTACAGCCCGAGTCCAGTGGATGGTGCTCCACATGCTCGTCCGTCTGCCTGTCATGTATCTGTGTTTTTTTTTGTTCTTTTTAGATACTAACTGCTGCCAGGGAGTAGACGAGAAATGGCAAAATTTTCGGCTGGGTAGAAACGGATGTCCAGCAAGGATGCACTGTCTTCATGAGTGCTTGCCTATACGGGACGCCATACACCCTGTGTGATTATCTGGAGCTAGCAACACGCATAAATGGATATGTTTTCATTCTCGGTTCATGTCGGTGACGTTCTCGCCGACCGCTCGGTTGTCGTTTTTATCTTTTGGCTTGCTTGTATGTGAAGTTTTTCCACAGCTTTGTATCGAATCGGCCATTTGGACTTTATATATAAAGCAGGAAATGCATATTTCGAGACACACAAGTGTGTTGGTGCTTATACAAAAGAAAGTCATTAAGCGGCGCCAACATCTCACACTCAAAAATGACAAAGGGTCCATTTAAGCCACGCGCCATCAAAGAGTGCTCCCTCAATAACCATTCTCGGAGAACGTTTTAAGAATTGTCATGATATAACAAATAGATTTACCGTGCTGTAGCAGTGAGATTTGCATGCTAAGAAGAAATAATTGCCATATGTTGTACTAGAAAGAATTGTCATACGGTTCAGAAATTTGTCATGCTGCAACAAATAAAATTGCCATGTGTTTGAGAGATTTGATATGTTGTAGAATAGATAATTGTCGGGCTAAGGGAAGGAGAAATTGCCCACATGTTCAAGAATTGCCACGCTACAACATGGCAAATTGACATGCTACATAGAGAAGTTGTCATACATGCTTCCATGGAACGGCATGCTTCGTGATAGAGGAGTGTCATATACTACACAAGGGGTCGTTCGCTCGGGAGGGTGTATGGGAGTGTGTGTTTGTGTCATTCGCTCCAGAGGATGCATGGAACAGGGATTGCCATGCCGTCATCGCTTTGAGATTTACGCATGGGATTGGACGCACAAGAAACACATGTAACTCTATTCATACTTGTAACCAGTACATGTACATTGTTTTGGATCCAAGTTCCAAATAATTACAAAGCAACTCCTGCATCTAAGATTTACAATAAAATATTTTGGGACATCTTCTCTATGGTATTAAACTTTGCAAGATAAAATACCACCAAGACTTCAGTAAAGAAACTATAATCGTGCTGAAGCGGCAACACTGCAACTTGTGCACCTGCAGGAACTTGATTACCAACATAGGTTTCTGAAAGCCCCTTGGGTTGTCCATCCAAAAAGATTAGAAGCCTTGACCGATGAACATACTTGGGACGGGGATTATTGTTGGATCACACGATATGCTACGCTAGCTCCAAATAAAAAAAAATCTACCGCGCAACCAAGATCATGTTGCTGGAAATAGATCATCGAATCAGGTTTACCACTAGAGGTGCGGTCATCGCAGCCGAAGTAGAGTTGGTGATGCGTATAGTCACTCGGCCAATCTCCCACGAACAGTGATGTTCCGCGAATGGCGATCTCCCCCGAAAGACGAAGTCCTGTTAACAGCTCCTCGTGGATCCCTCGGACGGCTCCTTGCGGTTCCCTCGAACGATTCATCCAAGCACCGTAGTTGCGATGCCTCTAAGGTAACGACACATACGGGGAGCAGCGTTGGGCAACAGACTACTAGGTCCAGGGGCGTGGGGAATGTTGGCGGCTGTGGAGGGACAAAAACGATCAATCCTAAAAGGTGCGCCCACTCCCCTTTATATGCACCTCCAAAGTGGGCTCAACACTTGAGGTCCACTAGGAATCTGCTCCCATTTTCCACTCGGATCCAATCCGAATGGGCTGCAACCCCTTAAGTGTGTGACCCTATAGGTTCACGTACGCATGGACATGACCCGAGTAGATAGTTGTTAGCGGCTTCTAGCAGAACGTGCCAACTCCCATGTGTGTGTAAAGTCATTTGACGAGCCTTGACAATGTGTCATATGCAACATTCCTTTTGCCTCACGATATTTCTTGTTGAGCTCAAGGCGAGTACTTGTCACCCTTATCGTAGCTCGACCTCTCTTCTCGAAACCGTGATACAGATTCTTGAATCGGGTTAATACTTAACCCAAGTCACATGGCCATGCTTTCCGAATCTGATCACTCAAGAGGGCACAGAGAATATCTCTCCTTATAGGAGGGGCAAATCCCATCTTGGTCAACCATGTATCACGTCATGTGTCACAACTCATGAAGTAGCGTTTGATAGACCGTAAGTGAGTTGGTCCTCATCCCAAGAACATGCGATGAGCTTAGGTCTAGGACATGGCATATACATTGTACTTGCAATTAACATATGACAATATCTCGCCGCGCCTCAAAGTGGGCCAGTCCATCTCGGTGATCTCCAACCCCGAACCCATACTGTCGGTATAGCATCTCCATGCACATGACTTGTGACACATATTCACCAACCAAATCATATACTAGTCAAAGGATATATGTCCGCATAACCTTATCAACTAGGGACTATTAGAACGATCATCACACAATATATAGTTCCACAAACAAGTCACATACTTATTGATACATATAACTGATGATGTTCAATGACAATACAAAAGACTCATGAATACATAGGGAAATATCATCATCACATGATTGCCTCTAGGGCATATCTCCAACAATTATACCCTGGAAGTGTAGATCGCCGAACCACAAAATCTTCACCATACTGTCGAGGAAAGATTCCAGCTCCATAGAAAATCAAACCAATAAAATCAACATGACACAGTAACATAAACTAATCAGACCCAAATAATTGGCTATGAGAAGAAACAAAACTCTCTAGCTCCATGGCACCGCCACAAGGAACCAATGTAATTTTATTAGCAAAAAGGGATAATTGATTTTATACCCTTAGTTGTGTTCCCCTCGTCAGGATTGCCCCTAGTTTTTGAAAACACATGGTCTTGCCCAACCCACTTTGGCGTCTTGTGGTTTTGCTCTTTGACCATTTGGCCATCACTTTGAAAACTTCCTAACCAATTCGTACTAAATCAAAAAAATATACAAAATGTTCCGAAAACATCACCTGTTTGTCAATGTCACTTGCATTCATGACAAAAGTGTTGGTAAGTGCCCATCTGAGTTTTAGCTCTTATCATACCACCATGAACTGTAAAATCTATAAAAATTCAAAAAAATGGTCGCAAAGAATGAAAAATGTTTTAAGTGCTTGCCAAGTTTCATCAGGGAATGCCATTCATGGAAGCCGTGGCAAAAAACCAAGCCACGACTTCCATGAATGCCATTCCCTGATGAAACTTGGCAAGCACTTAAAACATTTATCATTCTTTGCCACCAACTTTTTTTGAATTTTTTTAGATTTTACTTTTCATGGTGGTATATAAGAGCTAAAACTCAGATTGGCACTTACCAACACTTTTGTCATGAATGCAAGTGACATTGACATACAGGTGATGTTTTTCCAAACATTTTGGTATTTGATTTCCATTTTCTGATTTAGTATGAATTATTTATGAAGTTTTTAAAGTGACGGTCAAACAGTCAAAGGGCAAAAGCACAAGACGCCAAAGTGGGTTGGGCAATACCATGTGTTTTCAAAAACTAGGGGCAATCCTGATGAGGTGGGCACAACTAAGGGTATAAAACCAATTATCCCTAGAAAAAAATCACAAAGACTACTATATACTAATGAAGATTGTACATTTCTTGCAGATGCAAGGTCCCTCCACCTCTTAGTGCCGAGACGGCATCTGGAGGCGAGGGGAACAGAAATTCCTTCTCACGCAACTGCTAGTGTTTATGTGTTATGACAAATGCCTATACATCATAGCCCGTTGTTCCTATGCTAGCAGATCACCGATTCTTGCTCATTATGTAGTTCTTTCCAATAGGTGTGTGCAGGAAGGTATCACAATATCAAGCAAAAACAAAAGAAAAGTTTATGTTGCTAGAAACTGAAAGTCTTGTCTACTAGACGGTGCTACACATGGTCGTCCTAGAGCCTTCCACGTGTGTTTTTGTGTCATGTTTATTTGACATCTTCAGTTCAATTATATGACAACATTTCTTTTGCTGGATAGAAATGGAAGTACATTAAAGGATTAATTTCATAAGTGCTCATCTTGACGGGGCACTACAAATAGTGTTTGATTATATGGAGCAACCTACGTGTGACTTGTATTCATAGAAGAAATCGTGTTCTCCACACTATCATTCAGGTGCATGGAAACAAAAATCAGTGATGTTGCTGGCATCTTTACTGTCTAACGACAAATACTTTGCACGTTAGAAATTGTTGTTTCCACGCCACGTAAAAGATGTGATGTAGTAAGTTGCAAAGCACCAACAAACTCAGTATGCATGTTTTCATGTGATGAAACTGTGATCATTAAGCTACCCCAAATCCATAGTTATATGTAAACCTAACAAAGTTTTGGTTCTAGGAAATGAAATCTTGCTTGAGTAAATAGTGCTATAAATAATTTTCGTTGTCCCTCCAACACATGGTTCGGTGTATTATGTATTTGGGTGCTCTCGGTACGATGAAATAGCAAATTCTTTTGGTGTGATGAAAACATAAATCTAGTGATGAATGCAATGTACTCATCAATGCTTGCCTACATGCGATGTCATATATGATGTTCGACTATCCAGAGCAACTAGCTTATGTGTGAGTTGTAATTATCATGAAACTATGTCATCACTACTTCATGGAAATAGTAAGTTTCATTGGTTGGAAGAAAACTAAATTCTAATAAAAGTTGCAATGCCACCATAAGTGTTTGCCTACACGGGATGCCATATATAGTGTTTGATTGTCTGGAGTAACTTACATGTGAGTTGTATTTGTCGATGAAACCATGTTCTCCGCATAATCATGTGGGTCTATGGAAACGCAAACCATTTAATGATGCCCACACATTCGCACTCAATTGATAAATACTTACTACACTCCACGTACCTGCGTTAGGAGCAAACGGTTTTGAAAACGATGATGGTGACATGTGGGACCTAAAGAGCTTTCTTTATATCACGAAAATAAACCATGTGTGGTCTTGATATACGTTGGTAATTTTTTATTGTTCCATGTTGTTATATTATCATTTTTGGATGTTTTACAATCATTTTATATCATTTTTTGTACTAATCTATTGACATAGTATCAAGTGCCAATTGGTGTTTTTTGCATTTTTTTACATCGCAGGAAATCAATACCAAATGGAGTCCAAACGCCGCGAAACTTTTTGTGGATTTTTTTGGACCAGAAGACATCCAGTGGCACGGGGAAGCACCTAGGGGGTGCCCCGAGGAGGGCACAACCCACCAGGGCGTGCCTGGCCCCCCCAGGCACGCCCAGGTGGGTCGTGCCCACCTTGGTGGCCTCCCGAACCGCCTCTTCACTCTATAAATACCCCAATATTCCAGAAACCCTAGGGGAGTCAACGAAAATCAATTCCAGCCACCGCAAGTTCCAGAACCACCAGATCCAATCTACACACCATCACGGAGGGGTTCATCATGTCCATTGGTGCCTCTCCGATGATGCGTGAGTAGTTCTTTGTAGACCTTCGGGTCCGTAGTTAGTAGCTAGATGGCTTCCTCTCTCTCGTTTGATTCTCAATACAACGGTCTCTTGGAGATCCATATGATGTAACTCTTTTTGCGGTGTGTTTGTTGGGATCCGATGAAGTTTGAGTTTATGATCAGATCTATCTTTTTATCCATGAAAGTTATTTAGTCTTCTTTGATCTCTTATATGCATGATTGCTTATAGCCTTGTATTTCTTCTCCGATATTTGGGTTTTGTTTGGCCAACTTGATCTATTTATCATGCAATGGGAGGAGGTGCTTTGTGATGGGTTCGATCTTACGGTGCTTGATCCCAGTGACAGAAGGGGAACCAACACGTATGTATTGTTGCCATTAAGGATAACAAGATGGGGTCTATTTCTACATAAATAGATTTTGTCTACATCATGTCATTGTTCTTATTGCATTACTCAGTTTCTCCATGAACTTAACACACTAGATGCATGCTGGATAGTGATAACCCACAAGTATAGGGGATCACAACAGTTTTCGAGGGTAGAGTATTCAACCCAAATTTATTGATTCGACACAAGGGAAGCCAAAGAATATTCTCAAGTATTAGCAGCTGAGTTGTCAATTCAACCACACCTGGAAACTTAATATCTGCAGCAAAGTATTGAGTAGCAAAATAATATGATAGTAGTGGTAACGGTAGCAAAAGGTAATAGTAGCAAAAGTAAAGTTTTTGGTATTTTGTAATGATGACAGCAATAGCAACGGAAAAGTAAATAAGCGAAGAACAATATATGGAAAGCTCGTAGGCAATGGATCGGTGATGGAGAATTATGACGGATGCGGTTCATCATGTAACAATCATAACCTAGGGTGACACAGAACTAGCTCCAGTTCATCAATGTAATGTAGGCATGTATTCCGAATATATTCATACGTGCTTATGGAAAAGAACTTGCATGCCATCTTTTGTCCTACCCTCCCGTGGCAGCGGGGTCCTAATGGAAACTAAGGGATATTAAGGCCTCCTTTTAATAGAGTACCAGAACAAAGCATTAGCACATAGTGAATACATGAACTCCTCAAACTATGGTCATCACCGGTAAGTATCCTGATTATTGTCACTTCAGGGTTAACGGATCATAACACATAATAGGTGACTATAGACTTGCAAGATAGGATCAAGAACTCTCATATATTGATTAAAACATAATAGGTTCAGATCTGAAATCATGGCACTCGGGCCCTAGTGACAAGCATTAAGCATAGCAAAGTCATAGCAATATCAATCTCAGAACATAGTGGATACTAGGGATCAAACCCTAACAAAACTAACTCGATTACATGATAGATCTCATCCAACCCATCACCATCCAGCAAGCCTATGATGGAATTACTCACGCACGGCGGTGAGCATCATGAAATTGGTGATGGAGGATGGTTGATGATGACGATGGCGACAGATTCCCCTCTCCGGAGCCCCGAACGGACTCTAGATCAGCCCTCCCGAGAGGTTTTAGGGCTTGGCGGCGGCTCCGTATCATAAAACGCGATGAATTCTTCTCTCTGATTTTTTTTCTCCCCGAAACCAAATATATGGAGTTGGAGTTGAGGTCGGAGGAGGTCCAAGGGGCCCACGAGGTAGGGGCGCGCCCCCCACCCTCGTGGACAGCTGGTGGTCCCCCTGGCCTTCATCTTTTGCAAGGATTTTTTATTATTTCCGAAAAGTTGTTCCGTGAAGTTCCAGGTCATTCCGAGAACTTTTGTTTCTGCACATAAATAACACCGTGGTAATTCTGCTAAAAATAGCGTCAGTCCGGGTTAGTTCCATTCAAATCATGCAAGTTAGAATCCAAAACAAGGGCAAAAGTGTTTGGAAAAGTAGATACGACGGAGACGTATCAACTCCCCCAAGCTTAAACCATTGCTTGTCCTCAAGCAATTCACTTGATAAACTGAAAGTGATAAATAAAAACTTTTACAAACTCTGTTTGCTCTTGTTGTTGTAAATATGTAAAGCCAGCATTCAAGTTTTCAGCAAAGATTATGACTAATCACATTTACAATAACGCTTAGGTCTCAAGTTTACTTATATCAATGGCATAATCAACTAGCGAGCAATAATAATAAATCTCAGATGACAACACTTTCTCAAAACAATCATAATATGATATAACAAGATGGTATCTTGTTAGCCCTTTCTGAGACCGCAAAACATAAATGCACAACACCTTTAAAGATCAAGGACTGACTAGACATTGTAATTCATGGTAAAAGAGATCCAGTCAAGTCATACTCAATGTAAACTAACAGTAATGAATGCAAATGGCAGCGGTGCTCTCCAACTGGTGCTTTTTAATAAGAGGATGATGACTCAACATGAAAGTAAATAGATAGGCCCTTCGCAGAGGGAAGCTGGGATTTGTAGAGGTTCTAGAGCTCGGTTTTAAAATAGAGGTGAATAATATTTTGAGTGGTATACTTTCATTGTCAACATAACAACCAAGAGATGGCAATATCTTCCATGCTACACACATTATAGGCATTCCCAAACAGAATGGTAAAGTTTATACTCCCCCTTCCACCAACAAGCATCAATCCATGGCTTGCTCGAAACAACGAGTGCCTCCAACTAACAAGAGTCCCAGGGGGAGTTTTGTTTGCAATTATTTTGATTTAGTTTGCATAAAGCATGGGACTGGGCATCCCGGTGACCAGCCATTTTCTCGTGAGTGAGGAGCGGAGTCCACTCCTCTTGAGAATAACCCGCCTAACATGGAAGATACAGACAACCCTAGTTGATACATGAGCTATTCGAGCATACAAAACATGATATTTATTTGAAGGTTTAGAGTTTGGCACATACAAATTTACTTGGAACGGCAGGTAGATACCGTATATAGGTAGGTATGGTGGACTCATATGGAATAACTTTGGGGTTTATGGAGTTGGATGCACAAGCAGTATTCCCGCTTAGTACAGGTGAAGGCTAGCAACAGACTGGGAAGCGACCAGCTAGAGAGCGACAACAGTCATGAACATGCATTAAAATTAATCAACACCAAATGCAAGCATGAGTAGGATATAATCCACCATGAACATAAATATCGTGAAGGCTATGTTGATTTTGTTTCAACTACATGCGTGAACTTGCGCCAAGTCAAGTCACTTAAATCATTCAAAGGAGGATACCACCCTATCATACCACATCACAACCATTTTAATAGCATGTTGGCATGCCAGGTAAACCATTATAAGCTCCTAGCTAATCAGGCATGGCACAAGAAACTATGGTCTCTAGTTGTCATTGCAAACATGTTTATTCATAATAGGCTGAATCGGGAACGATGAACTAATCATATTTACAAAAACAAGAGAGGTCGAGTTCATACCAGCTTTTCTCATCTCAGTCAGTCCGTCATATATCGTCATAATTGCCTTTCACTTGCACGACCGAATCGAGGATTTATAACAGAGGTAAATCACATGTATAAAATAACGTAAATACTATTACCTCAATCTAAAATAGCGGAAGTAACAAGGTTGTGGATTCCCATCAACACCAACGGCAAAGTTGAGTGTAGAAATCGTAACCCTAACGTATCATTTACTCGTCATAAGATAATCCTGCAACATGAGATGTTACAGCCACAAAGGGTCAGTACATTGAATGTACTGGCAAATTCACACCATAGAGAGAAATGATGAACAATGGCTATCACTACATGCATATATGGCTGGTGGAAAAGCTCTATGGTTATAAGGTTTTTGCGAAAAGCCAATTTTTCCCTACTGCAAAGGAATAAATTTTATTTAACTATCATGGTGGTTGTTGAACATTGAGAATGGTTGACAGCATTCTCAATCCCAATTAAGTAACACCATTCAAACCCAACAATATTCATTTAAAGTAACATGATGAGATTCACATGATAATCCAGGTACTAGATACTGAAGTTGTCCATAACCAGGGACACGGCTAACCATGATTAGTTTATACACTCTGTAGAGGTTTGCGCACTTTTCCCCACAAGACTCGATCTCTTCCGTTGGATTTCTCGCACTACATGGTGTTTGAGAAACAGATGACCGAGACATAGTCTTTCAGAAGCGCTAGCACCTTACGATGGATAGACCGTTACACCTACTTTCCCCTACATCTGCTAGTCTACCTTGTAAGAGTTCGCACGACTTAATCAACTATGCTAGAGCCCATAATAGCTTGTGGCTGCACATGGAAGTTTCTAGTATGAAAAATCTCATGATCCCTTTGAGCCTGGGTGGCGGTCCATAAAAAACAGGCAATCCTGGTCTACCCAGGTGCCTAGACAGGTAATCCTGGAATACCCAGGTACCTCAATCCACCCAGATGTATGTTTAAGTTGCCACCTTATGTAAACCATTAATTAACAATCTCACATCTGTCATGAATACTCTCAAAACCCAATCCACGTCTACGAGCATAGCATGGCAATGTAAGAATAACGTAACAGTAACTCCCAAGGGTTTGATAATAAACAGGTAATAGGTACTACCTCAACTACTTCCCATCCCACAATTTAATTAGATCCTAATCATGCAATGTTTGAGGTTTGATCTAATGTAATAAAAACTGGGTATGAAAAAGGATATGATCAAAGTGTGAACTTGCCTGTAATGTTGATGAAGATGATTCGCACTCATAACTCTTGATAGTTCTACTCGTCACACTCCGGACAATCTATCGTAATCAAGCAATAGTAACCACACATAAGCAATCACTCAAAAGACCAGAAAGATCAAAGAAGTCGATTCGGAAAACATCAAAACCAAGCAAATAGCTCTTGCAACATAAAACAATTTCTAACAGTACCAAAATTATGTGAATTTGGCCTTATCAGAAAGTTTAGGTCAAGAGCTTCGATTTGCAAAAAGAATCAACTCAAACAGAGCTATGAAACTCAAGTTATGATCAAACAAAGTTTGAATTCAAATCTGATCTAATTCAAATTTTAAACTTTTCAAAAAACATGTTTAAGGTGTTTATCTAGATAGAGGAGATCATAACAAAGACGTGAGCGTTGGTTTCGTTGGATTTGGACTAACGATTGAAAAGTTGTGGTGTTTTGAAAATCAGGGACTAAACTGAAAAATAAAATCTACACCTAGGTCCCTGGCCACATGTCAGAAATCTATTGGTTAAAAACCGTTCGCTGCAAAGGCAAAGCAGTGAATATTCACTAAGTAAGGAAAAACGATTAAAAAAAACTAATCTAATCCTATCCATCTAACCCAGATCGGACGGACGAGGAGCACCGGCGGCTTACCGCGGTGGTGGGCGTCGACGTCGCCGGAGAAGGAGACGACAGCGGCGTCGGGGTCGTCGGGGTGGCTGCTCCGGCGGTCCTCCGGCATGGCCGCAGGGTCGGGGAGAAGCGGCGCGAGTAGGGGAAGGCGATGGCGGCGTCAGCGGAGGTCAAGGGTGACGGAACGGGGCGCGGCGGCAGCGGCAGATCTCGTCGGAGGCGGGAACTCCGGCGAGGGCGGCGGCGGCTGCGGTTTGCGGCAAAGGAGGAGGAACGGGGCCCGGGCGGCGGTATAAATAGGAGGAGGGGGTCGGCTTGCGCGAGGGGCAGAGAGAGGAGTCCTGCCTGGACACGGCGTCGCCGGCGAGGAGTGCCGGAGTCGGACTCCGGCGGCGGGTAGGAGAAGGCCCCGACAGGTGGACCCCACCTGTCGGTGACTGGGCAAAGCGGCGTGCGAGCAGGCGAGCTAGCGGGCGAGCGAGACGGAGGTGATTCGGGCGCGGGCGTAGGCCACTGCTGGGCTGGGTCGGCTGGCCTGGCACGGAGAGAGAGAGAGAGCAGTGCTGGGCTTCGGCCTGGCACTGTTCGAAGAGTTTTTTTAAAAAACATTTTTCACAGACAACAAAAATAACAAAAACAAAAATAAACTAAAATATTATATAGGCATATAATATATCAAAAATTTTGGAAAAAGATTTTCTACAACATGGACATTTTCAATATGCCAAATAACATCCACATAAAATCAGATAAAACAAAGAGTGCTACTGGTCTATTAAAATCCAATAAAAATCATTTTTAAAATACCAAAATGATTTTAAATAAATTTTTCTCCAATTTTCTATTGTAGGGAATCATGTTACCCTATTTTCCATATATTTTATTTTTGGAGAAAAATAATTTGAATAAAACAAATAACTCCAAATTGAAAATAAATTCAAAAGAACTTTGAATTTTGATCCTTGAAACTTCCAACTCATATTTCATAATTTGAAGAAGTCATTTTATCTCCTCTCGTGAAAATCATTGAGTTGCTTAAAGTTTCTGAATTGGAAATATTTTCCAAATGAAATTCAAATATTTTCAACACCCCTTGTCATTTAAATAATGGAAGAAGTCATGTCATCTTCTCTCTAGGGTTTTGTATTTGAAAAGAATTTGAATTTACGGTGATCAAAATAAAAAGGTGAAAGTTTGGGAAAGTCCTTTTATTCCCTCTCATTTAACTTTCAAAAGTTTCGAATTTCACTCAATCAATCTCACAACAATCAAACAATCATTCAATCAATCTATTTATTATAACATTCCAAAATTTAGAATTGTGGGATGTTACAAGAGGATGACCAGGCAAAGCATTAAGTAATTGGAGAAGCCTCCCCCAAGATTGTGGGAGACTCTCTTCTTCAATTTGCACAAAATTATATATATCCCTTAAAGTAGCTTGTTTCTTATGAGCAGGGAAATATTTAGAAGAGAAGTAATAAATCATATCCTAGGGACTACGCACACAACCAGGATCAAGAGAATTAAACCATATCTTAGCATCGCCCTTTAATGAGAACGGAAATATTTTAAGGATATAAAAGTAACGAGTTCTCTCATCATTAGTGAACAGGGTGGCTATATCATTTAATTTAGTAAGATGTGCCACAACAGTTTCAGATTCATAGCCATGAAAAGGATCAGATTCAACCAAAGTAATTATATCAGGATCAGCAGAGAATTCATAATTCTTATCAGTAACACAGATAGGTGAAGTAGCAAAAGTAGGGTCAAGTTTCATTCTAGCATTAAGAGATTGCTGCTTCCATTTAGCTAATAACCTCTTGAGCTCGTATCTATCTTTGCAAGCTTCTTTATCAAAAACATAACCCTTCGGAATAACGGGCAAGTCTTCATCATCACTTTCATCAATATTATCAGATTCAATATTTTCATTCTCCCTAACCCTAGCAAGTTGTTCATCAAGAAATTCACCAAGTGGCACAGTAGTATCAAGCTTAGAAGTAGTTTCATCATAAGTATCATGCATAGCAGAAGTGGCATCATCAATAACATGCGACATATCAGAACGAAGAGCAGAAGTAGGTTTAGGTGTCGCAAGCTTACTCCAAACAGAAGGTGAATCAAGTGCAGAGCTAGATGGCAGTTCCTTACCTCCCCTCGTAATTGAGGATAAATCTTGGTTTTTGGATCTCTCAAGTTCTTCATAATGATAAGCAGATATAAATCCCAAGTGACTCAAAGAATAGAGCCATGCTCCCCGGCAACGGCACCAGAAAATAGTCTTGATAACCCACAAGTATAGGGGATCGCAACAGTTTTCGAGGGTAGAGTATTCAACCCAAATTTATTGATTCGACACAAGGGGAGCCAAAGAATATTCTCAAGTATTAGCAGCTGAGTTGTCAATTCAACCACACCTGGAAACTTAATATCCGCAGCAAAGTATTTAGTAGCAAAATAATATGATAGTAGTGGTAACGGTAGCAAAAGGTAACAGTAGCAAAAGTAAAGTTTTTGGTATTTTGTAATGATGATAGCAATAGCAACGGAAAAGTAAATAAGCGAAGAACAATATATGGAAAGCTCATAGGCAATGGATCGGTGATGGAGAATTATGCCGGATGCGGTTCATCATGTAACAATCATAACCTAGGGTGACACAGAACTAGCTCCAGTTCATCAATGTAATGTAGGCATGTATTCCGAATATAGTCATACGTGCTTATGGAAAAGAACTTGCATGACATCTTTTGTCCTACCCTCCCGTGGCAGTGGGGTCCTAATGGAAACTAAGGGATATTAAGGCCTCCTTTTAATAGAGTACCGGAACAAAGCATTAGCACATAGTGAATACATGAACTCCTCAAACTATGGTCATCACCGGTAAGTATCCCGATTATTGTCACTTCAGGGTTAACGGATCATAACACATAATAGGTGACTATAGACTTGCAAGATAGGATCAAGAACTCTCATATATTGATGAAAACATAATAGGTTCAGATCTAAAATCGTGGCACTCGGGCCCTAGTGACAAGCATTAAGCATAGCAAAGTCATAGCAACATCAATCTCAGGACATCGTGGATACTAGGGATCAAACCCTAACAAAACTAACTCAATTACATGATAGATCTCATCCAACCCATCACCATCCAGCAAGCCTATGATGGAATTACTTACGCACGGCGGTGAGCATCATGAAATTGGTGATGGAGGATGGTTGATGATGACGATGGCGACGGATTCCCCTCTCCGGAGCCCCGAACGGACTCTAGATCAGCCCTCCCGAGAGGTTTTAGGGCTTGGCGGCGGCTCCGTATCATAAAACGCGATGAATTCTTCTCTCTAATTTTTTTCTCCCCGAAACCAAATATATGTAGTTGGAGTTGAGGTCGGAGGAGCTCCAGGGGGCCCATGAGGTAGGGGGGGTGCCCTAGGGGGGCAGGCGTGCCCCCCACCCTCGTGGACAGGTGGTGGGCCCCCTGGCCTTCATCTTTTGCAAGGATTTTTTATTATTTCCGAAAAGTTGTTCTGTGAAGTTTCAGGTCATTCCATGGTAATTCTGCTGAAAACAGCGCAGTCCGGGTTAGTTCCATTCAAATCATGCAAGTTAGAGTCCAAAACAAGGGCAAAAGTGTTTGGAAAAGTAGATACGATGGAGACGTATCAGATAGCAGTCGATGTGTGGAGTAATAGTAGTAGATGCAGGCAGGAGTCGGTCTACTAATCTTGGACGTGATGCCTATATAATGATAATTGCCTGGATATCATCATGATTATTTGAAGTTCTATCAATTCCCCAATAGTAATTCATTTACCCACCATTTGCTATTTTTCTCGAGAGAAGCCACTAGTGAAATCTACGGCCCCGGGGTCTCTTCTTTATTATATTTGCCTTCATGATCTATTTTTATTTGCTTTTATTTTCAGATCTATTAAACCAAAAATACAAAAAATACCTTGCTGCACTTTATTTTATTTGGCGATCTATCTATCAAGCTATTACAACTTTCTCACGTCCATTTGCCAATTTTTGGCGCCGTTGCCCGAAAGAGATTGACAACCCCTTTAATACGTCGGGTTGTGAGTATTTGTTATTTGTGTGCAGGTGTCATTCATGTAGTGTTGCGTGGTTCTCCTACTGGTTTGATAACCTTGATCTCATTACTGAGGGAAATAGCTACCGTTGTTGTGCTGCATCATCCCTTCCTCTTTGGGGAAATACCGACGTAGTTCAAGCAAGCATCAAAAGGAATTTCTTGCGCCATTGCCGGAGAGACATCATCAACATCTACCAGGTTCCTAATCACAAATCTCATCTCCTTACAATTTACATTATTTGTCATTTTCCTCTCATTTCCATCTCCCCCACTTCACAAAATTTGTCATTTTATTCGCCTTTTTTCGTCCGCCATTTTCTCGTTAGACTCTTGTTTGCTTGTGTTGCCATGTGTCTTGTATTTGCTTGCATCTTTGCTTGCTAAAAATCTATTGATATGGATCCTCATCCACTTGCTAATCTGTTCAAAAGATCCAATTATGATGAACCAATTGCTAGTGAATTGAGTTCACTAGATTATCTTTATGAAGTTTTGCTTGAGATTTATGAATCTGAAAATTGTGATGAAGTGTTAAACAAAGGAATTTATAAACTGATTCACGATAGATCCTTGAATGAAAAGCATAATTGCAGTGATGTTATTATAAATTCTATTAATGTCAATTGTGCAAATAATATGCAAAACCCCAAGCTTGGGGATGCTAATATTGCTATGTCCACTACTTATTGTAATGATCATGATTGGGGTGATTCTTCTTATGATCTTGGAAATTTATTTAAGCCTCATCATGATTATGATATTGATAGTAATGTTTGCAATCATATTGAAAGTGGGTTTGGAAGCATTTTTACTTTAGGAAATAATGATCCTACTACTTTGGAGATTAATCAATCTTATGAAATTTTTGATAAAAGTGGGTTTGGAGAGGTCATGACTTTATTTGATAATAATCCCACTATTTTGGAAGAGTGTCAACTTTTTATGCATGTGGATCTGCTACCTCTTGAGCATCTGTTGGTTTTACCTTGAAGAGGAAAGGGTGATGCACCAAAGTAGCATAAGTATTTCCCTCAGTTTTTGAGAACCAAGGTATCAATCCAGTAGGAGACTACACGCAAATCACCTAATACCTGCACAAACAAACAAGAACCTCACAACCAACACGATAAAGGGGTTGTCAATCCCTTCATGGTCACTTACGAGAGTGAGATCTGATAGAGATAATAAGATAAATATTTTTGGTATTTTTTGATATAGATTGGAAAATAAAGATTGCAAAATAGATAGTAAACTAGAATTGTAGATTGGCAACTTATATGATGTAAAGTAGACCCGGGGGCCATAGGTTTCACTAGTGGCTTCTCTCAAGATATCATAAGTATTACGGTGGGTAAACAAATTACTAAGGAGCAATTGATAGAAAAGCTCATAATTATGATGACATCTAAGGCAATGATCATGAATATAGGCATCACGTCCGTGATAAGTAGACCGAAACGATTCTGCATCTACTACTATTACTCCACACATCGACCGCTATCCAGCATGCATCTTGAGTATTAAGTTCATAAGAACGGAGTAACGCTTTAGGCAAGATGACATGATGTAGAGGGATAAACTCAAGCAATATGATATAAACCCCATCTTTTTATCCTCGATGGCAACAATACAATACGTGTTGTTTCCCTTTCTGTCACTAGGATCGAGCGCCGCAAGATTGAACCCAAAGCTAAGCATTTCTCCCATTGTAAGAAAGATCAATCTAGTAGGCCAAACCAAACTGATAATTCGAAGAGACTTGCAAAGATATCAAATCATGCATATAAGAATTCAGAGAAGAATCAAGTAATATTCATAGATAATCAAGTTCATAAACCCACAATTCATCGGATCTCGGCAAACACACCGCAAAAAGAGTTACATCAAATAGATCTCCAAGAAGATCGAGGAGAACTTTGTATTGAGATCCAAAGAGAGAGAAGAAGCCATCTAGCTAATAACTATGGACCCGAAGGTTTGTGGTAAACTACTCACACATCATCGGAGAGGCTATGGTGTTGATGTAGAAGCCCTCCGTGATCGAATCCCCCTCTGGCAGATCGCCGAAAAAGGCCCCAAGATGGGATCTCACGGGTACAGAAGGTTGCGGTGGTGGAAAAGGTGTTTTGTGGCTCTCCTCGAAAGTTTTAGGGTATAGGAGTATATATAGGCGAAAGTAATAGGTCGCTGGAGTTGCGAGGGGCCCACTAGGGTGGGGGGCGTGCCTGCCCCCCTGGGCGCGCCCTCCTACCTCGTGGCTGCCTTGCTGCTTCCTTGACGTCCACTCCAAGTCTCCTAGATCATGTTTGTTCCAAAAAAGATCCTTGCGAAGGTTTCATTCCGTTTGATATTCCTTTTCCGCGAAACACTGAAATAGGCAAAAAAAACAGCAATTTGCACTGGGCTTTCGGTTAATAGGTTAGTTCCAAAAATAATATAAAATGGTATATTAAAGCCCATTAAACATCCAAAATAGATAATGTAATAGCATGGAACAATCAAAAATTACAGATATGTTGGAGACATATCAAGCATCCCCAAGCTTAATTCCTGCTCGCCCTTGAGTAGGTAAATGATAAAAATAGAATTTTTGATGTGGAATGCTCCCTAACATAATTTTCAATGTAATTCTCTTTATTGTGGCATGAATGTTCAGATCCAAAAGATTCAAGATAAAAGTTTAATATTGACATAAAAAATAGTAATACTTCAAGCATACTAATAAAGCAATTATGTCTTCTCAAAATAACATGGCCAAAGAAAGTTATCCCTACAAAATCATATAGTCTGGCTATGCTCTATCTTCATCACACGAAATATTTAAATCATGCATAACCCCGATGACAAGCCAAGCAATTGTTTCATACTTTTGATGTTCTCAAACTTTTTCAATCTTCATGCAATACATGAGCGTGAGCCATGGATATAGCACTATATGTGGAATAGAATGGTGGTTGTGGAGAAGACAAAAAGGAGAAGACAGTCTCACATCAACTAGGCGTATCAATGGGCTATGGAGATGCCCATCAATAGATATCAATGTGAGTGAGTAGGGATTGCCATGCAACGGATGCACTAGAGCTATAAGTATATGGAAGCTCAAAAAGGAACTAAGTGGGTGTGCATCCAACTCGCTTGCTCACGAAGACCTAGGGCATTTTGAGGAAGCCCATCATTGGAATATACAAGCCAAGTTCTATAACGAAAAATTCCCACTAGTATATGAAAGTGACAAAATAGTAGACTCTCTATCATGAAGACCATGGTGCTATTTTGAAGCACAAGTGTGGAAAAAGGATAGTAACATTGCTCCTTCTCTCATTTTCTCTCATTTTTTATTTGGTCTTCTTTGGCCTTTTTTTTATTTGGGCTTCTTTGGCCTCTCTTTTTTCTTTCCTCACATGGGACAATGCTCTAATAATGATGATCATCACACTTTTATTTACTCATAACTCAATGTTACAACTCGATACTAGAACAAAAATATGACTCTATGTGAATGCCTCCGGCAGTGTACCGGGTTATGTGATGAATCAAGAGTGACATGTATGAAGGAATTATGAACGGTGGCTTTGCCACAAATACGATGTCAACTACATTATCATGCAAAGCAATATGACAATGATGAAGCGTGTCATAATAAACGAAACGGTGGAAAGTTGCATGGCTATATATCTCGGAATGGCTATGGAAATGCCATAGTAGGTAGGTATGGTGGCTGTTTTGAGGAAGGTATATGATGGTTTTATGGTACTGGCGAAAGTTGCGCGGTACTAGAGAGGCTAGCAATGGTGGAAGGGTGAGAGTGCGTATAATCCATGGACTCAACATTAGTCATAAAGAACTCACATACTTATTACAAAAATATATTAGTTATCGAAACAAAGTACTATGCGCATGCTCCTAGGGGGATAGATTGGTAGGAAAATACCATCGCTCGTCCCGGACCGCCACTCATAAGGAAGACAATCAATAAATAAATCATGCTCCGACTTCATCACATAACGGTTCACCATACGTGCATGCTACGGGAATCAAAAACTTTAACACAAGTATCTCTCAAATTCACAACTACTCAACTAGCATGACTCTAATATTACCATCTTCATATCTCAAAACAATCATCAAGTATCAAACTTCTCATAGTATTTAATGCACTTTATATGAAAGTTTTTATTATACCCATCTTGGATGCCTATCATATTAGGACTAGTTTTATAGCCAAAGCAAATTACCATGCTGTTCAAAAAGACTCTCAAAATAATATAAGTGAAGCATGAGAGATCAATAATTTCTACAAAATAAATCGACCACCGTGCTCTAAAAAATATAAGTGAAGTACTAGAGCAAAATTATCTAGCTCAAAAGATATAAGTGAAGCACATAGAGTATTCTAACAAATTCCGATTCATGTGTGTCTCTCCCAAAAGGTGTGTACAGCAAGGATGGTTGTGGTAAACTAAAAAGCAAAGACTCAAATCATACAAGACGCTCCAAGCAAAACACATATCATGTGGTGAATAAAAATATAGCCTCAAGTAAAGTTACCAATAGACGAAGACGAAAGAGGGGATGCCTTCCGGAGCATCCCCAAGGCTTTTGGTTGTCCTTGGATTTTACCTTGGTGTGCCTTGGGAATCCCCAAGCTTAGGCTCTTGCCACTCCTTGTTCAAAAATCCATCAAATCTTTACCCCAAAACTTGAAAACTTCACAACACAAAACTCAACAGAAAATCCCAAGAGCTCTACTAGTATAAGAAGACAAATCACCACTTAAGGTAATGTAATGAACTCATTCTTTATTTATATTGGTGTTAAACATATTGTATTCCAACTTCTCTATGGTTCATACCCCCCGATACTAGCCATAGATTCATCAAAATAATCAAACAACACAAAAAAAATAGAATATGTCAAAAACAGAACAGTCTATAGTAATCTGTAGGTTTCGAATACTTCTGTAACTCCAAAAATTCTACCAAATTAGGGAGACCTAAATAATTTTTATATTGATCTACTGCAGTTGGAATCAGTACGCTCTCTGGTTAAAAATGAAAATTATTCTCGTGAGCGCATACTTTCTATTTTTTCAGCAAGATCAAATAACAATCATCCAGGAAGATCCTAAAGGCTTTACTTGGCACAAACACTAAGTAAAACATAAAAGACACAATCATAACAGAGGATAGAAGATTTATTTATTACTAAACAGGAACAAAAAGCAAGGAACAAAAATAAAATTGGGTTGCCTCCCAACAAGCGCTATCGTTTAACGCCCCTAGCTAGGCATAAAAGCAAGAATAGATCTAGGTATTGTCATCTTTGGTATGCAATCCATAAGTGGATCTCATAATAGATTCATAAGGTAATTTAATTTTCTTCCTAGGAAAGTGTTCCATGCCTTTCCTTAATAGAAATTGGAATCTAATATTTCCTTCTTTCATATCAATGATTGCACCAATCATTCTAAGGAAAGGTCTACCAAGAATAATAGGACAAGTAGGATTGCAGTCTATATCAAGAACAATAAAATCTACGGGCACATAATTCGTATTTGCAATAATAAGAACATCATTAATTCTTCCCATAGTTTTCTTAATGGTGGAATCTGCAAGATGCAAATTTAAAGAACAATCATCAAATTCACGGAAACCTAGCACATCACACAAAGTTTTTGGAATCGTGGAAAAACTAGCACCTAAATCACATAAAGCATAGCATTCATGATCTTTAATATTTATTTTAATAGTAGGTTCCCACTCATCATAAATTTTTCTAGGGAGAAACTTCTAATTCAAGTTTTTCTTCATAAGATTGCATTAAAGCATCAACAATATGTTTAGTGAAAGCTTTGTTTTGATCATAAGCATGAGGAGAATTTAACACGGATTGCAACAAGAAAATACAATCTATCAAAGAGCAATTATCATAATTAAATTCCTTGAAATCCAAAATAGTGGGTTCATTGCTATGTAAAGTTTTGACCTCTTCAATCCCACTTTTACCAAATTTTGCATCAAGATCTAAAAACTCCGAATCATTTGGACGCCTTCTAACTAAAGTCGACTCATCTCCAGTACCATATTCATCAAGATTCATATTGGCAAACAAAGATTTAATAGAAGACACACCAATCACTTCTAGATCTTCATCATCATTATCATGAAAACTAGAAGAACACGCTTTTACAAAGCAATCTTTCTTAGCACGCATCCTAGCGGTTCTTTCTTTGCACTCATCAATGAAAATTCTCATGGCTTTGAGAGACTCATTTATATCATGCTTAAGTGGAATAGATCTAAGTTTAAAAGAATCAACATCAACAGAAATTCTATCCATGTTCCTAGCCAACTTATCAATCTTAAGCAATTTTTCTTCAAGCAAAGCATTGAAATTCTTTTACGAATTCATAAATTCTTTAACACTAGTCTCAAAATCAGAGGGCATCTTATTAAAATTTCCATAGGAGTTGTTGTAGGAATTACCATAATTATTAGAGGAATTACTAGGGAACAACCTAGAATTAAAGTTTCCTCTATACGCGTTGTTACCAAAATTGTTCCTACCAACAAAATTCACACCCATAGATTCATTATTATTCTCAATCAAAGTAGACTAAGGCATATCATTAGTATCAGAAGAAACACTCTTATTAGCAAACAATTTCATAAGTTCATCCATCTTTCCACTCAAGACATTAATCTCTTCTATCGCATGAACCTTTTTACTAGTAGATCTTTCTGTGTGCCATTGAGAATAATTAAGCATAATATTATCTAGGATTTTAGTAGCTTCTCCTAAAGTGATTTCCATAAAAGTGCCTCCCGCAGCCGAATCTAAAATATTTCTAGAAGCAAAATTCAATCCAGCATAAAAATTTGTATAATCACCCATAAATTCAAACCATGTGTAGGGCAATTATGTATCATTAATTTCATCCTCTCCGAAGCTTGTGCAACATGCTCATGATCAAGTTTCTTAAAATTCATAATATCATTTCTAAGAGAGATGATCTTAGCGGGAGGAAAATACTTAGAGATAAAAGCATCTTTGCACTTATTCCAAGAATTAATACTATTTTTAGGCAAAGAAGAGAACCAAGTTTTAGCACGATCTCTAAGCGAAAACGGAAATAGCTTCAATTTAACAATATCATTATCCACATCTTTCTTCTTTTGCATATCACATAAATCAACAAAGTTGTTTAGATGGGTAGCGGCATCTTCACTAGGAAGGACAGCAAATTGATCTTTCATGACAAGATTCAGCAAAGCAGTATTAATTTCACAAGATTCAACATCGGTAAGAGGAGCAATCGGAGTGCTAATAAAATCATTGTTGTTGGTATTGGTAAAGTCACATAATTTAGTATTATCTTGAGCCATCGTGACAAACAATCAATCCAACACACAAGCAAACAAGAGACAAGCGAAAAGAGATGAACGGAAAAAGGGCGAACAGAAAAGAGGCGAATAAAATGGCAGGGGAGAAGTGGGGGAGAGGAAAATGAGAGGCAAATGGCAAATAATGTAATGCGAGGAATAAGAGTTTGTGATGGGTACTTGGTATGTCTTGACTTGGCGTAGATCTCCCCGGCAACGGCGCTAGAAATCCTTCTTGCTACCTCTTGAGCATGCATTGGTTTTCCCTTGAAGAGGAAAGGGTGATGCAGCAAAGTAGCGTAAGTATTTCCCTCAGTTTTTGAGAACCAAGGTATCAATCCAGTAGGATACTGCACGCAAATCCCCTAGTATCTGCACAAACAAACAAGAACCTCGCAACCAACGCGATAAAGGGGTTGTCAATCCCTTCACGATCACTTATGAGAGTGAGATTTGATTGAGATAATAAGATAAATATTTTTGTTATTTTTATGATATAGATTGGAAAATAAAGATTGCAAAATAGATAGTAAACTAGAATTGTAGATTGGAAACTTATATGATCTAAAGTAGACCCGGGGCCATAGGTTTCACTAGTGGCTTCTTTCAAGATAGCATGTATTACGGTGGGTGAACAAATTACTACCGAACAATTGATAGAAAAGCACATAGTTATGATGATATCTAAGGCAATTATCATGAATATAGGCATTATGTCCGTGACAAGTAGACAAAAACGATTCTGCATCTACTACTATTACTCCACACATCGACCGCTATCCAGCATGCATCTAGAGTATTAAGTTTATAAGAACGGAGTAATGCTTTAGGCAAGATGACATGATGTAGAGGGATAAACTCAAGCAATATGATATAAACCCCATCTTTTTATCCTCGATGGCAACAATACAATATGTGTCGTTTCCCTTTCTGTCACTGGGATCGAGCACCGCAAGATTGAACCCAAAGCTAAGAACTTCTCCCATTGCAAGAAAGATCAATCTAGTATGCCAAACCAAACCGATAATTTGAAGAGACTTGCAAAGATATCAAATCATGCATATAAGAATTCAGAGAAGAATCAAATAATATTCATAGATAATCAAGTTCATAAACCCACAATTCATCGGATCTCGGCAAACACACCGCAAAAGGAGTTGGATCGAATAGATCTCCAAGAAGATCGAGGAGAACTTTGTATTGAGATCCAAAGAGAGAGAAGAAGCCATCTAGCTAATAACTATGGACCCGAAGGTCTGTGATAAACTACTCACACATGATCAGAGAGGCTATGGTGTTGATGTAGAAGCCCTCCGTGATCGAATCCCCCCGGTAGATCGCTAGAAAAGGCCCCAAGATGGGATCTCATGGGTACAGAAGGTTGTGGCGGTGGAAAAGGTGTTTCGTGGCTCTCCCTGAAGATTTCAGGGTGTAAGAGTATATATTGGTGAAAGAAATAGGTCGGTGGAGCTACAAGGGGCCCACGAGGGTGGGGGGTGAGCCTGGCCCCCCTGGACGTGCCCTCCTACCTCTTGGCCGCCTCGTTGCTTCCTTGACGTCCACTCCAAGTCTCCTGGATCACGTTTGTTCCAAAAAAGATCCTCACAAAGGTTTCATTCCGTTTGGATTCCGTTTGATATTCCTTTTCTACGAAACACTAAAATAGGCAAAAATAACAATTTGCACTGGGCGTTAAATGGTAAAAATGATATAAAAAGGTATATTAAAACTCATCAAACATCCAAAACAGATAATATAATAGCATGGAACAATCAAAAATTATAGATACGTTGGAGACGTATCAGGATCATGAAGAGATAATTTTATATGATAGATATATTATTGAATTTGATTATGGTCCTACATTTAATTATTAGGAGAAGGGAAAATATGGTTGTAAAAAATATTCATGTTACTAAATTACCTCTCGTTATGTTGAGATTGCTGTTGTTTCTTTCTTCTTCCTTGCATATGCTAGTTTTTGCTTGTCTTGATAATTTGTTTGCTTATAAAATTCCTATGCATATGAAGTATCTTAGACTTAATTGTGTTTTCACATGTTTTATGATGCTCTTTTTATGTTTCAGTTATTATCTTTCATGTGAGCATCATTGAAATCTTATGCCTAGCTAGGGGCGTAAAACGATAGCGCTTGTTGGGAGGCAACCGAATGGATAAAATGTACTTTTCTCTTTTTCTTTCTGTTCTTGAGTGTTTGCACAATTTTGCTACTGTTATGATTGTGTTTTCGTGTTTTAATTAGTGTTTGTGCCAAGCAAATCCTTGGGATCATGTTGGGTGATAGTTGATGTCTTGCTGAAAAACAGAAACTTATGCGCTCACGAAAATAATTTTCGTTTTTAAAAGGAGCAAGATAAAATACCAATTCTCTTTGCATAAGATTTATATACAAATTTCTCATGTTGTCCTAATTTTTCTGAATTTTTGGAGTTACAGGAGTATTCAAAATATCCAGATTGCTACAGATTGTTCTGTTTTTGACATATTCGGTTTGCTTTGCGTTGTGTGCTTGTTTTGTTGATTCTATGGTTTCCTTTGAAGAGTTTTTGCCATAGACAAGTTGGAATAGATTAGATATAATGCAAAAATAAAATATGAATGGGTTTAAAATAGTACTTATAGTAGTGATTTGTTTTCTTATACTAACGGATCTCACGAAGGTTTTGTTGAGTTTTATGTGATTGAAGTTTCCAAGTTTTGGGTGGTGTTACGATGGATGAAGGAATAAGGAGTAAGAAGAGCCTAAGCTTGGGGATACCCATGGCATCCCAAGCTATTATCTAAAGAGAAGCAAGCAACTAAGCTTGGGGATGCCCGAGTGGCATTCCCTCTTTCTTCTAACGACCATCGGTATTTTCTCGAAGCTATATTTTTATTCGTCACATACTATGAGTTTTTCTTGGAGCATCTTGTATGATATGAGTCTTTTCTTGTTTTGCTTTGTGTTTTTAGTCATGAATCCTTGCTGGACACACCTATTTGAGAGAGCCAAAATTATGCCATGACTTGTTAGAATTGCTCTCTATGCTTCACTTAAATCTTTATGAGCTATGGAATATTGCTCTAGTGCTTCACTTATATCTTTTTGAGCATGGTGTGCTTTATTATTTTTGAAGAAATGCTCTCATGCTTCACTTATATTAATTTGAGAGTTAGTAAATTTTTTAAGAAATTCCCCCTTGCTTCACTTAAATTAATTTGAGAGAAAGAGATATTATGCTCATGATCTTCACTTATATTTGTTTGAGCTTATCAAAAGAAACACATGAAAATTAGTTCCAAAGTGATAGATACCGAAGAAGGATATAATAAAAAATCATGAAGTTCATTGTACAAAATAAGCTTGATTCCTTGTAATAGTTTTGATATATAATGATGTGACATGTGAGTCATGTTGATGAGTAATTATGCTTTAGTAAGAATATTGGTGCTAAGGTTTGTGATTCCCTATGCAAGCACGAAAGTCAATAGTTATGGAATGAAATTACATCCTACTTGTGGTGAATTATTTGGTGTTAATTATGCTTAATGCTCGCTTATGAGATTTTTCGTTTCTTGGTTGGTTGCTTCTCAATCTTTTGCTAGCCTTCATTTTGCACTAAGTATGATCACTACTCGTGCATCCAAAATCCTTTAAACCAGTTTTGCCATATGAGTCCACCATACCTACCTATATGCGGTAGTTTTTTGCCGTTCTAAGCAAATTTGTATGTGCCATCTCTAATTTTCAAAATAAACTTCTCTTTTGTGTGCTCATACTGCTCATGAAATGGTAGGGGTGGCTAATATATTTCCATGCTAGGTATGTTGTTCTCAAGATGAGTGTTTATTCACTTATCATTGAAAGAGAGTAAGGCAAAGGTATTAGGGATGCCCAGTCCCTAAATGAAAGATGAATTTACTTTATGTTGTCAAATAATAAATTCCTTGGAAAGTGTTGGTATGGAAGGCACCCGTGGATACTGCTAGCCATGGAAAGTGAAAGTATGGTTGAAAAAGGAATAAACTTTAATTTTTGTTTGGGAACCGCCTATGATATATCTAGCATGGAAAGTATTGGTAACTACTCGATCGTTCTCGTTGACAGGAAAAGCATGCCTCGTAAAATGTTTTTATCTCTATCTTTTTTGCTTGAGCTCTGGCACCGCTACAAATCCCTACTTCCCTCTGTGAAGGGACTTTCTTTTACTTTATGACACTTTAATTTTTTATTTGAGTCTCCAGCTTCTCTTATAAAGCACCAACTAAGGGGAACTATGATCGTACTTGAGCATTGGATGTAGCTAATATGCGAGTGTCTTTCCTAAATGGATCAATGATTGAGCATAATGGGCTAGGGGTAACTTATTTTAGCGTTGATATTTTGAAAGACATGGCTGCTTGTTGATATGCTTGAGTATTTAAGTCTCATGTCAAAACTAGACTATTTCTTTGAACCATATAAAAGTCCAAATGTCCATGCTACAAATAAAAGAATATGTGCTGACATGTTAGGCAGCATTCCACATCAAAAATTCTGTTTTTATCATTTACCTACTCGAGGAGGAGCAGGAATTAAGCTTGGGGATGCTGATATGTCTCCAACGTATCTATAATTTTTTATTGTTACATGCTATTATATTATCATTCTTGGATGTTTTCTAATCACTTTATAGTCATTTTATATCATTTTTTGGCACTAACCTATTGACATATTGCCAAGTGCTGTTTTTTGCATGTTTTTTACACCGCAGGAAATCAATACCAAACGGAGTCCATATGTAGCGAAACTTTTTGTGGATTTTTTTGGACCAGAAGACATCCAATGGGCTGGAGAAGCACCTGGCGGGTGCCTCGAGGGGGGCACAACCCACCTAGGCGCACCTAGACCCCCAGGTGCGCCTAGGTGGGTTGTGCCCACCTCGGTGGCCTCCCGAACCACCTCTTTGCTCTATAAATACCCCACTATTCCAGAAACCCTAGGGGAGTCGACGAAAATCAATTCCAGCCACTGCAAGTTCCAGAACCACCAGATCCAATCTAGACACCATCGTGGAGGGGTTCATCATGTCCATTGGTGCCTCTCCGATGATGCGTGAGTAGTTCTTTGTAGACCTTTGGGTCCGTATTTAGTAGCTAGATGGCTTCCTCTCTCTCTCTCTCTCTCTCTCGTTTAATTCTCAATACAATGGTCTCTTGGAGATCCATAAGATGTAACTCATTTTGTGGTGTGTTTGTTGGGATTCGATGAACTTTGAGTTTATGATCAGATCTATATATCTTTTTATCCATGAAAGTTATTTGAGTCTTCTTTGATATCTTATATGCATGATTTCTTATAGCCTAGTATTTCTTCTTCGATATTTGGGTTTTGTTTGGCCAACTTGATCTATTTCTTGCAATGGGAAGAGGTGCTTTGTGATGGGTTCGATCTTATGGTGCTTGATCCCAGTGACAGAAGGGGAACCGACACATATGTATCGTTGCCATTAAGTATAACAAGATGGGGTCTATTTCTACATAAATAGATCTTGTCTACATCATGCCATTGTTCTTATTGCATTACTCCGTTTCTCCATGAACTTAATACACTAGATGCATGCTAGATAGGGTCGATGTGTGGAGTAATAGTAGTAGATGCAGGCAGGAGTCGGTCTACTAATCTTGGACGTGATGCCTATATAATGATCATTGCCTGGATATCGTCATGATTATTTGAAGTTCTATCAATTGCCCAACAATAATTTGTTTACCCACCGTTTGCTATTTTTCTCGAGAGAAGCCACTAGTGAAATCTACGATCCCTGGATCTCTTCTTTACCATATTTGCCTTCGCGATCTATTTTTATTTTCTTTTATTTTCAGATCAATTAAACCAAAAATACAAAAAATACCTTGCTGCACTTTATTTTATTCAGCGATCTATCAATCAATTTATTACAACTTTCTCTCGTCCATTTGCCAATTTCTGGCACCATTGCCCGAAAGGGATTGACAACCCCTTTAATACGTCGGGTTGCGAGTATTTGTTATTTGTGTGCAGGTGTTGTTCACGTAGTGTTGCATGGTTCTCCTACTGGTTCGATAACCTTGGTCTCATCATTGAGGGAAATACCCACCGTTGTTGTGCTGCATCATCCCTTCCTCTTTGGGGAAATACCGACGTAGTTCAAGCAAGCATCAGGTCTCTGAAGGTTCATGAATTGCCTCTTCTTCTATATCCAAGGTGCAAATGGAGAAAATCCTCTACTACACAAAAACACAAACACATTCTGAGTCATCCTGTAGGTGGTATCCATATAAGTGTGTCATTTATTTATATTCTTTATAGATTGACAAGAAATGGTAAGATTTTTCGGTTGAGTGGAAAGAATGTCTGAGGACATCACAGACTTCTTAAATTGGACCAAGGACACCATAGGCCATAAACAGGCCGAAAGTCACATCGGGTTGCAAAATGGGAAATGGCACAAGGATACATCGGGACGTTAACAGGTCAAAAGAAGCATCAGGCCGTGAATGGGCCCAACTACACCATGGGCCTTTAATGGGCCAAAACGAACAATGAGCCGTAATATCATGAATGATCCTCGGGCCTGTAATGGGCTGAATCCACATAGGTCCTAATGGGTCATATGGAACTAGGCCGTAATTGCCTATATGTAAGCAGGATTGTCATGGGCCAGTTCGCTAAATTTTGACTAAGTCAAGTGAGCCTTAAGCAGGCCTTCACCGGGCCGGCATCTTTAACTACATGGGCCATCATTGGCTCATGCCACATGTCGTCGTCCCATTGGCACATATCGTTCATTGAATGGGCAACAGTTGCTATGAGGAACAGTTGACGCTTGGCTCCATTGGCGAATGAGAAGCCAACACGCGGAGAATCATCATTTGTCGACACCGTTAACGAGTATTGGATCTGGAACCCACACATGATAGCTTAACGGCGACCTATTATGTAAATTTTCCATGTGTCGGGTACCCTAAACAAAAAGACTTCCATGACATGTCATTTCATGTCATGTAAGTGCAAACTTCCATGATGAAAAAGTGATTATTGCCATGGAACACATCTATGGAAACACTTTTGTGATTATCTTGATTCTATCATAAAACTATCGTGAACGTATATGAGTAATAGAAAACATGACCTACAATGACAAATGCATATCATCACAGATATATCTTTTTTTGCAGTGTTTCCCATGGAAACAAATTACACAAACATATTTGCAATGGTATTTATTAGTCATTAGTGATATGATCATAGTGATTTTCTTAGAACATCTAGGATTATGCGGTCTAATGAATGGTGGAATGAGTTTTAAAAATAAACTCATGAATATCCAATACCACCAAATTACATTGGACTAGCAAGGAATATATCTAGAAGCTGCGTATCTATAATTTTTGATTGTTTTATGCTATTATGTTACAATTTTTACATACTTTTTGTAGTAATTTATATTATTTTTATAACTAGCCTATTAATTTAGTGCCCAGTGCAAGTTCCTGTTTCTGTTTGTTTTTGGTTTCGCGGGAAATCAATACCTACGGAGGTCAAAATGCATTGCTGATTTAATACAATTTTTTGGCAATAAGAAACATTGGAAGCTTCGGCAGACGTAAGAGGGGCCATGAGCTAGCCACATGGACATGTGGCACATCCAAGAGGGTGGCCGCGCCACCTATCCGTGTGGGGCCCATGGGAACCGCCTTTACCTGATTCCACCGCCATAAATCCCTATAAGTAACGAAACCATCCATCGATCCCGCAGAAGAATTTTATCGCCGCCACAAGGCTCTATTCCAAAGAACCCCTTTGGAGCGCTATTTCTGGCCCTGTCATAGGGGGAAACCATTGTCGGAGGCCTCTTCATCAACCTTGTTGCCTCCATGACCATGTGTGATTAGTTTACTTAGCACCTACTATCGTGGGAACTAATCTAACAGTAAGAGATAGGGATGTGAACAAAGGCTGGTCCTAGCTATGGCCAAGGTGTGGCACAAAGATATACGAGTTCGGGCCCCTCTCGGTGGAGGTAAAGACCCTACGTCTCGAGCTTGGGAGTTGTTTGTTTCTCTTGTGTCCAGATGATTACAATGGATGCTAACCCCTATCTAAGTGCCACGCGATAGCTTATATAGAGTTTGCCACCCCTTCATCTAAAAACATTACAGAGGGTTTCAATTATGAAGTTAATGTTGAGCATTACATATGGTACCTGAAGCTTTGATCGCCAGTAACAGATGCAAACATGCGCTTCCCATCGCTCCAGATCCCATGTTGGCCATCCGCCTCCTTTCATCCGAGTGACCATGAGGTTTCCGAATGGATTAGGTTTAGTTGAGTGGAATCATCGCATCGGGTGAACAAAGTCTGTCTGATTGGAAGACTCGTGGTTGGTATCTGATTGGGATGATGACCCTGAGATCTTGATGTTTTGGTGTTGTGGGCCTTTCATCTGGTCTGGAATGCACCTCTTATGACCCTCCTATGGAAAGTGACTGCTACTTCTTGAGCTTGCTATGGTTTTCCCTTGAAGAGGAAAGGGTGATACAGCAAATTAGAGATAAGTATTTCCCTCATTTTAAGAACCAAGGTATCAATCTAGTAGGAGACAACGCACAAATCACCTAATACCTGCACAAACAATCAAACAACTTGCACCCAACACGATAAAGGGGTTGTCAATCCCTTCACAGTTACTTGCAAACATGAGATCTGATGGAGATAAATAAACAGTAAAGTGAATATTTTTGGTATTTTTGATTTATATATCAGAAAGAAAGATTGCAAAAATAGTAGACCGGAAATTGTAGATTGGAAACTTGTATGATGGAAAATAGACCAGGGGGCCATAGGTTTCACTAGAGGCTTCTCTAATGATAGCAAATAATATGGTGGGTGAACAAATTACTGCCGAGCAATTGATAGAAAAGCGCAAAGTTATGACGATATCTAAGGCAATGATCATGAATATAGGCATCACGTCCATGTCAAGTAGAGCGAAACGATTCTGCATCTACTACTATTATTCCACACATTGACCGACTCCTGCCCGCATCTAGAGTATTAAGTTCATGAAGAACAGAGTAACGCATTAAGTAAGATGACATGATGTAGAGGAATTAACTCAAACAATCTGATGAAAACCCCATCTTTTTATCCTCGATGGCAACAATATAATACATGCCTTGCTTCCCCTACTGTCACTGGGAAAGGACACCACAAGATTGTACCCAAAGCTAAGCACTTCTCCCATTGCAAGAAAAACAAATCTAGTTGGCCAAACTAAACCGATAGTTTGAAGAGAATTACAAAGATACCAAATCATGCATATAAGAATTCAGAGAAGATTCAAATAATATCCATAGATAAGCTGATCATAAATCCATAATTCACCGAATCTCGGCAAACACATCGCAAAAGAATATTACATCAGATAGATCTCCAAGAACATCGAGGAGAACATGGTATAGAGAATCAAATAGAGAGAATAAGCCATCTAGCTACTGGCTGTGGAACCGTAGGTCTGAGGTAAACTACTCACGCTTCTTCAGAAGGGCAATAGAGTCAATGTAGAAGCCCTCCGTGATCGAATCCCCCTCTGGCAGGGTGCCGGAAAAGGTCCCTAGATGGGATCTCAAAGGTATAGAAGGTTGTAGCGGTGGAAAAGTGTTTTCGTCGATCCCTTTGGAGGTTTGAGAATATATGTGAATATATAGGACGAAGAATTAGGTCAGGAGGTGTTGGAGTAGGCCACAAGGTAGGGGGCGCCCCGCCCCTATGGCTTGTCGTCTACTCCAAGATATTCTGACTTGGAGTCCAAGTCCAACAGGTGTCTTCTTGTCCAAGAAAAATCATCGCGAAGGTTTCATTCCGTTTGGACTCCGATTGGTATTCCTTTTCTGCGAATCTCAAAAACAAGGAAAAACAGAAACTGGCACTGGGCTCTAGGTTAATAGATTAGTCCCAAAAATAATATAAAATAGCATATTAATGCATATAAAACATCCAAAACAGATAATATAATAGCATGGAACAATAAAAAATTATAGATATGTTGGAGACGTATCAAGCGTCCCGAAGCTTAATTTCTGCTCATCCTCCAGTAGGTAAATGATAAAAACAGAATTTCTGATGTAGAATGCTACCTAACATATTTATCCATGTATTTTTTCTTAATTGTGGCATGAATGTTCAGATCCATAAGATTCGAAAAAAGTTTAATATTGACATAAAAACAATAATACTTCAAGCATACTAACAAGGCAATTATGTCTTCTCAAAATAACATGGCCAAAAAAATCTTATCCCTACAAAATCATATAGTCTGGCTATGCTCCATCTTCATCACACAAAATATTCAAATCATGCACAACCCCAATGACAAGCCAAGCAAATGTTTCTTCATACTTTCGGTGTTCTCAAACTTTTTCAACTTTCACGCAATATATGAGCGTGAGACATGGACACAACACTATAGGTGGAATATAATATGGTGGTTGTGGAGAAGACAAAAAGAGGGAGATAGTCTCACATCAACTAGGCGTATCAACGGTCTATGGAGATGCCCATCAATAGATATCAATGTGAGTGAGTAGGGATTTCCATGCAACGGATGCACTAGAGCTATAAGTGTATGAAAGCTCAAAAAGAAAACTAAGTGGGTGTGCATCCAACTTGCTTGCTCATGAAGACCTAGGGCATTTGAGGAAGCCCATCGTTGGAATATACAAGCCAATTTCTATAATTAAAAATTCCCACTAGGATATGAAAGTGACAACATAGGAGACTCTCTATCATGAAGACCATGGTGCTACTTTGAAGAACAAGTGTGGAAAAAAATATAGTAACATTGCCCCTTCTCTCTTTTTCTCTCATTTTTTGTTAGGCTTCTTTGGCCTCTTTTTTTTTCTTTTTTGCTTCTTTGGCCATTTCTATTTTTTCCTCACATGGGACAATGCTCTAATAATGAAGATCATCACACTTTTATTTACTTACAACTCAAAAATTACAACTTGATACTAGAACAAAATATGACTATATGAATGCCTCCAGCGGTGTACCAGGATGTGCAATGACTCAAGAGCAACATGTACAAAAAATGATAAAAGGTGGCTTTGCCACAAATACGATGTCAACTGCATGATCATGCAAAGCAATATGACAATGATGGAACGTGTCATAATAAACGGAACAGTGGAAAGCTGCATGGCAATATATCTCAGAATGGCTATGGAAATGCCATAATAGGTAGGTATGATGGCTGTTTTGAGCAAAGTATAGGGTACCAGCGAAAGTTGCGCGGTACTAGAGAGGCTAGCTAGGGTGGAAGGGTGAGAGTGCGTATAATCCATGGACTCAACATTAGTCATAAAGAACTCACGTACTTATTGCAAAAATCTATTAGTCATCGAAACAAAGTACTACGCGCATGCTCCTAGGGGGATAGATTGGTACGAAAATACCATCGCTCATCCCCGACCGCCACTCATAAGGAAGACAATCAAAATATATCTCATGCTCCAACTTCGTTACATAATGGTTCACCATACGTGCATGCTACGGGACTCACAAACCTTAACACAAGTATTTCTCAAATTCACAATTACTCACTAGCATGACTCTAATATCACCATCTTTATATCTCAAAACAATCATAAGGAATCAAACTTCTCATAGTATTCAATGCACTTTATATGAAAGTTTTTATTATATCCCTCTTGGATGCCTATCATATTAGGACTAAATTTATAACCAAAGCAAATTACCAAGTGATACGTCTCCATCGTATCTACTTTTCCAAACCCTTGACCTTGTTTTGGACTCTAACTTGCATGATTTGAATAGAACTAACCCGGACTAACACTTTTTTCAGCAGAATTGCCATGGTGTTATTTTTGTGCAGAAATGAAAGTTCTCGGAATGACCTGAAACTTCACGAGAATATTTTTGGTATATATAAAAAATAATGGCGAAAGAATCAACGTTAGGGGGCCCACACCCTGTCCACGAGGGTGGGGGCGCGCCCCCTGTCTCGTGGGCCCCCTGAGGCTCCACCGACCTCAAGTCCAGCTCTACATATTCATGTTCGGGGACAAAAAATCAGAGAGAAGGATTCATCGCGGTTAACGATACGGAGCCTCTACCAAGCCCTAATCGCTCTCGGGAGGGCTGATATGGAGTCCGTTTGGGGCTCTGGAGAGTGGAATCCATCACCATCATCATCAATCAGCAACCTTCCTCCATCACCAATTTCATGATGCTCACCGCCGTGCGTGAGTAATTCCATCGTAGGCTTGCTGGACGGTGATGGGTTGGATGAGATTTATCATGTAATCGAGTTAGTTTTGTTAGGGTTTGATCCCTAGTATCCATTATGTTCTGAGATTGATATTTCTATGACTTTGCTATGCTTAATGCTTGTCACTAGGGCCCGAGTGCCATGATTTCAGATCTGAACCTATTATGTTTCCATGAATATATGTGAGTTCTTGATCCTATTTTGCAAGTCAATAGTCACCTACTATGTGCTATGATCCGGTAACCTCGAAGTGACAATAATCGGGACCACTCCCGGTGATGACTGTAGTTTGAGGAGTTCATGTATTCACTAAGTGTTAATGCTTTGTTCTGGTACTCTATTAAAAGGAGGCCTTAATATCCCTTAGTTTCCAATAGGACCCCGCTTCCACGGGAGGGTAGGACAAAAGATGTCATGCAAATTCTTTCCCATAAGCATGTATGCCTATATTCGGAATACATGCCTACATTACATTGATGAACTGGAGCTAGTTCTGTGTCACCCTATGTTATAACTGTTGCATGAGGAATTGCACCCGACATAATTATCCATCACTGATCCATTGCCTACGAGCTTTTCACATATAGATCTTTGCTTAGTTACTTTTACAATCACTACAAAACCAATATTGTTACTTTTGCCACCATTACCGTTACTTCCATATAACTTTGCTACTAAATACTTTGTTGCAGATATTAAGTCTTTCAGGTGCGGTTGAATTGACAACTCAACTGTTAATACTTGAGAATATTTTTTGGCTCCCCTTTTGTTGAATCAATAAATTTGGGTTGAATACTCTACCCTCGAAAACTGTTGCGATCCCCTATACTTGTGGGTTATCACCAAGCTATTTATAGACCCTCAAAATAATATAAGTGAAGCATGTGAGTTCAATACTTTCTACAAAATAAAGCAACCGCCGTGCTCTAAAAAGATATAAGTGAAGCACTAGGGCAAAAATTGCCTAGCTCAAAAGATATAAGTGAAGCACATAGAGTATTCTAATAAATCGCGATTCATGCATGTCCCTCTCAAAAGGTGTGTATAGCAAGGATGATTGTGGCAAACTAAAAAAAGCAAAGACTCAAATCATACAAGACGCTTTTCGGTTTTAAATTCGGCATATCTCGTAGTAGGGGTCCTAAGCTAGGCGTCTTGGAATGATGGTAACATGGCCACTAACTTTACCCAGGTTCAAGCCCTCTTGATGGAGGTAAAACCCTATGTCCTACTTTTGATTGTATGCATATGGGTGTTGTACATGGTACATGTATCTACCACGAGATTGATCTAATGAATATTAGTTGATCTATTGACTAGCCTGGCCTCAGTTTATATAATGCACCAGAGGCCTAGATTTTAGAGGAGTCCTTGTCTTGGGGGTCAAGTCTTGTGGAATCCTCATTGTATGCAGCATGGGATGCCCGAAGTGGCCCATAAGTGAACCACCATGGGGGTCCTCGGCCCGATCCAGCTGGTCCGGAGATGACGTGGTGAGTACTCCCTAGTCGAGGACACCGTTAGTAGCCCCCTGAACCGGTCTTCAAGTTGGGGACGCTCCTTGGTTCTTCCGAACTGTTCTTTATCTTCGGTCGTTGGTCTTGAAAACTTGTTCAACAAATCTTCCCAACTTCGATATTGAGGATTGCCGAGATAAATCTGAAGTGTTCACACGTCGGGCATCCGAGGAGCCCTTTAAGTCTTTAGCCTTTATCAATGCCTTATTATTTTTACGCCACACCTGGGGTTTGAAGTTGTTCACGTGCGGCGGTGCCCTCTTATGTCCGAGCTCCAACGTCGGACTGCATCCGAGCTCCCAAGTCGGTCTGTATCCGAGCTCCAAAGCTGGACTATATCCGAGCTCCAAGGACGGACTGTATCCAAGCTCCAACGCCGGACTGTATCCAAGGTGTCATAGATCACCTTGGCTCAAAAAAGTCAGGAGTTTAGCCGAGCTTAATGCCGGAAATGCCCTCTATAGAGCTAGCCACTTGCATCCGAGATTTCTGACATACTACTTCCAAGGTGATGCACCACCTCGGGCTTGGGATGATTGTTTGCGGATGTTATTTCTGATTGATGCAAATTATTTACTGACGAGATATATAGCAAGTAGCCCTCAAGGTCTGTGTCGGCCTAAAATCCGAGATGCACATTAGAGGAGATAGTGATCGGCGGACGGGCCCTTGAGAGAGGGTTTTGAGAAGTCGTCATAATATATTAGCTTGATGCTGGATAAGTCCCAAAGGGTACCTATTGTTGTCCAAAGATGTGTTTGCCCATAGTTCGGTTAAGCCACACACCAAGCACTTTGGATTTTCTATAATGAATAGGCAATGCAGTAGCCCCCGAGACACTGGTCGGGTGGCAACACCAGATTAGGGGATCGAAGTGCACCTTTAATATTTGTAAATGATAAGGGTGAAGCCCAGTAGCCCCCGAGCCTTAATGTGGGCATGGGTGGACGAATTAAGGATTGATATCTGGAGTAAACTAACAATTTATGTCTAATGATTCTATGTATCCAAGTATTCTACATCATTAATGCTCGGATCCGTAATGTACAAAAGTTTATTGAGTGACATCGGCTTCAACCTCCTCGGCCAGTAGCCGGGGAGTGTTTGTCCTACTTTATAAAGCCTTTATAAAGGCAAAGATTTACGGCAAACAAGGAAATCCGGCCATATGGTTTTATAAACAAAGGTACACGGAGAGATATGTTATATTACTTTTTAATGTAAGAAACATCTTCTGGGGGAAATAGTTCCTTTATAGGTTCCTTTGTTTGGGTTGTCATGCTGATCATGATCATGAAACCCCACCTCCGATCAATGTGGGAGGAAAATATTGAGGATTTAGTTTGGGGAAAGTTCCCGAACTCTATGGTCTTAAAGAACCGAAATTTTCACTTCCGTCGTTGTCGACCAATTATATCCTTTAAGATTGCTAGCTTTCGGCTTCACCCAGTCTGAGGTATTAACCCGGATGACCCGGTGGTAACAATCATAGAGGTGCTCCCTTTACCGCCTAGCCAAACAATCGGGAATGTAGAGGTAAGAACAGGAGCCAGGCAACCCAGCTTGGCCAAAATAAGTCATTTATGGATTTATAACGATAATCACGAAAGGCAACACTCGTATATTGAATACAAACACTGATGATATATGTTTATTTCGACTCCATTGCGATTATTTATAATCTGTAAGTGGACCATCGTCGGCTTCTACCCCTTTGTAGATGCTACGCAGGGTGTTTCCGCAGTAACAAGACAACCCTTAGCCAACGTCTCAGTGCCCGGAGGCGGTTGTGTTAGTAGAGACAAGGCAATAATATGCGGGCTTTATAACTTCACTTAGGCATAGGAGATTTAAACCGGGGAAGCTAGCTACGAGCCCCCGATTAGTGTTCGGCACCGACCGAAGTCTAGCCATTAACACTTCGTCTAGTGTTATGAAAGGCCCATCCTTTAACACGGGGTAATCGGTATCGATGTATAGTTTGACACCGTCATCGGATCGCTGACCAGTTTACGCCCATTGTGACAGTCAGTTTTTGGCTTTCTCCACTGAGGTGCTTAACCATTCGAGCTGGAAGCACAATCAAAGTGGTTCTCCCTTTGCACACCTAGCCGAAGAAAGCGGAACATAGGAGGAAAGCACAGGAGCCGGGCAACCCAACTATTGACTGAAGACACATTTCGAAACTGATGCATATACAACAATATCCGAGAATGTTTTTGCTGAATCTCTAGAGGTGTCCGGCGTTGCACTGCGAGACTTATGCTGGAAACACACAAATAGGTTAAAAGTGCCATAGGCTCGAAAAGCCAAAAATTTACGTAAAAGCTTGACATCCGGACTAAATCAAGATTTTACGTGCCCATCCAAAATTGGTCTTTAAATTTTTGTTTGTGCTTCTGTCGTGCTTTAACATGACACATCCGATCTCAAGACTTCAAGCGGGTCAGCCTACGACTTCAACCTCCTATCCCGAAGGCGTAGTACTTCTTGTTAGGCCAGTTTAGCAAACTAAACTCGAGCGGCTTTAGAGAGAAGCTAGGCTATTCGGCTATTGACCATACACTTGAGTCGAAAAAGGAGTGGTAGAAAAAGACTTTGCGACAACTAAGAAGAAAACAATTAGTATAGAATGGCTCGTATAAATTTAAGAGCCCCTAGTTAACTTGGGTAGGAGCAGTGTTTTTAATGAACAACGTTTGTTGACAAACTAAGTTTTTAACACAAATATAATGTTTGGTTGAACCGAACAAGAATGAAAAAATAAAACTGAGCATGGAAGCAACTTAGCTGGTTAATGTGCTCAGTGTCGATGCGCGGCCCGAGCTTACGGCGGGACAAGGTCCCAGCCCCCAAGCCGGTCCCGAGGTGGCAGAGCAAAGAGCTCGGCACTCCAAAGTGGGGACATAGCACGGCCAATGTGGCAAGGTGGAACCTCCAGTCCGACCGAGGCGACGGAGTAGGCTAGCAGTATGATGTCGAAGTCCTCGACGTGGGTTAATGAAGTGATGACGAAGCCGTTGGTCCAGCCAAGGTGGTGTGGTACGTCGGTACACCGAGGTGATAGCGCTGCCCAACCCGGATCATTTACCTGTGCACAACAAATAGTGCAAGCTGGAGATAATAGTAATAATAATAAATTAAAATAATCGTCGCATAATAAATAATTTATGCAAAGGGAGTAATAAAAGAAATATGGCCCGTGTGCTGAACACTCGATGAGGTAGAGCTCTCTCAGCGATGCCGAAGTCCCCGAGGCAACCGAACATGTCGGTATGGCAATTCGACCAACAAGGTGATCACGCGAGCCGATTTATGCAGATTGGGACGACGATGTCGACTTGCCGAAGTGACCTCGTGATGCAATCGAAGTCGATTACCTACGCATGTAAAATAGTGCAATCCAAAAAATAATAATATAAATATAAACAAATCCTTGCATAATTAATTTATGCAATATAATTTTTTAAAGAGATGTGGCCTGGCGTCGAAGCCAATGTCGATGCGAGGCGTCGATGTGGCAAAGCCTGAATTCGTAGGGCAGTCCTAGTTCTCGATGCGGCGTTCACTGAATTGCGGACGGGAAACTGAGTGAACCATCATGCAACCATTGTTAATGTGGCCAGCATTTGACAGTCCTGTGTATAGAGGATGGAATAAACCAGAGTAATATTCCTCGGGAAAAATAAGCCCATTCAAGCAAAAAATTAGTAGGAATAATAGCACCCTGTTTATTTGTTGTAGCAATTCAAAGATACACACGTGGGCGTTCATGGATTTGCATCTAGTAATAGTACTAGTGCTAGTGCTAGCTTGATGTTGTGTGCACGTGCTCAGCCGGGACGCGGCGAGGTAAGGCCCCCGGTCCAGCTAACGTGAAGAAGTTGCTCGGCTGGTGACGTTGAAGTCTCCGGAGTAGGTTGATGAAGAGACGGTGAAGCTCCCGGTCCAGGTGAGATGATGGAAGCAGGTCGGTAAGGTGACCTTGAAGCCGCCGTGCCAGCCGAGGTGTTGAAGCGGTTAGGCGTGGCATACATCAGTTTGAAGAAGCTACGGCTCATCCATGCCGACGCTGGTTATAACTTGTGATGCGGTCAATGTCAGATTGTTGAAGTGACCGAGCGGTGACGTCGGCGCGCCTGACCCGTGCAATCCGTGGGGCGATGGTGTTGGTGATGATTTAGCCTTCGCGATGCCGAACTCTTGTTCGGCTTGCCGAGCTGATGATCCGATGAGGTTAGGCTCGGCTCGATGAAGCGACGATCTGTCTAGCGCAGGTCGGCAGGCGTGCAGAAAGGGCTGGTTTGACACCGGCGCAACGTTGAAGATTACCTCCGAAAAGGAGAAAAATTTGTGAGTGTGTGTTCAGAAACAAAACACAATACCCTAGAAAGATATTCTTCCAAAAAGGTTATCCAATATCCCGTTTATGAGAAAAGGTGAAATCAAGCCGGATTCGTATTCGCGCAGAAAACAGATCCGAAAAGTGATGCACTAATTAGAAGGTTCCCGCAGTTTGAAAGAGGTGGTAGATATGGAAATTCTACATAGTATGAATGGTTGGATCTTCCAAATAAACTCTAAGCTAGGCTCTGGAGACCACACCCTAAACTCGTCCAGATTTCCGTCCAGACTCGACAGGCCTCTGGCATATCATAGATCGCCGAAGATTCCTTCATCGAAAGGCAACGAAATTTTATAGGATTGTTGTATACTCAATTCCGCACAATTCCACCAAAAAGTTCGTTAAATTGACTTCCGAGGAAATGGTGGCAGTGAAAACAAGTCTGTTGTACAGAAAAAACTGTGCGATCACACTAGGGCAATGTTGATGACGAGCCCTCCAGGCTTCATGGACGACTTTTCCATGGTCTCGGTTCAGATTTGAGCTGATGATGATGAAAGTATCCGTTTGATCTTGATGATCTGACGTGGAGCGCGGTCCTCGATCCAGTTGAGGTGACCAGTCGAGCCGGTGACAAAGATGCTGACATCGACCATAATGCTCGGCTCCGATGCGTAGATTGCGTCGGAGACGATCCGAATTCCCATTGCACCGTGGCGACTGCCAGTAGTCTCTCAATGAAAACACCAATGTTAGTTCTAAATCCAGCATATCTCGTAGTAGGGGTCCTAAGCTAGGCGTCTTGGAACGATGGTAACATGGACACGGATTTTGCCCAGGTTCGGGCCCTCTTAATGGAGGTAAAACCCTATGTCCTGCTTTTGATTGTATTCATATGGGTGTTGTATAGGGTACACGTATCTACCACGAGATTAATCTAATGAATATTAGTTGATCTATTGACTAGTCTGGCCTTAGTTTATATAATGCACCAGAGGCCTAGGTTTTAGAGGAGCCCTTGTCTTGGGGTCAAGTCTTGTGGAATCCTCCTTGTATGCGGCATGAGCTGCCCGAAGTGGCCCATAAGTGAACCGCCATGGGGGTCCTCGGCCCGATCCAGCTGGTTGGGAGACAACATGGTGAGTACCCCCTAGTCTAGGACACCGTCAACGCTCCAAGCAAAACACATATCATGTGGTGAATAAAAATATAGCCTCAGGTAAAGTTATTGATAGACGAAGACGCAAGAGGGGATGCATTCTGGGGCATCCCCAAGCTTAGGCTCTTGGTTGTCCTTTAATATTACCTTGGGGTGTCTTGTGCATCCCCAATCTTAGGCTCTTGCCAATCCTTAATCCATAGTCCATCAAATCCTTACCCAAAACTTGAAAACTTCACAAAACTCAACAGAAAATCTCATAAGCTTCGTTAGTATAAGTAAGTAAATCACCACTTTTGGTACTATTGTGAACTCATTCTTTATTTATATTTGTGTAATATCTACTGTATTCCAACTTTTCCATGGCTCATACCCCCCGATACAACCCATAGATTCATCAAAATAAGCAAACAACACAAAGAAAACAAGATGTGTCAAAAATAGAACAGTCTGTAGTAATCTGTAACTCTCGAATACTTATGTAACTCCAAAAATTCTGAAAACTTAGGACAACCTGGGAAATTTGTTTATTAATCTTCTACAAAAATAATCAATATTTTATCACGCTTCCATTAAAAATGAGAATACTTTTCCTGTGCGCAAAAGTTTCGGTTTTTCAGCAAGATCAAATCAACTATCACCGTAAGCCATCCTAAAGGTCTTACTTGGCACAAACGCTAATTAAAACACAAAACCACATCTAACCAGTGGCTAGAAGAAGTATTTATTGCAAAACAGAAGGAAACAACAAAAAAACAAAAAGGAAATTGGGTTGCCTCCTAACAAGCGCTATTGTTTAACGCCCTTAGCTAGGCGTAAAAACACAAATAGATCTAGGTATTGTCATATTTGGTCTTTATCTTTTTAATGGGGTTATGCTCAAATCCAGGAGGTTCTTTGCACTTCTCCTCATATTCAGAAATATTAATATCTAAAGCATCCAACCGCTTATTGCAAAGAGTTATCAACATATTCATGTGGTGGAGGTTCCCACAAACATTATTGAGGGGTTCAAGAGATTTTTGCAAAAAAATTGTTACTTCACATAGTTTCTCAAAAACTTGTGTTCCTTCTTGATTGTGGTGTAATCCCTTTTGTGGAGGTAGTATTCCTACTACTCCTTCTATTATCTCATAAGCAATGTTGGGATCAATTTCAATAAAATTCCCCTTAGCAGCGAAATCCATGAGTTGCCTATGGGACATGTTTAGCCCAACATAAAAGTTTCAAAGTAAAATCTTGAAATCCCCCTCTATAGTGCAATTACGATAGGATTCTATCATCCTATACCAAGCATCCTTTAAATTTTCTCCTTGTCTTCGTTTGAAGTGAAGAACCTCAAAGTCAAGAGACAAAGGAGGGGTAAAAGTGCTAGCCATGAGAGCAAGACAAGCGATCTAACAAGCACACAAAAAGCAAACGAAGAAGATGAACGTAAGAGGAGCGAAGAAAAGGCAACTCTTTTTGAAAATTGTTTTAGAAGTGATGGAGAGGAAAACAAGAGGCGGATGGCGAATAATGTAATGCAAGAGATGAGAGTTTATGATGGGTACTTGGTATGTCTTGACTTGGCGTAGATCTCCCCGGGAACGGCGCCAGAAATTCTTCCTACTACTTCTTGAGCATGCGTTGGTTTTTCCCTTGAAGAGGAAAGGGTGATGCAGCAAAGTAGATATAAGTATTTCCCTCGATTTGAGAACCAAGTTATCAATCCAGTAGGAGACAATGCACAAATCACCTAATACCACTACAAAAAAAAGACACATCCGTGACATTTTAGGCCGAATGAATTTTTTTTCTGTCATACATATGACACTTCTATGACGATAATTGTGACAAAACCCGGTATCATCATAGATGTGGTGGGCTCCTACTTCTATGACAAAAAATCATGACAGAAAATGGGCTTTTCGTCCTGGGCGGGCCGGAGACGCAACTGCATGACATTCTTTGGGTCGTCCATGATGGAAAAAACCGTGGTAGAAGCGAGGGGGAGGAAAATTTTTGGGGAGTTCCCGGTTACGGTGGGAGGTTGGGGGCCGAGCGATGCGCGTTTCTCTCGTACACGTACACGCGTGTGTGCGAGGCGTTGGCTCTAACTGAACCCGAGCGAGGCGTTGGGCTCTAACTGAACCCGAGCGATTGCATTGCAGGCTACGCGTTACTGAACCCGAGCGATCGATCGATGGATGTTGACTGAACCCGATCGAGCGATTCCTTCGCTACTGCTGCTAACTGAAGCCGATCAATGCTGCCTCTGGGATGAACAGTGAGCGTTGCGGGGGGTTTGGATGAATAGTGAGCGGTAGCGTTGCCTCTGGATGAACAGGACCCCGTGGTGTGGTGGAGGGCTGGATGAACAGTAGACGGTGGAGGGGTGCCCGTGGAGGGGTGGTTGAACAGGACCCCATGGTGTGGAGGGCTGGATGAACAGTAAACAGTGGAGGGGTGGTTGAACAGTAGCCGGTGGAGTAGCGCGCGATGGAGGCTGGATGAACAGGAGCCCATGGAGGCTGGAGGAGGTCAACGGTGGAGATGAACAGTATCCCGTGGAGTCCTGTTTTGTGGTACGCCACACCCCTCCCGATGAACAGGACCCCTGTTTCGACCGTAGGAGGTCCGTTTCCTCCGTTTTGCGGTACGCCAGACCCCTCCCGATGAACAGGATCCTGTTTCGAACGTGGCCGGTCGAATGCAAGGTTGTTTCCTCCGTTTTGTGGTACGCCAGGCCTTGTTTCCATCACCTGTTCCGTCCCAGCCCTCCCGATGAACACGACCACGCATTCCGTTCCGACCCAGCCGGTTGGCTCCCACGCGTTCCGTTGCCTCCCGATGAACACGACACATTTCGTTGCCTCCCCATGAACACGACGCATTACGTTGCCTCCCCATGAACACGACGCGTTCCGTTGCCTCCCCATGAACACGACGACGACATTGTTTCTCCGTTCCGACCCAGCCATGTACACGAGCCCTGGCCGTACATATGCGCGAGTAGGCGTTCGAGACCCTGCCCGTATGTACACATACGTGGCCGTATTTTCTTTCTTGTACCCTGGCCGTTGTACGTACGTGTACATGCTACGTGCACGCCTCTACTACGACACGTGCGCGCCTCTACATCGACCGGTATGTACATACACGTTCGCGACCAGAATGACAACTCTACGTACGCTTCGACCGGGTGGGTCCCGACTGTCAGACACTTCCTTTCCTGCGAAGATGTAGCTGGTGGGTCCCAGCAGTCAGGGGGGCGAATCATTTTTTTTGCCCGGACGCACTTCCTTGCGTGCGAAGGTGTAGCTCCTGGGTCCTAGCAGTCAGGGGGGCGAATCTTTTTTTTGCCCGGACGCACTTCCTCGCGTGCGAAGGTGTAGCTGGTGGGTCCCAGCAGTCGGGGGGCAAATCGTTTTTTTTCGGACGCACTTCCTTACGTGCGAAGATGTAGCTGGTGGGTCCCAGCAGTCAGGGGGGTGAATCGTTTTTTCCCGGACGCACTTCCTTGCGTGCGAAGATGTAGCTCGTGGGTCCTAGCAGTCAGGGGTGAATCATTTTTTTCGCGAAATACGGTGGCCCATCCGGTGGGTCCCCGCTGTCAGGTGGAGGAATAATTATTTTGCGCGTAATAAGGAGGCACTTCCTTGCGGCTGCTGTGGACCAAGATGTCAGCCTCTCCACGTACAGTCCACGTCCGATGGAAGTCGTTCCTTGACCATGTTGACCACACCGCGCCGAGAGCACCAGGGCGATGGACAATGGCGAGGCCTAGGAAGGGGATGACGTGGAGCCTGGGAAGAAGCGGCAGTGGATGCACAGCGGAGAGGAGTATGAGGGTTCACTGGTTCGGCTGCGCTGCCGTCGCCGCAGAATAATAGGGGGTGTGGGTGAGTGGAGGGATGGTCTGGCCAGCGGTGGGAGTAGTAGGGGCGGTGACGCCTCCGCGGCAGCACAGCTGGCCACGAGAGGCAGGAGCAGGTGGCACGACCGGCGCTGCTTTGGGCGGCTGGAGCAAGAAGACCAGAGGTTGAAGAAGCACGACGACCGTTGGATGGACATCGTACGGTCACTGCAGCTAGAATTGTTTGTATTGACTAAGTTGACAAAGCCCTTGGTACGTCAACTTAGTAGGCCCATAGGTCAGCTTCCGAAACAGTGCGCCCCAGATGTCAGGGCGAGGAATCATTTTTTGGGCGGGTGAAGCTAGAATATCCGAGATTGAAGAAGAAGCACGGCATCCGTTGGATGGACATCCAACGGCCACTTCTGCTAGAACCGTGTGTTGACTATAAGTTGACAAAGCCTTGCAAACGCGTCAACTCTATTTTTTTAGGGGACGCGTCAACTTAGTAAGGCCAAAAGTGTGTGGCAGAGAACTTATAGCCCATTTGAGATTTTTAAGAATGTGTAGCCCATTTTTGAATTCTAATGGAATTTACTACAGCCCATTTACAGTTTGTTAAAAGTACTTCCCATTTCAACCAACCGTTCAAAACAGAATTCAATAAAATTTCCCACATTTTGATGGGATCCGAAATATTTTTATCCCAAAATTTCTAGTCAAAATTAAATACAATTTCAATATAAATTTATATTACGTAAAAATCCAACGAAACATTGCGCTCGCAACAATTAATGAAATTAAAATTTTCAATATCCAAAAATAATTTTTTATAAAGTAATCACGTGTTTGGTGCATTTTTTATATTTATTGCCTAGTTTTTATAATTACATCCCATTTATTATTTCTTAAAGCCCATTTTCTTGTTAAGCCTAATGCATCCCTCCTAGGAAAGATTTGCAGCCCAGCGGGGCAGAGAATAACAACTTGACCTTGCGTGGGTATTCCTAAAAAAAAGTATAGCTGGGCTAGCCATTTTCAGCTTGAAAAAAATTAATATCTGGGCTGGATATCTAGCCTGGGCTAGACGGGTGAGGGAGTCCTGGATTAGGGGGTCTCCGAACAGCCGTACTATATCCTTTGGCCGGACTGTTGGACTATGAAGATACGAGATTGAAGACTTTGTCCCGTGTCCGGATGGGACTCTACTTGGCGTGGAAGGCAAGCTAGGCAATACGGATATGCATATCTCCTCCTTTGTAACCGACCTTGTGTAACCCTAGCCTCCTCTGGTGTCTATATAAACCGGAGGAGTTTAGTCCGTAGGACAACATACAATCATACCATAGGCTAGCTTCAAGGGTTTGGCCTCTCCGATCTCGTGGTAGATCAACTCTTGTACTACCCATATTATCAAGTATAATCAAGCAGGACGTAGGGTTTTACCTCCATCAAGAGGGCCCGAACCTGGGTAAAACATCGTGTCCCCTGCCTCATGTTACCATCCGCCTTAGACGCACAGTTCGGGACCCCCTACCCGAGATCCGCCGGTTTTGACACCGACATTGGTGCTTTCATTGAGAGTTCCTCTGTGTCGTCACCGTTAGGCTTGATGGCTCCTTCGATCATCGATAGCGATGCAGTCCAGGATGAGACTTTTCTCCCCGGACAGATCTTTGTATTCGGCGGCTTCGCACTGCGGGCCAACTCGCTTGGCCATCTGGAGCAGATCGAGAGTTATGCCCCTGGCCACCAGGTCAGGTTTGGAAGCTTAAACTACACGGCCGACATCTGCGGAGACTTGATCTTCGACGGATTCGAGCCCCTGCCGAGTGCGCCGCACGGTCGTGATGAGCATGAATTAGCTCTACCATCGGACAGTGTTCAGGAGACCGCACCGGCAACCGCTCCGACCCTTAATTTGGAGCCAATTGCGCCATCCATGGACGGGTGGATAGACCCCGCCACGGAGGCCGTATTCTCAGCGGTGATAGAGCCGAGGATTGACCTTACCCTTCACGGGAGCCGTAACGCCGGACTGCCGGATTCTTCCCCGGCCACGGACTCCGAACCGCCTGCGCCCGTGCCTATCAAATCCGACTGGGCGCCGATCATGGAGTTCACCTCCGCGGATATCTTTCAGCACTCGCCCTTCGGTGACATACTAAACTCATTAAGGTCTCTCTCCTTGTCAGGAGAGTCCTGGCTGAACATAGTTCGGTAGGATTGGGATGTGGATGACAAAGAAATTCGCCGCCCACCCACCACCCACTTAGTAGCCACTGTCGACAATTTAACCGACATGCTCGACTTTGACTCCGAAGACATCGACGGTATGGACGACGATGCGGGAGACAAAGAGGAACCACTGCCCACAGGGCACTGGACAGCCACCTCATCATATGATATATACATGGTGGACACAACCAAAGAAGGCAATGGCGACGAGACAGCGGAGGATGACCCCTCCAAGAAGCAACCCAAGCACCGACGTCAGTGGCGCCGCTCTAAGTCTCGCCAAGGCAAAAGTGGTGACACCGGCACAGGAGATAATAGTACTCCGGACAGTGCCGAAGACAACAACAATCCCCTCCAACAAGATTTAGAGCAGGAGGATGGAGAAGCCAGCCCTCCCGAGAGAGCGGCAGATGGAGAGGCGGAGGATGATAATTACATGCCTCCCTCCGAAGACGAGGCAAGCCTCGATGATGACGAATTTGTCGTGCCTGAGGATCCCGTCGAGAAAGAGCGCTTCAAGCGCCGGCTTATATCCACGGCAAATAGCCTTAAGAAAAAGCAACAGTAGCTTCAAGCTGATCAAGATTTGCTAGCTGATAGATGGACTGAAGTCCTCGCGGCCGAGGAATATGAACACGAACGCCCCTCCAAGAGTTACCCAAAGCGCAAGTTGCGACCCCGACTGGAGGAGGAAGCATTAAAACCTACATCTACAGCGTATGACGCGGCTGATCGGCCACCTCGTGGCCGCGACAGAGAGGCATTTCAGCCAAAAGCTCAACCCGCACCCCGACGCCACTCAAATAAAAATGTCAAGGCACGGGGAAACATGCTAGACCTGCGAGATGTATTGGAGGACAAAGCAAAACACGCAAGATCGATCTACGGATCATGAGGGCGCGCCACTACGCGGGACGATAACCATCACGCCGGATACAGTAAAAGCAAATCCGGCCGGGCTGAACACAGCGGACAAGACTCATTTGAGCTGCGTCGCGACATAGCCCAGTATAGAGGCGCCGCACACCCCCTATGCTTCACAGACGAAGTAATGGATCACCAAATCCTAGAGGGTTTCAAACCCGTAAATATCGAATCATACGACGGCACAACAGATCCTACGATATGGATTGAGGACTTCCTCCTGCACATCCACATGGCCCGCAGTGACGATCTACACGCCATCAAATACCTCCCACTTAAACTCAAAGGACCAGCTCGGCATTGGCTCAATAGCCTGCCAGCAGAATCCATTGGCTGTTGGGAAGATCCAGAAGCCGCATTCCTCGACAACTTCCAGGGCACTTATGTGCGACCACCTAATGCCGATGACTTGAGCCACATAATTCAGCAGCCAGAGGAATCGGCCAGGCAATTCTGGACACGGTTCCTAACAAAGAAAAATCAAATCGTCGATTGTCCGGATGCAGAAGCCCTAGCAGCTTTTAAGCACAACATCCGTGACAAGTGGCTCGCCCGGCACCTTGGCCAGGAAAAGCCGAAATCTATGGCAGCCCTCACGACACTCATGACCCGCTTTTGTGCGGGAGAAGACAGCTGGCTGGCTCACAGCAATAACATATCAAAGAACCATGGTACTTTGAATACCAAGGATGGCAATGGCAGGTCACGTCGTAACAAACACAAGCGTCGCATTAACAACGACAATGCCGAGGATACGGCAGTCAATGCCGGATTCAAAGGCTCTAAACCCGGTCAGCGGAAAAAGCCATTCAAAAGAAGCACTCCGGGCCCGTCCAGTTTGGACCGTATACTCGACCGCTCGTGTCAAATACACGGCACCCCCGACAAGCCAGCCAACCACACCAACAGGGAAAGTTGGGTGTTCAAGCAGGCCGGCAAGTTGAACGCCGAAAACAAAGATAAGGGGCTACATAGCGATGACGAGGAGGAGCCCCAGCAGCCGAACACTGGAGGGCAGAAGAGGTTCCCCCCACAAGTGCGGACGGTGAACATGATATACGCAACCCACATCCCCAAGAGGGAGCGGAAGCGTGCCTTAAGGGATGTATATGCGTTGGAGCCAGTCACCCCAAAGTTCAACCCATGGTCCTCCTGTCCGATCACCTTCGATCGCAGGGACCATCCCACTAGTATCCATCATGGCGGATTCGCCGCGCTAGTCCTAGACCCAATCATCGACGGATTTCACCTCACTCGAGTCCTTATGGAAAGAGGCAGCAGCCTGAACCTGCTTTATCAGGACACAATGCACAAAATGGGTATAGACCCCTCAAGGATCAAACCCACAAAAACGACCTTCAAGGGCGTCATACCAGGTGTAGAGGCCCATTGCACAGGCTCAGTCACACTAGAAGTGGTCTTTGGATCCCCGGGTAACTTCCGAATCGAGGAGTTAATCTTCGATATAGTCCCGTTCCGCAGCGGCTATCATGCACTGCACGGGCAAACCACATTTGCGAGATTCAACGCGGTACCGCACTATGCATATCTCAAGCTCAAGATGCCAGGACCTCGGGGGGTCATCACAGTCAATGGAAACACAGAGCGCTCTCTCCGCACGGAGGAGCACACTGCGGCCCTCGCAGCAGAAGCGCAAAGCAGCCTCTTAAGGCAATCCACCAGTTCGGAGATTAAAGACCCGGATACCTTCAAGCGCGCCCGGAGTAATCGGACACAAGACCGCCTGGCACGTTCCGAGCTCGCATAGCAATGCGGCCCCCACCCCAGTCCCAGCCAAACGGCGAAATCCGTGCCACGCGTACATTATTACGCATTGAAAATACCATGGGCACAGGTGGGGAGGGGGCACGACTACGGCACGCCCCAAGACGCGGCTCAACCGCACTAGGGGCTTCCCGCTTTGTTATTTTTCTCTCTTTTAGGACTTTAATCTCTGGAAACCCCATCCGGCAGTACGATTGGCGGACACATGATGCAACAACCAAGGAGGCAGAAAGCCACGCCGCACCATGGAACTCCCAGGTGGTCTCCGATAACGAGTGAAATACTTGCTTTAAATACCATTCCTCAGCTTGCCCTTGGAGGGGACATGTCAAATAGTCCTACTTTTTGCTTATCGCACTACTTGTATCATTCTGCTTCGACGCACCTCTTTGAATAAACAATGCATACCACTAGACTATTACCGCATTCTCTATTCTTTTTTATATATGTTCACTCATGACATCCAGCACCCGTACACTCTGGTACGGCCCATACGCCAGGGGCTTAAGCGTACCCCATAATACGGCGTGAGAAGTCCGAATACTTTCGACAGTGCGGCACCTCGAACTTATAGCATTATATGCATCAGCTCCAAATCATGTCTTGGGTCAATAGTTGGGTTTGCCCAGCTCCCATGTTTTGGTACCTTACGTTCCGCTATATCGGCTATGGTAGCACTGGGAGAACTACTGAGATTGTGCCCCGATTCATCTGGGCTAAGCACCTCAGTAGAGAAAGCTATAACTGACTGTCATGATAAGGCGAGAGCTGGTCGTTGTTCGAGAGGTCTCGAGTCCCTAAAGACTCATACCGCTTAGAGCGAGGAGTCGGCTTTGTCCGGCTTAAGGCGTGTATAGCGCCCCGAATTCGGCCTTCCGAATACTAGGGGCTTCGCCAAAATTTAAAATTGTAGACTTCTATGGCTAAGTGAGAGTGATAAAGCATTATAGTCCGATTGCCTTGTTCGTTGTGCTGAGCACCTCCCTCGAAGGACCCAAAAATGGGAAAAAGAGTGCTCAAATTTATCCCGAACACCCCAACACTCGTGGCATGGGGGGAGAAGCTGACGACCGGCCATCTCTCAAATTTAACAAACAGCCGCACAGAAGGTAATATTTTAAATTCAAACAAGCGTTGCATAGCACATATGAACAAGTTTTCATAATACAGGATCACACGAGCAAGTTCATTCAAAAATTACATCCTTCGCACACTCGTCCGCCACAAGACGGGCACCCTTCAGGACACTCTCATGATACATCTCAGTGTGGCGATGCTCCTTGCCCTGCGGCGGCCCCTCCTTCACCAGCTTCTCGGCATCCATCTTGGCCCAGTGCACCTTCGCACGGGCAAAGGCCCGACGTGCACCTTCGATGCAGACGGACCGCTTTATGACCTCCAGCCGTGGGCAGGCATCTACAAGCCGCCTCACCAGGCCGAAGTACATATGGGGAAGGGAGTCACCAGGCCACATCCGGACTATAAGGCCCCTCATGGCCTGTTCGGCCGCCTTGTGCAGCTCGACCAGTTGCTTCAGCTGGTCGCTCATATGCATCGGGTGTTCGGTCCCAGTATACTGAGACCAGAACAACTTCTCTATCGAGCTTCCCTCCTCGTCCTGTATTATTTCGCGGCATCTGACACATTGCGGGGGAAATCTGCGAATACTCCTGGAGAGCTCCGGACTCGGGTAAGTAACAAGTAATTTACTTTCACATGCTTGCTTTGCATATTGAATGCCTTACCCGCCGCTATCTTCCTCATCGCATCAATTTCCTGGAGGGCTTTTTGGGCTTCAGCCTTGGCATGCTTTGTGCTCTCCAGGGCCGCGGCAAGCTCGGACTCTCGCGTCTTTGAGTCAAGCTCCAAAGCCTCGTGCTTCTTCACGAGAGCCTGGAGCTCTTGCTGCACCTCGCCCAGCAGTGCCTCTTGTTTTTCCCGCTCGGTGCGCTCCTTGGCCGCTTTGTTTTCGGCCTCGGACAACGCTTGCTTCAGGGTCACCACTTCGGTCATGGCCCCTGGCACATCCATGATGATCCTGTCATTTTACAACCGCATCTTATATAT
>NC_041392.1:238302444-238311111 GCF_002162155.2 Triticum dicoccoides | reverse complement strand
TATATATATATATATATATATATATATATATATATATATATATATATATATATATATATATATATATATGGACAAGACATTACTTACCTTTGTTCTCCTCGAGCTGCCTCTTGGCAAGGCCGAGCTCTTTCTCGGACCGCTCAAGGTTCTGCTTCAGTGTGGCGACGTCCGCAGTCAGTGTGGCAGAGGTCAGCAGCGAAGCCTGCATACGCATATAGACATACTTATATTAGACTCCTGCAGATATTATTTGATCCTCTATTCGGCTTTTCTTTGTGAACACCAAACAGAGCATCAGGGGCTACTGTCTATGCGGTAATATTTTTCCTATATTTTAAATACTTACCTCAAAGCCTGTTAGAAGGCTGGCACAGGCTTCAGTCAGTCCGCTCTTGGTGGACTGAACCTTCTTGATCACCGCACTCATAATAGTGCGGTGCTCTTCATCGATGGAAGCGCCGCGAAGCACTCCCAGCAGGTCGTCCAGTGCCTCTGGATGGACAGAGGTCACCGGCATGGACAGCTTGCCCCTCTTGGAAGGGGGCCGCCTGCCTGAGTCCGGAACCACTGGAGGTTCCGGCACGGTGTTCGGCTGAGGGTTGAACTTGGAGCCCCTGGGAGCCTTGCTCCCTTTGCTCCTGTAGTCCAGAAGGTCGCCTTGAGGCGCCTCCGAGACTATCTCCCCCCGGTTCGGTGCCCCTTGAGACAATACCTCGACATTGTCCCTAGGGCGAGGAGAGGAGGCGGATGGAAGTGGATCGCTATCCATATCCGACGAGTCCAAGGAATCGTCCGACGAGGATACGTCGATACGGGCTCGGGGCGGACTGCATGATCATATTCGACGTTAGGAGAAGCAGTGCAATGAAAGTATGCTATGAGTTACTCTGGTATCCGAATACTTACGACTTCGCCAGGGGCTTGGCCCTCAGTAACCACTCGTCTTCGCCATCGACGGTGGTGGTGGAACAGTCCGGAAGGAGAGTCCTTCCTTTCTTGGACCCTTCAGCCTCCCCGGTTGGGGCGGCCTTCCTTTTCTTGTCTCCCCCGGCTGGAGGGGGAGAATCTTCATCTTCCTCCTCCTCGTTTTCACGGAGGAGTGCGTCTCGGAGTTATCAGATGATGAGTCCGATACCACCTGGCGCTGGGAACTCTTTTCAGGTTCCCGTGGCCTTCTTCTTGATCTTCTCCGGCACCTCATAAGGAGCCGGAGTCCGCATCTCCCTTAGGAGAGTGTCTACAGGGTCTTCGGGCAGAGGGTCCGGATAGTTAATCTGCTCCGATGTCTCCACCCAGTCCTGTCAAAGGCATGGGAGCTTAGACCCCGCACATGGTTAAGCTGTGGGAAATAAATACCCTGCCAGATGTATAGAACTTACCGGATTCGCAGGGCGCTTCGTGCTTAATCCGCGGTCCTCGGTAAGAGAAGGGGGGACCTCGGCACCCTTGAACATCACCTTCCAGACGTCTTTGTGCGTCATGTCGAATAGCTTGCGTAGAGTCTGGTGCTGGGCCGGGTCGAACTCCCATAAGTTGAAAGCCCGTTGTTGACACGGGAGGATCCGACGGAAGAGCCTGACCTGGACTATGTTGACAAGCTTAAGTTTCTTGCTTATCATGTTCCGTATACACTTCTGGAGTCCGTCTAGCTCCACCGATGAGCCCGAGGACAGGCCCTTCTCCTTCCAGGAAGTGAGCCGCATGGGCATTCCGGATCGAAACTCGGGGGCCGCCACCCTGTTGGTGTCGCGCGGCTCGGTGATGTAGAACCACCCCGATTGCTACCCCTTTATGGTCTCCATGAAGGAGCCCTCGAGCCATGTAACGTTGGGCATTTTGCCCACCATGGCTCTGCCACATTCCGCTTGTTGGCCGCCTACTACCTTCAGCTTGATATTGAAGGTCTTCAGCCACAGGCCGAAGTGGGGCCGGATGCGGAGGAATGCCTCGCACACGACGATGAACGCCGAGATGTTGAGGATGAAATTCGGGGGCAGACATGAAAGTCCAGCCCGTAATAGAACATAAGGCTGCAGGCAAATGGATGGAGGGGAAACCCCAGTCTGCGGACGAAGTGGGGGAGAAAAATCACCCTTTCGTGAGGTTTCGGGGTAGGGACGATCTGCCCCGCGGCTGGCAACCGGTGCGCGATATCCGCGGCTAAGTATCCGGCCCCACGTAGTTTTTTTATGTGTCCCTCCATGGTGGAGGAGACCATCCACTTGCCTCCCGCTCCGGACATGTTTGGAGAGAGTTGAGGAGAAGGATGTGGACTTGGGCGCTGGAGCTCGAGTGCGCAAGAATGGATGAGCAAGGAGGAAGAAGGCGTGGGTAGAAAAAGGTGAAACCTTATCCCTTTATAAGGGCGGACGAAACTATGCGCCCCCACTAGCCTGGTAAAACTCGCTTGTCCCCCAAGCGCGGTAATTGATGGCGCGGTTGGGTTACCCACGTTCGTATTGATGGGAATCCCGTGATAAGGGGAACACGATCTCTGCTTTGACAAGACGTGTCAAGAAACCGCCTTGCGTTATGTGCGGGGCTGGTTAAAGAAAAATGGTTCAAATAATTACTGGGCCGTGGCGTGATGTCATGCTGCCAAAACGTGTCAGTAGATTAGATTTGTGGAAATATTATTCTCTCTACGGTGGTATGTGGAACTTATTTTGCAGGGTCGGACACCATCCTTGTATTCAAACTCTTCCGTGGTGTATTCGGAGGAGGAACCCACCTTGCAATGCCGAAGACAACACTGTGCGCCGGACTCATCGTCATTGAAGCCTGGTTCAGGGGCTACTGAGGGAGTCCTGGATTAGGGGGTCTCCGGACAGCCGGACTATATCCTTTGGCCGGACTGTTGGATTATGAAGATACGAGATTGAAGACTTCGTCCTGTGTCTGGATGGGACTCTGCTTGGCATGGAAGGCAAGCTAGGCAATACGGATATGCATATCTCCTCCTTTGTAACCGACCTTGTGTAACCCTAGCCTCCTCTGGTGTCTATATAAACCGGAGGGTTTTAGTCCGTAGGAAAATATACAATCATACCATAGGCTAGCTTCTAGGGTTTAGCCTCTCTGATCTCATGGTAGATCAACTCTTGTACTACTCATATTATCAAGAATAATCAAGCAGGACATAGGGTTTTACCTCCATCAAGAGGGCCCGGACCTGGGTAAAACATCGTGTCCCCTGCCTCCTATTACCATCCGCCTTAGACGCACAGTTCGGGACCCCCTACCCGAGATCCGCCGGTTTTGACACCGACTACGAGCCACAGCCCGCCCAGTTAATACTTGCAGCGATGTTTTCGTTGTTGTTCATAGGAGAAAAATTAATATCTACGCTAAACATCGAAAAACTCTGCAGTGCTCACACCTCAAAAACACAAATACTGCTCGAGCTGCTTGGTCCCAGCTGTTGGCCGCTTCTTGTGCAATTCTCTCGTTTATTGACTACTCCCTCAATTCAAAAATCTCACCAACCAAGGTAGATGATGAGTGGTGGAATATTTTTTGTAGTTTGCAAAAGCACCCAATTAATGCTCTTGTTTTCCTCAAAAAATTATGTTTACAAATGCATTAATTGCAATGCATGCATGCATAAAGTGCATGCATTGGTCAATTTTCTCTTAATAATTGCATGCAATGATTTAATGCACCTTGAAGTCTGAACATGTGATGGGGAACATCCAAATTGAGCCTTATAAAATGGAAAAACTAAAATTTTGAGATAAGCCCTATAAACCGGAAAGGAGGGAGTACTACATAGGTTGACAATGGTGTGGGACCGTGATGTCAGGAAACCAGGAGGAAGCAAAATAAATTATAGTTATATATATATAATAAGGAGGCACTTGCGTACGTGAGGCTATGGACCTGGTGGGTCCCAATTGTCATCCTCTCCAAGTAAAGTCATCTCCTCGCCCGCGCGCTTTCCGCCCAAAACAGTTAGCGCCGCCCTCCCCGCTTCCCGATGCAGGCGATTGCTCCGCCTTCAAACGACACAAGTCCCGCCCGTCCGTCCATCTGCCGCCCATATTAATGATACACGGTTGCCGAGGTGACTACTCCGGCGCCACACGTCCGTCCCTCCGCCCGCCCACCATTGCTATATAAACTGCTGCGCCGGCCATAGCCGCAGTCATCCGCATCCGTTCCCTTTCTCCTGTCCACACCACTACTGCCCACCATGGCTTCCTCGCGCTCCAGCGCTCTTCGGGACGGGCAGACGACGGACCACAAGGAGATGGCAGCCATTGCTGCCGACCGGCTGGCCGGCAGGCAGCCGGAGGATGACGACGTCCCAATGGAGAACATGGTAGTCGATGATCCGGCGCCAACCCCCTCCTCCACGCCATCCTCGCCAGTGCATTGCACCATGACCATTGGCGATGCCCGTGCCCAATATATGAACAGGGTGAGGCAGATGCATGAGGAGCAGTTCCGGGAGGCACAGGCTGACACCGCCTACAACCACCATCTCCTTGAGGAGCACCTACAAATGGAGGAGCAGATCACCACGGAGCGGGCGGAGCAGGAGGCGCTTCTTGACTCATACCGCTCCGCCCGCAAGGGCCGCCTCGAGGGCTGGCGGTACCGCATGCAGGTGGCGGACGCTGCGGCCGCCTACAAAGAGGCTAGCAAAGAGGGCGATGAAGCGGGCGAGGCGCTGTTTGGCGAGACCGAGGACGAGGCAGAGGACAATGCCGGCTCCGACGAGTCCCCGCTCCGCTGGCGTCGACGAGGCCCTGCTCCGCTGGTGTTGACCATTGACAACCGGTTAGCTTCTTGGCAGCGACGTGGAGTCGGAGAGCTGCACTGGAGAAGAACGCTGCTTCTACTTAACTGCTAGTGCAGTTGGCTGACTGACATGTGGGCCCAACATGCCACATGTCAGTTACGCAACTGCACCTGCAGTTAAGTCACTGAAGCTGCTGTTCGGCTCAGCGGGACACAGGTGGGTAGCTTCGGCTAATTAATTATACCTCCAGCGCACCCGTTTTTAGTTGAAGAATGTATGAAATGTAATGAAATCCGGCATGTTTATATGAAATCCGACCGTGTATGAATGAATTTATTTCGATTAGTTCGAATTCCTGTATCACTGGCATTGGATGAACATGCAAAACAATACGTACTAGCATTATTCCCAGGGTGATCACCTCGTTTGCAGCAGTTTCACATGTACTCCCTCTGGTCCTTTCTACTCTGCATACAAGTTTTGTCTGCAGTCAAAGTATCTCTACTTTGACCAATCTTATACAAAAAAGTATGCACTTTCACAATGTGCGTAGTAAAAAGGAACAGAAGGAGTACAAAGAGTTTGAGCAGCTTTTTAGCGTTTCTGTACATTGCAATCAAACACACAGGCCTGCAATTCATAGAGAACATTCAAAACAATCGATGATTATGCATCTCAGCGACTCACATGTCAGAGGCAATATTTACTTCACAACTAAAGAATAAAGAAAAAAATGATCGATGCTGCTCACATTAAAGGGTGTCCCATTCGAAAATATCAAACGCATGTCTTGCTAAAATCAATGAGAAAAATTTGACAAGGTTGTCCCATTCCAAAATATCAAATGCCTACGATTGTGGAATGGGCAGGGTTTGCCATCAGTTCAGACATTGACATGACACCTCGTGCTAAATAAACCAGCTGTTCTTTTTGTGCAGTACCACCAAAATCAACCAAATTCGCGTGTAGCTTGCATGATTTCGCCCTTATATGTTGCAACGCCTTGAACTTATCGGCATCACCTTTCTTGTGGTGGAAATGAATGATTCGATGTATTCATGAACATTTTGTGCAGTTCCCACTGAAATCAAGCTGAGCACCCCTATTTGCACAAATACAAAAAAGTGATTAGTATAAAGCAAACTGTACTATGAATTGACAGTTTCAACAGGCACATACATGGTCCATGTAGAGCACACTTTTAGAAAAATGGAACTCACTAGAAAGAATCCTTGAACAACATTGTACTCGCGCATCACAGCAAAAAGATGGAGATTTGTCAGTCCTTCTGAGCTAAAGTTAGTTTGGTCTTGTGGGGAGTAATGTATCCATCCTTCAACTACTCCTTCTGATGAGATGATAGACATGGCTTCTTCATCCTGGCATAATCGGAACTAGTCACTTCACGTACTCCATATTCTTCTTCAGAGGAAGATGATCTTGTTGTGCAAAGACAAGAGGACTACTAAATGCTAGCATCCCTGTTTGCTCGAAAAAAAGGAAACGAAATATTTAAAACAGCACAGATGAAGCACTTCTCAAGGACAATACCACTTTTTCATGACAGTATCTAAACAGTAGCACAACACCAATAGAGATGACAAAGCTCAATCATATGGATGAAATCAGTGGGCGAGTACGAACCTTTGTCAGGAGGCTTATTGTGTAGAGCATACAGATGAAGCACTTCTCCGGAAGCATCTGTTGCAATCTACAATGGCGGCCATGCTTACTATATACTCCTCGATTAGTTTAATGTTTCCAACATCTTCTTGTGCAGTTCCACTAAAATATATGGTATCTTCAAAGAAGATCCATGTTTGCACAAGTTGAGATAATTACATATTGCATTAAGAGTGGCATCAAATCAGTTGCAAAACAATTTCTCGTTCCAGCCATAGCAATAAATTAAGATGCAAAACTATATCATACTTGTGTCATCACAGTTCCAGTGCTTCATTACAGCACCGGGAGTTTATTTTTGTTTTTCTTCCGCTTGTTCTTCCCCTTCATCACTTGGTTCAATAACAGATAAGCTTCGCTTTCAATGTAAGATTTGGCATGTCAATTAGGGAGCACAAGTATAGTACTAAACTTAATTTTCTGATGAAAGTGGCAAAATACAGGCCAGCAGTTGTGAAATATCCTTATCTTACCTCAATGGGATATTACGGTGCACATCCAGATTGGAAGTCTTGTCTCCATTTGTGCAGTTCACTAAAATCAAGCAACATTATCGTACAAGTAGCACAACATATGAAAGCACACTGCAGAATCATGTGAAAGAAGGCTAGTACTGACCTCTCATGATGTGGAATTCAAACAACTCACAAGAAGAAGATCTGAACCAAATTCACCTTAATAGATAGGAAGTAAGATCTCCTCTTGTGCAGTTCCACTAAGATCAAGCAATCAAGCAACATTGTCGGTGTGACATTTTGGTTGAACTACACAAAACACTCTTAAAACAAAAGTGTTTTGTGCAGTGCAAGAAAAGGTCACAATGGCAACGAGGTGAAGTAGATAACCCTATTTACACAGAGGTGCAAAGGAAACAATTAGTGGTGAATAACGGTGGATGACACAGAAGCCAACAAAAAGAAGCATCTACCTTATCTAAATGGGAAAGAAAGCAAGACAGTAGCAGTTCTCAAACGGTGGCATTGATTAATATTAACATAGAGATTATATTAACAATAAAATTCGTTAAACATGTAATTTGCTTTTAACTGTGGCATTACATCAATTTTCCAGCGGCATTATTAGAGGGTGTTTGTTTACAGGGACATTTTGGTGTAGGGACTAAAAAACTCCGTGTCAGTCCCATCTAAACCAAACAGGAGGGACTTTTTGGGACCAAAAGTGGGCATTTGGGACTAAAGAAAGAAGACCTTGAGGGAGTCTTTTTGGGACTTTTTCCAACAGTTTCCCCTGCCACGCATCGCACCTTGTCTCTATTAGTTCATTACTAGGGGTAACATGGTCTTTTAGCATGTCATTTAATAACCTCTAGTCCATGTTTAGTCCCTAGAACCAAGCAGGTAGGGACTAGGGAGTTTTTAACCAAACAGGGCCTTAGATTAACAACAGCTAATGAGTTGCACGGGACAATGGACGCACCAGCACCATGTGCATCTACCGATGTACTGTGGTCATGCATAGTCTGTTGCAACAAAGAACAAACAACCAAGGAGCATATGTGTTGGTCCAAGTTTTGTTATCTTTAGACACCTTTCCCTATGTGAGCGCAGCAAATCTAGTCCTGCTCAAACTCTACAGCCTTGTCCCTTCCTTTCCTTTTTGAACTAGTACTTTCGCCCCTTCCTTTCCTCTTTTAACCACGTCCTAGATTTATGTGATACAACTTTCCCCACTACTTTCCCCCATTCCTTTCCTCTTTGAACCACGTCCGAGATTCATGCTATACAACTTTCCCCCTTCATTTCCTCTTTGAACCACGTCCTAGATTCATGCTATATACAACTTTTCCCACTACTTTCTCGCACTCCTTTCCTCTTTGAACCACGTCCTAGATTCATGGTATACATGCAGCTAGAGCAATGCATGTGGATTAAGTAATTATACCTTAAGGTTCTTGGGGCGTGGTTCAGTGGGCGACAGGACGGCGGCAAAGAAGAAGGGGTCGGAGGCCCTCCCGCGCCACCGCTGGGTGGAAAGTGAACAGCTGCACCGGTAGTCCCTCACTGACGACGACAGCGTTAAGCCTCCTTCCCTTCCCGGCGGACGGATCCTGCCGGCTCTTTGAGCAGCAGTGAGGGGAGAGATAGGCGTGTGAAGAGAGCAACTACAAGCGCTGAGGCTCCAGCATGTATATATATATATATATATATATATATATATATATATATATACTGGAGAGAGAAAGTGTGAAGCATGCAAACCCTAGAAAACATTTTGACCAG
>NC_041392.1:238299433-238302009 GCF_002162155.2 Triticum dicoccoides | reverse complement strand
CCTCCTTCCCTTCCCGGCGGACGGATCCTGCCGGCTCTTTGAGCAGCAGTGAGGGGAGAGATAGGCGTGTGAAGAGAGCAACTACAAGCGCTGAGGCTCCAGCATGTATATATATATATATATATATATATATATATATATATATATATATACTGGAGAGAGAAAGTGTGAAGCATGCAAACCCTAGAAAACATTTTGACCAGTCAAAGAATCCTCCCGTTACACAACCCTCCCGTTATGTTCAACGAGAGGGAAATAACCTTTTATACATTCCTGCATTCGTGTGACAAGCATGTCATGTTTTTTTGTGTGTGTGGGAGTCAATGGGATTTCAATCATAATCGTGTCATGTGGCTTTGGTGGTAAGACTATCCATAGTGGTGCAAAAATAATGCAGGCTTAGTCACCTTACCTCTCTCCACGTAGTACGTTGGGTCCCACTAGTCAGAGGGTGAAACAAACAAATTAATAAGAAAAGTTAAAAGTGCCAGCGGTGTATCTTACCTCACACATCTCGCTACTACTCGGGAACACCGTCCAATTGATCCCTCTGTTTGCTCGCGTACTATTTTAAGTGAATCCTTATTATAACATGCACACAAATTTTGGGCACTTGTATTCAACTTAAGTCAGTGTGCCACCGTATCTCGTATACTTACTACTCCCTCCGTCTAGGTGTAATAAGTCACGTTAGAAGGTGCAACGGGACCAAGGTGCGTGCGTGTGTGTGTGTGTGTGTGTGTTTGACAGCATGTGTGTGTTAGAGAGAGCGATAGATCGAGCTACTCCTACAGAGATATGTTGTGTAGTGAATGATTTTAGCCACGAGAGTCGGTGCATCCTCTCGTTTCCGGGCGTGTCCGGTAGGGACATGCGGACAGCTGCCACGCCCGCTCCTGACCAGCCTGGCCCACCCAAAGCCCCTCCATCGCCCACGCGTGCTTCCCGCCCGAAACGGTCAGCGGCGCTCCAAAGAATCGGTGCCGCATTCATGCCCGGGCAGAGCGGACGCGACCTCTCACTGGCGCAAGAGTGATGGTTGCTTCGTCCGTCCAACTTACTGTTGGGTCTATGTGATTTGACGGCTCATTGGTCTTTATTACTGAGGTGGTAGGACTGCTGGATGTCCCACGCTTTTGGTGAAAGGAGGTACTACTACTAGATTACAATTTTCTCCATTCTTACAACGGAGGCGTGCAAGAGCAGTGAAAACACGCAGGCTCAGTGATTACATGGCCCACCTCACACTATCACTGTGCGACACCTAACTCTTTACATAGTACTCCCTCCGTTCCTAAATATCACTAGATGAGTCCCCGCGCGTTGCCGCGGAACAACAGTATATCTCTCTGCGCAAAATTATCGATTTCATAGAACTAAAAAAACTCTATAACTGCATGACAAATGTGGTAGCCAAACTAAATAAAGTCCCATCATCATTTAGATCATCCCACGTAAGGAAAAAAGATCAGCCAACTCCTACTGCATAATGGGATTATATTTTTCTTTTTGACATGTTAATGGGACTTAAAATCTCACTTACATGCATGCTACCGGTGCATGCTTGCATACATGTTGATGTGATTTAAAACCCACTCACATGCATGTGCCACGGTATTTCTGCATGCTTGCATGTGGCTTAGTGCGGAGCCTCTCAACGTCTAGATCAGACGGCTATTATGGACGGATTTACTTCATCTAACGGCTAAATCAATTTTGATGATGTGGCTCAAGGAGAGGATAGAGAATTCCTAGTAGTGGGGGCTAGCTATTACTAGTAGATAAGTCTTTGTAGAGATTCCACTACATACGGAACAAAATGAATGAATCTACACTTAAAATGCATCTATATACATCCGCATGTGGTTCATGGTGAAATCTCTACAAAGACTTATATTTAGGAACAGGGGAGACGGCGTACTAAGCAAGCTTCTCCTCGTTCTATGAGTTGATGGGACACATCAAAAGTACTCCAGTGTATAGAGCCTTGCCTCTAAGGTAGGCCCCACATGGTTTGCTTCTTTTTTAACATAACACGTCAAGTCGCAATTTGTTTGTTCACCCGTGGTAGACGATCGTCCCTCCACCAAGTGGACAACTAGTACACGTGCCAAATTACCACGCGGGCTTCCTTTTTCGTACAGAAATGAGGTCCACAGTGTACCCGCACGGGTGTGGTTGGGAAAGAGATGGGAGTACGTGCGCCGTGCATGCACCTCTTCTCTTGGTGCACGTCCCCCACCTACGTGGGTGTGTGTGAGAGATACAAACCGCGTTCGTGAGTGTTTTTTGTTTTGGGGTGGGGGTGGGGTGGGGGGTTGATTTCGTGAATTATTTGTGGGAATATGTGTCGATGACATCTCAAAAAAAATTTGCATGCAATGTGTGTGAAATGGAGGCCTATCCATATCATACATAGAGGGGCGGGGAATCCACGAGAAGAGAGGGAGGGGTCATAGCTATCGATAGAGTCGAAGATAGGATCAAGTGGGTGGGTGCGAGATCGGTGAAGAGAGCCATCGAAATTGTGTGTGTGTGCAAGTCAAAGATATAGGGCGACTGGCCTACCAGAATGT
>NC_041392.1:238296302-238299138 GCF_002162155.2 Triticum dicoccoides | reverse complement strand
CGTATATGTGTTGAGAAGGAGAGACCCGGCTATGTCTTGAGGGAGATCGGTCGACATCCATACATAACTGAAGGACGGGAAATATGATGGGACAGAGAGAGAGAAAGAGGAGAGAGAGAGGGAGGGAGAGGGGTAGAGTGCTGGATGGGTGATGGAGTTGCTTCTCGAATATGGTGGGAGAGGCCTACTAGACAAACTGAGGGTGGAACTGCAATGTTATCAATAAGAGTGGGGATGTGTTTCTGTGTGTGCTTGTGCGTGATAGATCTGTCGGGACACATCCATGGATGATGAAGGGGAACCATGTGTTTGGTAAGCAAACCTAACTAGATCGGTAGATCAATTGTTGTTTGTCGGAGGAAGGGAGAGACATAACTAATGAGGTAGATCGATTGGCGTGTGGGTAAAAACGAGTTATAAGGACCTGGCTAGCTATATGTATAGCGAGAGATCGGTCGGTGTACGTCCATTTGTTAGAGGCAAATAAGGCCCAGCGAGACGGATAGACAGAGAGAATGGAGCTAGGAGGTGGTGCCAGAGGCACAACTACTAGCTAGATACGGGGAGGAGTGTGCACATGCGAGATCGATGAAAAGAGGGGCGAGACTTTACACGTGTGTCTGACCGTATGAGAGACACGAGGCAAGGACACATAAAGGAGGAGATTGAAGGTGTGTGTGTATGTTGTAGTCAGGCATCACTGGAGAGGTTTATCGATTGGTGTGTGTCGGAAAGGAGTTGTGGAGACTCTGGGAGAATGACCTAAAGAAAAAAAATGAATGTGCCCGGTGTATAGAATGCCGAGGGAGGGGGAGGGCGAGGAGGGCGTGTGCATGCACGAGAGAAAGTTAGTGGTAGCTACAAAGGTTAGAGGATTGTGTGGGTGTAAGAGACTAACAAAGATCATAATTTGACATGAAAGCGGATTCATATATTTGAATAGGAGATCAGAGTGTTTCAAACATTGCATGCATGAATATAGCGGTGATACACGTGCTGTGCACATGTTATACCACAATGTGATAATGCATGGCGTTTTCAACTCACAGCTAAATGCCGAACAATCTAAACCATACTATACATCAAACAATCTCACATTTTATTTGAATTTGTGATAATGTGTGGCGTTTGCAGCTTACAACTAAATATCGAACAATCTAAACAATACTATATATCGAATATTCTCACATTTTATTTGAATTTGTGGTAATGTGTGGTGTTTGCAACTCACATCTAAATGCTTGTAGGCGTAGGGGGCGGGGCACCATACATAATGTGATAAACACATTATACATATGAGACATGGTTTAGATTATGAAGATCTAGCTAGAGCTAGAAATGTAATGTGACTTGAAATCAAAATAAAGTGGATTCAAAAAATCTAGTTCGAGTTCATATAGTACACATAGTTCATATGTAACTCGAGACTAATCATGTGGTGTGCTGTGAAGATAATACACAAACGATGGTTTAACTTGACAATAATGATGATTGTAGATCTTATTAAAACAGAGAAACGAATTCAAATGATTTTACTTCACAACAATCATTACTGTAGATCTTATTCAAATAGAGATACGAATTCAAATTTAGTTCATATTGAAGCGGTAGTATATACGTTTGGAATGCACTAAAACGTTCATTTGAGTAGTAGGTTGCATGCATTATACACGTAGCGAAATATTTTAACTGAACATAACATGAATTCAAAGTTTTGAATGACATTTGTAGTGCACATTGATTTGGTACAGTACACGTTAGGCTTGTCGGGAAATTTCAACCCGCACCTTGTTAGCCCGAAATATTTAAGATATATCTTTGTCTCGTTGTGCTCCGACAACTCCCTCCATCTCAACCAGCGCCTTGCTATTCTGAAATTACAACGCGCGTGAAAACTCCCACCTCCTGTGAAATCCCGACACGCGAAATGCCCGTGGTACCCCTGAACCGAAAGAACCGCCTTAAATCGGTGGGGTACTTTCGTAACTTACCCCACATTTTTGACAAGCGCGTCTCTAAGCCATGGTTCCCCACTGCCATCCCATCCACCCACCCATTCGTACACCAAGGCCGCGAAAACCCGCGACGAAACCCCACACCCTGCTCCGTCCGCCACCCAGCCGGAGCCTCTTCCCCGACGACGTCGTCCACAGCAACACCTCGACGTCCCTCATCCATTGTACCGGATGAGGATTCGTCCTCGATCTCATTGTTCCACTGGTTCAGCCACCCTGTCCTCCACCTCCAAGGAGCTGCCCCGACATTCCCCTCGTCTTTCGCGCCACCTCCATTCCCACACCGCTATCTTCACCTGCACCACCAGAAGAGCATCATCATCACCGTTTCCTCGGATGAAGCTACGGCCTAATCGGCGCCACCAAAGAGGTTGTACACTAATCGCCGCATTTTCTTCTTGATTCGATCTCACGGTGCTGCCGGCGCTCGGTCCCGAGCCGACACGGCGTGGCTCCATCCACGGCGGCGTCGCAAGCCACTTCCTCCACAGCGTAGCTCCCTCGGCGGCGACGTCCACATCAGTAGGAGCTGCTGTTGCTTTAGCTCTCACTCGCCCTGCTGCACTGCTCTTGCTCTCGGTCCCCTGCCTGGTCTGCTCTTGCTTGCGCTACTACTCTCGCTCTTGCTCTTGCTTGTGATGCTGCTCCGATTTAGCTACACTTCAGTCGACTGAATCGACTTTTGGGTCAGTCGATTTTCAGGGGGTGGGGGGCTCACCGGGGTGAAGGAAGAACCAGCCGTAGCAGGGAGGGGGGCTCGCCGGAGAGGTACCCCACTATCTATCTTAGGGTTCAGGATGGGGGCGGTGGTCGCCGGCGCT
>NC_041392.1:238078421-238295847 GCF_002162155.2 Triticum dicoccoides | reverse complement strand
AGATGGATGGCCGGGGTGGCGACGGACCGGCGATGGGGAGTGTTTTCGGGGCGGGAAGGGCGGCGCACCGCCGGCCCGGGCGGTGGGGGGCTGCTGTTTGGCCGGTGGTGGCTGGTGGATCAGGGGGGTGGAGGTTGAAGATGAACCGCAGGCCCTTGATTTCGTATCCAACGGCTACAAAATCGACTGACTAGGGATGAAAAAGTCAGTCGACCGACGTGTAGCCTCACCTTGCTAGTGTGTTCAGTTTTGACTGCAAAATTCAGTTTCAACAACAAAATTCAGTTTCGACAGTTAAGTTCAGTTTCGACAGTTAAGTTCAGTTTCGACAGTTAAGTTCAGAGATGAGCGGCTGATGTATTTTACATCTAGCACTTTGTGGTTACGTATTTTACGTCATGTATTGGAGATGCTATTAGAATTCCACTCAGGTTAACGTTGTTCGTTGTCTCTCTTGTCCTGCTTCGGCCTCGGCGTCGTACAACTCACTGGAGCTGCTCCAACGACAAAACCCTCCATCACAATGAAGCAGTACCTCGGGCTCCATCTCGAGACGCCTAAGATCTTCTTCCCCTCCTCCGACAGCAAAGTCAGCCGGAGCATCCTCACCGGCCAACCCAATCACGCCGAGACCGACATGGCTTCGCCAAAGAGGTTGTACACTTGTTGCATCTCTTTTTACTCTACATGTTATATATATTGTCCACTGAGCACACGGATTTGTTCCTTTAGTGTCTCCTTGAAAGAAAAAACGTAGGAATTTTAATTTTCACTTGTCCTCCTTTTCAAATTCCTATTCATGAAGCACAAGACTAAGAGATAGTAGCATAATAGCATTATAACAGTATATTTTCTTGTGGTTTGACTTAATCTCACCATGCTTCTTTGCATCCTGTGATCTTCCAATTGTTGTGAATCAAACACCCAGATTGGCAGAAATCCTGTGTTTTTAAATTCTCTGTTTTGCATGTGCATTCCTATCCTATTCCTGTCTATTTCCCATCCCTGCATTGTTGGAATCCTCCAATTCAAAGGAGCCCTTACAGAATTACTTCTCTTATAGATAGTTGTCAAAGAAAACCTTGTGTGGTTTGTCCCGCTCCTGCTGCGCCATCGTCCACCCCAGCTCAGCTGCTCCAATGACAGAAGGGTCTAGCATAGCAGGGATCCGGCCTCTAGACTGTCTTTCACCACCTCAGATCTTTTTCCCTGCCACTGGCAGCCATGGAAACTGCATTACCATCATGAACCGAGCAGATGACCTCGAGGACTACATGGGTCCGCAAGAGAGGTCGCACTCTTTCGTCTCTGCTTACGTTATGCATCGCTTAATATTACATGCTAGTTTATCGTCCTATTCACCGATTAGACTCTGAGTCAGCTCCAAACCAATGGTCAAACTTGAGTTTTTAAATGGTTGTGGGGTACATATCGGGGTCGCTATCAATAGCATCTATCTACTATCTGGTTAATCTCTGGTGTCTACTATGAGTTTCATGTTGGGTGGGAAACAAACAGTAAAGAAGCCATTATCTGTATTTTTAACTGAAGCCATTATATGCCTGCTATTATTGGTTTTGGGTCTATCCACAGGTTGCTACCATCACTCTGGATTTCTGCATGCACTCCTTACATAATCTCACTATGTTTTATTCCTATGCATGACAGTTATTGTAAACAATGGAACTGAACATGTAGAGCAAAAGAGACGAGCCTTGCGTGGCAATAAAATTTCATGCAGACGTCGCTCCATGGTAGGCGCAAAGGCAGCCCCCTCCACGCATTTCGGATTGTAATCGAGAGGAAGATATCTGTTCCGAGGGGGATTCAGAAGGAGAAGACAACTCCTATTTACCCCTTGAGGTCTTCGCTCTAACTTGGCATGTTGATGTTGGTTATATCATGCATATGGTGTCTTGCATTGCTTACTTTATACATCAAATATGTCATCTGCTTAGTTTAGACATCCTTTGTGCGAATTCCATCTGTTTAGTTTATTCATCGTTTATGTGAATTATGCAACGCCATCTTGTTTAGCCAGGCATCATATATGTGAATTTTGCAATGCCATCCTGCTTAGCCAATCATCTTATATGCAAATTATATCAGGCCATCCTTTTTTTTGTTACATATTACATTTGTCAACAATGAGTGCATTCAACTGCTCTTCGTGTGCATCAGCCATTTGACATGGTGATGGCAAATTCTGGAGTGAAAACAAGGTCTTCGGAGCAGACTATGCTATCTGACGAAGTGTATATCTCGCTGGTTATGGATAGCTCCCCAGAGGAGGATTCAGAGACAGATGACCAGTCCTATTCCCCCCCCCCCCCGAGGTGTATGCTCTAACTTGGCAGGGTTATGTTGCTCATATTGTGCGTATGGTGTCTCGCATTGCTATGTCATTTGATTAGTTTAGACATGCTTTGTGTGAATGCCACCTGTTCAGTGTCTAATTACCATATATGTGAATTATGCATTGCCATCTTGTTGCAAGACATTATATATGTGAATTATACAGTGCTATCTTGTTGCAAAGGCATTATATATGTGAATTATGCAATGCCATGCTGTTTAGCCAATCATCATGTATGTGAATTATATCATGCTATCATTTTTTTGTATTACATGTTCCATTTATCGACAATGTTTGTATATTCAACTACTCTTCCTATGCATCAGCCTTTTGAAGTGGTGATGGAAGTATCTGGAGTGAAAACAAGGTATTCAGAGCAGACAATGCTACCTGCTGAAGCAGACATCTTGCTGGTTACAAAGAGCTCCTCAGAGGAGGATTCAGAGACTGATGACCAGTCCTATTTCCCCCTGAGGTCTATGCTCAAACTTGGCAGGGTTATATTACCCATGTCATGCATGTTGTCTTGCATTGCTTAGTTTTTACATCATATATGGATTGCCATCTGCTTACTTACTTACTATATAAATCATATATTTGAATTATATCATGTCATCATGTTTACATAGTACATACACATCATCTATCTGAATTATGGCATGGAAACCCATTTAATAAAGACATCATATAGTTATATCATCTCATCCTGTTTAGTGTTTACAGTCATCATATTTTGAATTATGGCATTCTATCCGTGAATGTATGTGAATTATGGCATGCCAACCTATTTAATAAACACATTATATAGTTATGTCATGTCATCCTATTTACATAGTCTTACTATGTCTTTCCATCTTTTTTAGTTAGCCATCATAATGTGAAATTGTGTCATGCTATCCTGTTTAGTTAGCCATCATATATGTGAAATTGTGTCATGCTATCCTATTTGGTTAGACAACATAAATATGAATTATTTCATGCCCTCTTTTATTCCCCACTATCCATTGCACCTGTCTATCATACAATGCCTATACTTTCAATTACTTTTCTTGTTTATCAGCCATTTGAATTGGAGAGCGTGATGGCAGTATCTAAGGGAGTAACAACACGGTCTTTGGAAAAGATAGTGCTACCAGTTGATGCAGATAGAACCACGGTTGTACTTACCCAAGGACCAGATCCACCACACATAACCCAAACTCTCGCAGATTGTACCCCTACCCAGTTGGACAGAGAACCAGCCACACCCCTTCTAACCCCAACCCCGGCAGATAGTAACCCAGTTCCAGTTGACACAGCACCGTCTCCACCACAGAGCACCCAAACACGAGCAGTTAGTAAGGGAACTGCAGTGCCCAAAGCACGAGGACCACCACTCCAAATCCCAACTCAACGCTTAAAGGAGAAGAAGATTTGTTCTCAGGTCAGGTTCTATAGCTATGGTTCATACTCCTTTGCTCTTGCATTACTGTATTTACTCATACCAACTATTTTCAAATTTGAAGGATGGAATTGAAACTCCAATGGTGCAACAGGTATGTTTTAAACCTGTTTCTTTAAATGGTTTGCTGTTGTAACCTACTCTATGTTGATTTCAGTTTCAATTGAATAAACAGTTATGTTCTCATGTCATGCACATGACAAGTGTTGTTATTCCTCTATAGTTACCCACACTTATATTCTGTCTATTCTGCTTTGTCTTGAACAAATATTATTTGAACTGTGTCTCTATCTTGATTTGGAAACAAAAACTAGAATGGTATAGACCATAAAGTGACCATGGTACATAGATATATGTTTGTTTCATGCTGTTATGCTGTCCACTTTACTACTGAACTCATTTACCAAAATGTGTTTCATATACAACATGGTAAACATGTGATGTGTCTGCTTGTTTCTCTTTTAGAATGCGGACAAAATATTGGAGAACAGTACCGCGTTATCCAATGGTAAAGGAAGTAATGCAGATAAGGTTCAAGATAGTGAGACATCCCTGTTGGTCTCCAAGAAAGCTGATAAAAACTATCTTGACGACAGTGAGGGAACCCAAAAGTCCTGTCTTGATGTAGTGTTCGAGTTACTGGCCACTACTGCTGGCATAAGCTCTTCGAACTCGCTGCCCGAATCAGTTCGTCTTCTTGAGTCTCAACTTCAAGTTGAAAGACATCGATCAGATGTGCTGCGATAGGAAGCTGAAGGACTGAGGAAGTCCCTGCAGAATTCAGATGCATATTTTCTGGTGCAACAGAAAGCGCTCGAGGATTTAAGCGGCAAACAAGAGAAAGTTAATAAGCTTGCTAAGCATCTTGCCAGCATTATGGGTACCCAGGATATTGTTTCCTGAGATCTTCTGAAGTGGTTTCAGTTCTGGATTTGTTTTGCTGCGGCATTTATTTGCGCTGGTTGCCAACTTTGACAACCAGTGTATATGATATGTTGCTTTGTTCCCTATATTTGCACTGATGGCGAACTTTGACGCCCAGTGGATGTAATATGTGTAATAGCCATGATAGCCTAGCGTTAGTTGCTTGCTTATTTATTTCCTTGTTGTCTTGTTTATTTGTTTGCTTGTAGTCATTGTAGTTCTTTTTCCGCAGTTAGCTAGTGGCTGCAATAACCTATTTTTAAAAACTAGGCCACAATAACCATGGGCTAATATTTACTGTAGTGACACTGGGCCTCCTACTGGCCGTAGAAAAAGTGGGCCTTCTACGGGCCGTAGAAACAATGGGCCTTCTACGGGCCGTAGAAACAATGGGCCTTCTGCGGGTCGTATCATCAATGGGCCTTATATGGGCCGTATGATCGATTGGCCAAACATGGGCCAAACAGACCACATTATGGCCGTAAACGGGCTAGAGTTGGAATTGTCCATTCATGGGCTGACCATAACGGGCCATCGTTAATAGGCCATATTTGATGACGCTATGAAAATGGCCCAACGTATTAACGAACCACAAATGGGCCGACTGTAACCACGGGCTGAATTTGGCCCACAACCAGAAAATGACAGTAACGGGCTGTAGTAAATGAATGCTGGAAATGGGCCCAAGAATAAATGGGCTCTGAGAAGGCCGAAAGATAACATGGGCTGGAAACAGTCCAACGGAATAACGGGCCGTTAATGGGTATAAAGTGATACACTGTTCATTACGGGCCAGTTTCACCACGGGCCGTTAATGGGTGTAAAGTGATACACTGTTCATTACGGGCCAGTTTCACCACGGGCCGTTAATAGGCCAAGAGTTACATAAGGCCTCATATGGGCCGAAAGACGTCATGGGCCATACATGGGCCAGAAGTGAAAATGGGCTGGAATCATATTGGGTGGCCCAGATGACGCTACTGGGCCTAATTCGGATAGGGTGTGACGGGCCTTGGGTTAGCGGGCTGTAAATGGGCTATATGCGAACAGGCCGTTAACAGGCTTTACATGGGCCGGCCCGCCACCTTTTGACCAAGTCAAACGGGCCGGCCTTATCACAGGAATGGGCCTCTGTTGGGCCGTGGCACGTGTCGACGTATCATAGGCGCCTTCTGTCCATTGATTGGATGACATCTGTCCCAACGATGAGCCGACACGTGTTTTCTCCAGCCAATGATGATTTTACACGTGGAAAATCCCCATTGGTCGGGGCTGTTAACGGGTTATCGGATCCAAAACCCGACCCGATAGCTTAATGGCGTTCTGTTACAGTGGATGCCACGTGTCGGTCACCCTTGACGAAAGCACTTCTGTGAGGCGCGATTTATCGTCATGGAAATGGACACTTCCGTGATGATAATTTTGGTAATGTCATGGAACACTTCTACGACAGCACAGGTATGACTATCTTGATTCTGTCATAAATTTGTCATGGATGTACATGCATGACAAAAAACGCGACCTACTGTGACAAACATGTATCATCACGGAAGTGTATTTTTTTTCTAGTGTACCTGCACAAATAATCAAACAACTTTCACCCAACGCAATAAAGGGGTTGTCAATCCCTTCACCATTACATGCAAAAGTGAGATCTGATGGAGATAAATAAACGGTAAAGTAAATATTTTTGGTATTTTTTATTTATAGATCAAAAAGTAAAAGATTGCAAAAATAGTAGAACGGAAACTTGTATGATGGAAAATAGACTCGAGGGCCATATGTTTCACTAGAGGCTTCTCTCATGATAGCAAATAATACGGTGGGTGAACAAATTACGGCCGAGCAATTGATAGAAAAGAGCAATTGATACGGCCTAGCAATAATAGTAGGCACCGTCCATTTTGTATCATGTTTTACTACTATTATTTATAATGCTTTTGGTCATCATTTCACTTTATAATACAATTCTAATGCTTTCTCTCTCTTAATTTGCAAGATCTACATGGAGAGAAAATTTACCGGCAGTTGGAAAAAAAATTGGACCTAAAAGAGCTATAGCAGAGATAGCTATTATATAGAGCTCCAAATGACCTGAAACTTCATGGAGATTTTTATTGAATATATAAAAAATACTAGAGCAGAGAAATACCAGAGGGTGGCTAACTACTACCCACAAGGAAACGGGGTGCGCCATACCCCGCTAGGCGCACCCTGATGCCTTGTGGGGCCCACATCTGGCCTCTGGACCCCTACTTCTGCTATATGAAGCCATTTTCCCTAAAAAATTAGGAGGAAGACATTCGGGACGAAGTGACTCTGTCTTGAGGCAGAACCTCGGCAGGAGCACTTTTGCTCTCCGGCTGAGCTATTCCGCCAAGGATACTTCCCTTAGGAGGGGGAAATCGAAGTCATCGACATCACCAACGTTGCTCTCATCATGGGAGGACTAATATTCATCAACATCTTCACCAACACCATATCATCTCAAACCCTAGTTCATCTCTTGTATTCAACCTTTGTCCCAAAACCTCATATTGGTACGTGTGGGTTGCTAGTAGTGTTGATTACATCTTGTAGTTAATGCTAGTTAGTTTATTTGGTGGAAGATTATATGTTCAGATCCTTAAGCATATTCAATAAAACTCTGATCTTGAACATGAATATGATTTGTGCATAGTTACTTTTGTTCTTGAGGACATGGGAGAAGCCTTGTGATAAGTAATCATGTGAAGTTGGTATTCGTTTGATATTTTGATGATATGTATGTTGTTCTTCCTTTAGTGGTGTCATGTGAATGTCGACTACATGACACTTCACCATACTTGGGCCTAAGGGAAGGCATTGGGGAGTAATAAGTAGATGATGCATTTTGAGAGTAGAAGAATCATAAACCCTAATTTATGTGTTATTCGTAAAGGGCTAATTTGGATCCATATGTTTCATGCTATGGTTAGATTAATCTCAATTCTTTCGTAGTTGCGGATGCTTGTGAGAGGGGGTAATCATAAGAGGGTTGCATGTTCAAGTAAGAACAGCACCCTAGCACCTATCCACCCACATATCAAATTATCAAAGTAGCAAACACGAATCAACTAAATATGATGGTCGTGACTAGACCAGAATTCCCATGTGTCATCGAGAATGCTTTGCTTGCTATAATGGAACTTTCTGGCTTGTGCTTTGCTATAAAAGGGATTGGGCCACCTTGTTGCACCTTTGTTACTATTGCTACTTGTTACTTCTTATGAATTATCTTGTTACAAAACTAATTGTTACCGCTACTTTCAGCACCTGCAGAGAATACCTTGCTAAAAGCCGCTTATCATTTTCTTCTGCTCCTCGTTGGGTTCGACACTCTTACTTATCAAAAGGACTATGATTGATCCCCTATACTTTGGGTCATCAAGACTCTTTTTGGCGCCCTTGTTAGGAGTGAAGTGCCTTTGGTAAGGAAACATTTTTATTACGTACTGAAATTTACTGTCACTTGTTACTATGGAAAATAACACTTTGAGGGGCTTGTTTGGGGTAATTTCACCTCGATTGGAAATAATAAGAGTTTCCCCTCAACCTAATTAACCTACTGAAATTATTTACTATGAAATTCCCTCGGGTATGTTAGAGAAACTGCTAGCTAATCCTTATGCAGGAGATGAAACAATACATCCTGATATGCACTTGATCTATATAGATGAAATTTGTGGATTGTTTAAGATTGCAGGTTTATTCGAGGATGGAGTTAAGAAGAAAGTATTACCTTTATCTTTCGGGGGAATTCATTGACATGGTATGGGCTATTGGACGGTACAGGTACATGGGACTAGAACTAGTTAAAGCTGGAATTTCACTAGAAGTTTTATCCTATGCATTTGGTTCATCGTGATCAAAATTATATACATAATTTCTAGCCTCATGAAGAAGAAAGTATCAATCAAGCTTGGGGAAGGCTTGAATATATTATGCATGCATGCCCCAATCATGAGCTCTCAAGAGAGATAATTATACAGAACTTTTATGCTTGGCTTTCTCATAATGATGCTCAACACTTCTTCTACTGGTTCTTTTATGAAGAAAACTATTGAATTCAAATTAGATCTTCTAGAAATAATTAAACACAACTCTGAAGATTGGAAAGTCAAGAAAGGTAATGAGTCGGGTATAAATCTTGAGTTTGATTGTGTTAAATCTTTTATGGAAACATATACTTTTCATACGTTTAGAGCAAAATATGGACTTGACTATGAGATAGTAGCCACTTTTCGTGAATCATTTGTTGCTCATGTTGAACTCCCTAAGGAGAAATGGTTTAAGTTTCATCCACCTATTGGATAAAATTGTGAGGAACCTGCTATAGCTAAAGAAGAAACACTCATTTATTATGTTGATCTAGTTGTGCCTCCTGCTTATATTGAGAAACCTACTTTCCCTGTTATGATTAAGGAACAAGCTAAAGCTACAATTGTGGTCCATCAGAGTCATATTAGAACACCTAAACCCTCTGAACAAATTAAGATGGAACCTAATATTGCAATGGTCAAAGATCTCCTAGTCGATAATATTGACGGGCATGTTATTTATTTCTCTTGTGAGGCTGCTAGAATTGCTAAACCTGGTAGAAATGAACAAGATATGTTAGACAAGAATAAACTTGTAGAAGGCATGCATGTTGTTTTTGTTAAAATTGGAGATCATTCTAACCATGGTTTATGTGATATGGGTGCTAGTGTGAGTGCTATTTTGTTTTCTCTTTATCAAGAAGTTATGAATGACATTGCACCTATTTGAGATTGAGGATATTGATGTTACTATTAATCTTGCAAATAGAGATACCATTTCACCACTTGTGATTGTTAGAGATGTTGAAGTGTTGTGTGGTAAGATCGAATACCCTACTGATTTCTTAGTACTTGGTTCACAACCAGATAATTTTTGTCCCATTATATCCGCTAGACCTTTCTTGAATACTATTAATGTTGACATTGATTGTGTTAAAGCAAATGTTAGAGTCAAGTTTGGTGATGTATCTCATGAGTTTAATTTCTCCAAGTTTAGTAAACAACCACATGATAAATAATTATCTATTAAATATGAAATTATTGGTCTTGCTTCTATTGTTGCACCTCCTACTGATCCATTAGAACAGTGTTTGCTAGACCATGAAAATGATATTTATATGAATGAATGAAATGAAATAGATGAGATATTCTTTAAACAAACACCTATCCTTAAGAATAATTTGCCCGTTGAAACTCTTGGAGATCCTCTCCCACCTAAGAGTGACCCTATGTTTGAATTAAAGAAATTGCATGATACACTGAAATATACTTATCTTGATGAAAAGAAGACATATCATGTTATTATAAATGCTAAACTTTTAGAGCATGAAGAAAAGAGATTACTTTAAACTCCGAGGAAGCACCGTTCTGCAATTGGATATACTCTTGATGATCTTAAGGGCATTAGTCCCACTTTATGTCAACATAAGATTAATATGGAGCATGATGCTTGATACGTCTCCGTCGTATCTACTTTTCCTAATGCTTTTGCTCTTGTTTTGGACTCTAAGTTGCATGATTTGAATGAAACTAACTCGGACTGATGTTGTTTTTAGCAGAACTACCATGGCGTTCTTTTTGTGCAAAAATAAAAGTTCTCGGAATGGAACGAAACTTTTTGGAGAATTATTTTATAATAAAAGAAAAATACAGGAGCCAAGAACCACCGGAGGGGGGGCCCTGGTTGGGCACAAGACACCAGGGCGCCCCCCTGGCACGCCCTGGTGGGTTGTGACCACATAGTGGCCCCCGCAGACCCTAATTCTGACGCTACAAAATCATATTTTTGGAGAAAAACCAGGGAGGAAGTTTCATCGTGTTTCACGATATGGAGCCGCCATCACCTCATGTTCTTAATCGGGAGGCCAGATCTGAAGTCCATTTGGGCTCGGAGAGGAGGATCTTCGATCTTCGTCAGCATCAACCCTCCTTCATCACCAATTCCATCATGCTCCCCACCGGGAGTGAGTAATTTCTTCGTAGGCTTGCTGGTCGGTGACGAGTTGGATGAGATTCATCATGTAATCGAGTTAGTTTTGTTAAGGCTTGATCCCTAGTATCCACTATGTTCTGAGACTGATGTTGTTATGACCTTGCCATGCTTAATGCTTGTCACTTTGGGCCCGGGTGCCATGATTCCAAATATGAATTGTTTGTGTTTTCACCATTATATCTATGTTCTAGATTCAATCTTGCAAGTCATATTCACCTATTACTTGTTATGATCCATAAACCCCTAGTGTGATAGTAATTGGGATACTTTCTGGTGATGACCGTCGTTTGAGGAGTTCATGTATTCACTATGTGTTAATGCTTTGGTCCGCTTCTCTATTAAAAGGAGGCCTTAATATCCCTCCTTATGGACCCCGCTGCTACGGAAGGGTAGGACAAATGATGTCATACAAGTTCTTTCCATAAGCACGTATGACTATTTACAGAATACATGATTACATTATATTTATGAACTAGAGCTAGTTTTGTATCGCCCTAGGTTATGACTGTTATATGATGAATATCATCAAACGAATCTACCGATCCAATTCCTATGAATTTTCCACATATTGTTCTTGCTAAGTTACTACTACTACTGTTATTGTTACACTTGCTACAAAACTATTGCTATCATTGTTACCATTAGTACTGTTGTTACCACTGCTACCAAAACTATCATATTACTGTGCTACTGATCACTTTGCTACAGATATTTAAATCTCCAGGTGTGGTTGAACTGAAAACTCAGCTGCTAATACTTACAAATATTCTTTGGCCCCCCTTGTGTCGAATCTATAAATTTGGGTTGAATACTCTACCCTTGAAAGTTGTTGCGATCCCCTATACTTGTGGGTTATCACGACCTTTTTCTGGCACCGTTGATGGGGACCATAGCTATATTTGTTGAGTCACTTGGGATTTATCTTTATCACTATGAAGAATCTGAAGGATACCAAGACTAAGATTTTTCCCTCTAAGACGAGAGGAGGTATGGAACTGCCATCTAGCTCTACACTTGATTCATCTTCTATTTTGAGTAAACTTGCAACACCACCACATCTTATATTTACTAATCGGAGGCACCATACGAGTCTTTACGTTAATCCACATCAGCAAGATTAATATAGCCTTTGGATTAAAAATTTAATGCTCAAGATATTTTAGAAGACCCTGTAAAAAATTTAATAGAAAAAGTAGAACGTACATCAGAAGGATGAAACCATCACGTACATATTAGAGTCCTAAATAATCACGTTAAGCTTCCCACATGCCTTCCTTTGTGATGGAAAAAAACCTACATCAATGAGTCCTGAACGCCTATGTTTCCAACAAAAAAACAGTTTCAACCTATACATATTCCATGTACTCACGATTCAGTTTCAACCTGTCACTACTAGGGAAAAGCTTATACATAGATGCTTACTAGTGCTATTAATCCTGATATGTCGCAATTTATTGATGATGCTACTTCTGATATGGATAATGCTTATGATGATGCTAGTACCTTGCTTGACGATAATGTGCCACTAGGTGAATTCTTGATGAACAACTTGCTAGAGCTAAAGATATTGAGAATGTTGAAACTGATGAAATTATTGAAACTGATGAAGTACTTGTGTCACGGGATATCCGCAGCCACCTATGGGACCGGGAGGCCCCTTGCTGGTTCGGCAGGGGGACATCGCATTGCACAAAGAGCAGACCAGCGTATGGCAGCACGACAGAGAGCACACAAGCAATATTCCCAGGTTCGGGCCGCCGCGAGGCATAAAACTCTACTCCTGCTTTGGTGGATTGATGGTGGAACGGAGGTGGCAGCATAGTACACTTGCCCGGCAGGGGTTGCCTTAAGGCAGTAGAGACTATGCACGTATGGGGGTGTGGGTTCATCAACTTTCCAACCCTTTCTACGGTTGCCATTGTCGGCGTTCTGGGAACGGGGGTCCCCAGACTTGCCTGCCTGCGGCCTGCGGCGTGGCTCAAAGGGGGGCCCAACACGGCCCATCTTTATCGACACAGACCCAAGACCCTCGCGAGGGGCCAAGCCTCGCGGGGCGGACGACATGGAGCTTCCTCAGGCACGGCCTCACCAGGCTGGCTCGCGAGGAGGCGGAGAGATCAAGGCGGGGCACCTCATGAGGTGCCCGTGACGCAAGCCATGACGACCAAGGGCGCTAGGCGGGCGCCAGCCCGCTCAGTGTCCTCCTTTCCCCTTTGGTGCAAAGGGGGCAAGCGCAGCCGCGGAGTACCAAGGCATCAGGCAAAGGTTGCCGTTTCGGTGCAACAAGACCAAGACTAGGAGGACCGCAAGACAGAGGTCATCATGGCGCCCAAGACGGCATCACCACCAGAGCTTTGTGTAGGCGAGGACCAACTTTAGTCAGGATAAGTGTACTAGATGTTCCCCTTCAAAATGGCCAATTGTTGGCGCCCTTCCCGCTCAATATTTGGGAAGAGGCCCAAGGCCATTGCCTATAAATAGGACCAGCCACCCACAAGGATCGGGGTTCGGGTTCGAGGTAAAAGGAAGGTTAGAGACAGAGATCGAGGATGAAGGATCGGATCGAAATTAGAGAGAGAGAAGGGTGACTGAACTCCTCCTAGTGGTTCGTCCCCCCCCCCAGAAAAGAGCAGACCCTCGCGAGGCTGTTCTTCCTTGTATTGTTCATCATCATCAGCCCAAGAGGCAATCCACCACACCACCCACTGGAGTAGGGTATTACACCACAACGGTGGCCCGAACCAGTATAAACCCTGTGTCTCTTGTGTTGCTCTTTCCTTAGCTTAGATCTTAGCGAGGCGGAGGAGTGCAGGTAGGTAGGACGCGAAATCTCCGCGCGCACCCTAGTGTTCGAACCTCAAGGGTTTGTCAGAACCCGAAATCTGACATTCGGCACGCCAGGTAGGGGTGCGCCAGAATTCGTCTTCCACCACCCCGTTCTCCTCCGACCATCGCGCCCATGTCTGACGCTCGTCGGGCCTGTGCCGACCGCCGGGCCGCTCTCGCTTCCCGCGTCGCCTAGACGGCTCCTGTCGGCGGGTGTCCTCGCCGTTCCCCTTCACCTGCCATCAACGCCGCCACCGGCCCGGCGGGGGACGAGCAGCAAGCATCGTCTTAGCATCCGTCAGTGCGGCAAGACGGCCGCACCGCTACTCCCTCGCTCACCCCAGCTGGTTCTTCGCCCCACGCGCTCCGCGCACCCATGGAGGCTCGAGCTGCACTCATCGCGGCAAACGAGCTCCTGCGCTATCGTCCCATCGACGTCTACGAAGAATGGCTTGACCGCGTCGCCGAGCTCGTCCACGCCGCAGGGGGCTCTCCTGCGCCGTCTGTTCCGCTGCACCGCACCCCGCCCCGCGCGGGCGACGAGGCTTCGGTGGCGCCCCGGCCGCCTCCTCCTCAAGAAGGCACCATGGCTCCAAGGCGCGTGGCCCCTGGGCGGAACCCGCTCCACCAGGTGCCAGCGCGGCAAGAGCAGAACTGCCAAGAAGTCCCTCGCCCGCAAGAAGCTGCCCGGGCGCTCCCTGCTCCAGCACGTTGCGACCATGCTCCTGCTCCCGCACGCCAAGACCCCGCGGTGCTCCCAGCTGCAGCGCGTGGGGACATGCAAGACCAAGCTCTCCGTCACCCAAGGCCTCCCATGGCCACGGCAGGCTGCCGTGCCTTCACCATCGAGCTATGCAGCGTCGCGTGGCCCGGCAAGTTCAAGCCATACCTGCCTCTTCGTTACGACGGCACGGCTGACGCCGCGGAGTTCCTCCAGCTCTATGAGCTGGGCATCGAAGCTGCCAACGGAGACAAGAAGGTCATGGCGAACTGGTTCCCCATGGCGCTCAAGGACGGGGCCCGCACCTGGCTCCTGAACCTGGACCCAGGCATGATCTCCTCCTGGGACGAGATGCGCACCCGCTTCATCGCCAACTTCCAAGGTACTCGCGACCGGCCACCCGCCGTGAGCGATATGCGCCGCATCAAGCAACAACCCGGGGAGACCCTGCAGAAGTACATCCAGCGCTTCAACAACGCACGCCTCAAGATTCCCAAGGTGACTGAGGAGGCCATCATCTCAGCCTTCTTCGACGGCGTGCACGATGTCAAGATGAAGGAGGAGCTGGCGATGCATGAAGACCTATGCACTTCCTTGGAGCTGTTCAACTTGGCAACCAAGTGCGCCAGGGCTGAGGAAGGGCGTCTCTCCCTCCTCGAGCTGCCTGCCGCAGACCCAGAAGAGAAGAAGCCCAAGGCCAAGGATGTGAAGCACAAGGGGGCTGCCGTGCTCGCGGCAGAACCAGACACCAAGCGGGGCAGAGATCTGCCCGAACCCCCACGGGCATTCGATACTGTGTGTACCACGACCTCCACACCCACAACACCAACGAATGTCAAGAGCTCCGAGCCATGCGAGAAGGAAGGATCGGCCGTCGCCCCGACCGCGGTGACCGGGGCTACGGCCGAGGAGGAGGAAGAAACGCAAGACGCTGGGAAGACTGTGGCCCGCGCCAAGGGTGGCGCGATCAACCTCGCGAGGATCACTGGCAAGATCCGCCTCGCGAGGGAGACTGGAGGGATCAGCCTCGCGAGGATCACCCACAAGGCAACGCAGGCCTCCCTCCGCTGCCGCCGCAGCCAAGGAGGAACGAGGACCGCCACCAGGACGAGGGGGCTGGGGGCTTCCAGGAGCCGCACGCGATCGCCTGCATCCTGGGCGGGGCTCAAGCCCCAGCCTCTCAACGCATCTTCAAGCAGTTCACCCGTGAAGTGAATGCAGTCCTCCCCAAGCTTGAAGCCACGCGCCCTCTCAGGTGGTCGGCGTGCGCCATCACATTCAGCTCAGCGGATCAGCTCAAGTGTGCGGCTACAGCCGGAGTCCTCCCGATGCTTTGTTCCCCAATCATCAGCAACGTGGTGGTCACCAGGACCCTCATCGATGGCGGGGCAGGGCTCAACGTCCTGTCCGTGGAAACATTCAACAATCTCCAAGTGCCCTACAGGCAGCTTCAGCCAACCAAGCCTTTCTCCGGAGTCACCGACGGCTCCACGGTCCCGATTGGGCAGGTCCGCCTCCCTGTCACCTTCGGGGCACGCAACAACTACCGCACTGAGCTCATCGACTTCAACGTCGCTCACATTCGCCTGCCGTACAACGCCATCCTTGGGTACCCAGCGCTGGCCAAGTTCATGGCCGTAACTCACCACGGCTACAACGTCCTCAAGATGCCAGGAAGTGGCGGAGTCATCACGGTGCCCTGTGAAGAGAAGGACGCGGTGTGTTCCCTGGAGCGAGCCTTTCAGGCCGCGTCACTGGAAGACCCGGATCGCGGAAGCAGGAGGCTTCCCGAGACCGCCTCCAAGAAGAAGAAGACATCGTCCGGCCCGGCCCCTCAGGAGGCAGGCCCCTCTAGGCCCGCGCCTGCCCAGGGGGAACCTCCTTCCATCGCATAGGAAAGCGCGCCTGGTGCCCTCCTCAGGCAGGACTCGGGGGCTCTCTTCTGGAGGGCCACCGACCTGGCTAGGGTCACAAGGGAGGCGCTTGGGCACCACATGGAGGCGTGTTTCGAAGCACGTTTCCCTCAAGAAGGAGTAAGGCAAGGAGAACCAGACCCTCAGGAGTTCGTCAGCAAGGCCATTCAGGAGCTACAGGAGTCAAGAGTCATGAAAGGCGGCCGCTGCCTACCAGCAGTGGCTCCCCATTCAGGCGAGGATGGTGGGATGTGCGTCTGCATCGACATACCAGGGCTCAACTGAGTCACCTCTCTGGAGCGCCTCTGGCCCTCGTGAGTGGGCCGCTGTGGAGGTCCACCCCACAGCTACGTTTGCATGCCTTATGTACCAGCGCCTCATGAGGGGCATCATGGAGGCACAAGAGGCCAGGTGTTCCGCAGCCCTGGCGGAGATGGAGATGGTCCGCGAGGAGCCACCAGCGCCTCCGGAGCCTCCCGAGGCCCCTAGGCCTGGGGGCTCGTGAGGATCAGCTTCCGCAGCCCATCGAGTTTGCTACACCAACAGTCCTTCATCCTCAACATCATCAGGTGACATCTTACAAGTTTCATTTCCAGCTGGGAGCGCCCCCCCAGGGCTGCATTATTCACAGGCCGCGTGGTTCGTCCCTGCGTCATGTATCCCTTTTATTTCATGTTGTTAGCTTACCTTGTTGGGGGCGCCCCTCGGGCTGCATCATCCCCAAGTCGCTTGGGCCTGACCCAGTGATGTCCGCCTTCCCAGCATCTATTTGAATGAATCCACTCCTTCGCGGCTAATGTGTTTGACCTAGTTGCCCGCTCAACTGACGCCAACTGATGGAACTTCTCCCAAACGGCACAACGCTTGTGCATGGGTCCGTCCCTGCAACGCCGACAAACCTGAATGGCTGAGCTCTGGCCGTGGTAACCCCGCATGGCGCCACCTCGTCAAGCCTTCAGTGCCTCATCGCCCCTCGGAAGCAACCAATGGCTGACTGTTAATTGTCATGGCAACCCCTCGTTCTTTCTATGATGGGTTTACAGGATCTCCTAAAGGAGCCGCGTTAGGCGAGGCCCTTGCGGTGTCTCCTTCACTCTCATCCGCGCGAACCGCTTGCATGTTAAAGGGGGGGTGCCTGAGCATCGCGACTCAGGTCTCCTACTGGCTCTCCAGCCCTCACCCTCTGGCCTTGTCCACGGCATCGCGACCTGGCATACCAGCAATGGATGAGACTCGCTCGAGGGCCGGGACCCGAGGACGTAGAGCAGAAAGGGGAGCAAATGCGAGAGGGGAGGGACACGCGAGGACCTCGCCGAGCAGCCTCACGCCTGCCGATGCACGGACCCGGCGACACACCAGAGAGCGACCCCTGATTCTCGAGATAAGTCACCACACGGCAGCGCCAGCTACCCTGGCACCATCCCCGCACCTAATGCAATCCCGTGTTAGCGACCCTGCTCTCCTTTCTCACCGAACGACGGCTGCTTGAGCGCCAAAGGGGACCTCCTGAGCATCGCGACTCAGGGGCTCTTACCGGACTCCGGGTCACTCACCTCCTGGCCTTGACCACGGCATCGCGACCTGGCATACCAGCGATGGCTGAAGCCGCCTTGGGACTGGGACCTGTCGGCGCAGAGCACCAAGCCCTCGTGAGGTTCAAAAGGGAGAACTGAGCTAAGACGGAATGAGCAACTCGCACAATTCTATGACAAGGGTTATATTAACAAAACAGGATCACAGGCACCTTACAAGCCCCCACGGGACGCGTCTTTGATTCCTCGCAGGGAACAGATCCTAAAAGGATGCTAACTACGTGTGCCCCTGCAAAAGACGCCATCATCAATAGTGGGCCGTCAAGCACCGGCGCCAACCCCATCCAGATCAGAGGCGGCGACGGCCTGACGAGCCCGCCCTGCTCTAGGAGCGGCGCTGGCTCGGGGGCTCGTAGCTGTCGTCGCTCATCTCCGGAGTCGCGAAGAGCTCGCCGGAGTCGCTGGATCCTCCGCCGCCTCTGCCGCCCGAGGAGCCGCCAAGGGAGTGGTCGGCGGGCCCAGTCCTCACCGCAGCAGGGTCCTGGCCACCTCTCCCGGGGCTGCACTCCAGCCGACGCCCGTTCGCGTCGAAGACCTTGAAGAACATCACCGAAGCACCGTCGTACTCCAAGCGGATCGTGAAGGTGCCGCTTGTCCTGCAAACCCGGGAGACTTCGATCCAGCCTCGAGTCATGAAGACCTTGCCCGGGGCGACGACCGCGACCTCTGCCTCGGTCGCGAGGGTGCTGCAACCGACGTGCTCCAGCCAAAGCTCCAGGAGTTCTCCCTGTGGGATGATAGAGGCGAAGAAGGGAGGAAGGCGAATCCAAGGCTGAGGAGGCATGGCGGTGTGGAGCACGAACTCTCAAGAGGAGCCCTCGGTGTGGACCTCAGGGGGGACGACCCACACCTTCGTGACCTGTCGGCGCCGACGGCGGCGCCGCCCATGGCGATAAGCATCAACTCCTTCAGGGCCCTCGATGTGGGCGTACAAGGGAAGCGGGAACCCCGGCGGTGCCCGCTCGCACCAGGGCCTCGACACCACCTGATGGGCCCTCTCGTCCGGGCCGCGGAGGGCGAGCCATTTCTTCGGCGGGAGCTGGTCTGGTTCCTCTCGGGGAGCCTTTCCCTTCTCTGCCGTCGAGAACCGGCGGATCGGAGACATCGCAGCAAGACGGAGCAAGGACTGGGAAGAAGGAGAAGCAAGAAGGGATGGACTGGAAGGGCACGCGCCGTTCTGTACTTATGGCCGGCGAAGGCCAACCGCCGACTTCCACAATCGCAGGTAATCATGACCCGCTTTGCATGCAAGGGCTTGTCCAATCCGTGCAGTCACCAAGGCGCCATGGGGAAGTGGAGACGCCCACGTCCAATCAACCGCCACGTGGCGCGCAAGACCGCAGGCTGTTAGGGCCCGCGGCGCTTCGCTCTTGCCCTTTCGCCTCCCTGCACGGCCAAGTCTGGGCGCGCCTTGGGCCCGGGGGCTACTGTCGGCGTTCTGGGAATGGGGGTCCCCAGACTTGCCTGCCTGCGGCCTGCGGCGTGGCTCAAAGGGGGGCCCAACACGGCCCATCTTCGTCGACACAGACCCAAGACCCTCGCGAGGGGCCAAGCCTCGCGGGGCAGACGACATGGAGCTTCCTCAGGCACGGCCTCACCAGGCTGGCTCGCGAGGAGGCGGAGAGATCAAGGCAGGGCACCTCACGAGGTGCTCGTGACACAAGCCATGATGACCAAGGGCACCAGGCGGGCGCCAGCCCACGCAGTGTCCTCCTTTCCCCTTTGGTGCAAAGGGGGCAAGCGCAGCCGCGGAGTACCGAGGCATCAGGCAAAGGTTGCCGTTTCGGTGCAACAAGACCAAGACCAGGAGGACCGCAAGACGGAGGTCATCGTGGAGCCCAAGACGGCATCACCACCAGAGCTTTATGCAGGCGAGGACCAACTTTAGTCAGGATAAGTGTACTAGATGTTCCCCTTCAAAATGGCCAATTGTTGGCGCCCTTCCCGCTCAATATTTGGGAAGAGGCCCAGGGCCATTTCCTATAAATAGGACCAGCCACCCACAAGGATCGGGGTTCGGGTTCGAGGTAAAAGGAAGGTTAGAGATAGAGATCGAGGATGAAGGATCGGATCGAAATTAGAGAGAGAGAAGGGTGACTGAACTCCTCCTAGCGGTTCGTCCCCCCCAGAAAAGAGCAGACCCTCGCGAGGCTATTCTTCCTTGTATTGTTCATCATCATCAGCCCAAGAGGCAATCCACCACACGACACACTGGAGTAGGGTATTACACCAGAACGGTGGCCCGAACCAGTATAAACCCTGTGTCTCTTGTGTTGCTCTTTCCTTAGCTTAGATCTTAGCGAGGCGGAGGAGTGCAGGTAGGTAGGAGGCGAAATCTCCGCGCGCACCCCAGTGTTCGAACCTCAAGGGTCTGCCGGAACCCAAAATCCGACAGCCATGGGCCTCCTTTTATAGATCAAGGGGTCACCACAATGGCAAAGTAGTCATTATGCACTGATATGATAGCAAACAATTCTATCATACATACTTCTGCGGGCTGACAGGGCGCATTAAATGCGCTGCTTAGTGTCACACCACTGGTTGCCCGGCAAGGCTTGTCGTGCTATCTTGCCAGCTCTGCACCTGTTCTCTTGACACGTCGCAGGACGGGTGTCATCTGTGGGTTTTTCTGTAGGAAATGGCTGCCATGTGGTGAATGGATGCCACTTAATCATCTTGCGGCTTGACACCGCATTGATCGACGACGTGGGTCATGCTGGAGTGGTTGGTGAGGTGGTTTTGCCTCCGTGAGCCCCGGCAGTCCCTGCCGGGGCGCCTGCTTCTAGAGGTGGCCTTGCCCCTTGCCAGGCTCGCCTGTCCGGCAAGGGAGGCCCTTCTATTGGCTATATCTTGCTTCTCTGGCTTGGCCTTTGTCACTCTGAGCTGCATGCTGGTTCTTTGAATATCTTGGTTTTTTGTACTCTGGCCTGGTCTTGGCTTGCCCGTGCACGAGTCAGGGGAAAATGCGTACCCCTGTATATTTTCCCCTACATAAGCCCCAGGGCCTGAGCCATACATGTCGTGTGGCACGTTGGGTTAGGCCCCAAATAGTGTGCGGACACGTGGCAAGAGAGGGCTATGTGCGCCGTTTTGCCATGGCGACCAGTCAATCCAACGTCCACTTTGCGCAATTACTACGCGTCATGGGGTCGTGGCACTATTGCAGTTATGGTAAAACGGTAACTTTCCGAAGCTTCGTGCCTCTGCCCCGCTTTCCCCCCTTAAGAGTAGGGAAAAACAAAGCACCATGATTCACGTATCTCTCGCTCCGCTCCTCCATCTCCTTCTCTGCAAGCCAAGCGACAGTTCCTCATCTCGCTCTTCCCTCCGCCGCCACCCTCCCCAACGAACCCCCCCCTCCCCGCATTGCCGCAAGAATGGGGAAGAAACCCACGGAGAAGAGAAAGCCGACGGCCGCGGCGAAGGAGGCCACCGCCGAGGGGAGCAAGAGGTCGGCGGAACTAAACAAGAAGCGGAGCAAGGACGTTGTCTTCGTCCCGTCCACCTTGAGTGGCCCCATTCTTCAGGCGAAGTATGGGTATCTATGGAGGCGGCCCGTTGAGAAAGGGCATCGGGCGCTCATAGTTTACAAGGCGGGTGAGGTGGATCCCCTGATTCTTATCGGTTCTTTACCGCTTACTTCTCTGCGGCCTCTGTCCCCCCTTTTCCGAGTTCTTTGAGGCGATTATGAACCTCTATGGGTTCCATCTCCTCGATTTCACGCTCAATGTAACGGTGACTATAGCCATCTTCGTGCATTTGTGCATGAATTTCGTCAGAGCGATGCCCAATGTGGATCTGTTCCGGCATTACTTCGTCCCGAGGGCCGAGAGCAAAGTCAACTGCTCCGAAATCATCAGCTGGATGCTGCAATCACCAAGGAAGACATGGGATTACCTCCCTGGGCACCAGCACGAGAGGTGGATGAATGGAGAGGAGATTGGTGCTGGATCCAGGACAAGGAAGCCCCCGAGTTTTGTGAAGCACAGTAGGAGTGCGTCGAGCGCGGCAAGGATTAGAGCTTGAGAGGGCTTACTGTGTTGGGGAACGTAGCAGAAATTCAAAATTTTCCTACGTGTCACCAAGATCTATCTATGGAGAAACCAGCAACGAGGGGAAGGAGAGTGCATCTACATACCCTTGTAGATTGCTATGCGGAAGCGTTCAAGAGAACGGGGTTGAAGGAGCCGTACTCGTCGTGATCCAAATCACCGGAGATCCTAGTGCCGAACGGATGGCACCTCCGCGTTCAACACACGTACAGCCCGGTGACGTCTCCCATGCCTTGATCCAGCAAGGAGAGAGGGAGAGGTTGAGGAAGACTCCATCCAGCAGTAGCACAATGGCATGGTGGTGAAGGAGGAGCATGGCAATCCTGCAGGGCTTTGCCAAGCACCACGGGAGAAGAGGAGGACTTGGGAGAGGGGAAGGGCTGCGCTAGGGAGAGATCAAATCGTCTTGTCTTGGGCAGCCCCAAACCTCAACTATTTATAGGAGGAGGGGAGGAGGGTGCGCCCCCTCTAGGGTTCCCACCCCTAGAGGGGCGGCAGCCCTAGATGGGTTGGAGGGGGGCGGCCAAGAGGGGGAGAGAGGGAGGCGCACCACTAGGTGGGCCTTAGGCCCATCTGAGCCTAGGGTTTGCCCCCTTCCACTCTCCCTTGCGCCTTGGGCCTTGGTGGGGGGCGCACCAGCCCACCTGGGGCTGGTCCCCTCCCACTCTTGGCCCATGCAAGCCTCCGGGGCTGGTGTTCCCACTTGGTGGACCCCCGGGACCCTCCCGGTGGTCCCGGTACGTTACCGATAAAACCCGAAACTTTTTCAGTGACCAAAATAGGACTTCCCATATATAAATCTTTACCTCCGAACCATTCCGGAACTCCTCGTGACGTCCGGGATCTCATACGGGACTCCGAACAACATTCGGTAACCACGTATATCTATTCCTTATAACCCTAGCATCATCGAACCTTAAGTGTGTAGACCCTACGGGTTCGGGAACCATGCAGACATGACCGAGATGTTCTCCGGTCAATAACCAACAGAGGGATCTGGATACCCATGTTGGTTCCCACATGTTCCACGATGATCTCATCGGATGAACCACGATGTCGAGGATTCGATCAATCCCGTATACAATTCCCTTTGTCTAGCGGTATTGTACTTGCCCGAGATTCGATCATCGGTATCCCGATACCTTGTTCAATCTCGTTACCGGCAAGTCTCTTTTACTCGTTCCGTAACACATCATCCCGTGATCAACTCCTTGGTCACATTGTGCACATTATGATGATGTCCTACCGAGTGGGCCCAGAGATACCTCTCCATTTACACGGAGTGACAAATCCTAGTCTCGATTCGTGCCAACCCAACAGACACTTTCGGAGATACCTGTATTGTACCTTTATAGTCACCCAGTTATGTTGTGACGTTTGGCACACCCAAAGTATTCCTACGGTATCCGGGAGTTGCACAATCTCATGGTTTAAGGAAATGATACTTGACATTTAGAAAAGCTTTAGCATACGAACTACACGATCTTTGTGCTAGGCTTAGGATTGGGTCTTGTCCACATCATTCTCCCAATGATGTGACCCCGTTATCAACGACATCCAATGTCCATGGTCAGGAAACCGTAACCATCTATTGATCAACGAGCTAGTCAACTAGAGGCTTACTAGGGACATGGTGTTGTCTATGTATCCACACATGTATCCGAGTTTCCTATCAATACAATTCTAGCATGGATAATAAATGATTATCATGAACAAGGAAATATAATAATAACTAATTTATTATTGCCTCTAGGGCATATTTCCAACATACTGAGGATAGCCTGCACCCGACAATCAACAGGATCACCCGTCTCGCGGCTATCGGGTTAACCATTGAGCATGTGGGGGCAAATTTTCTTCTCCGACGTATCTCACCGCTGCAGGAAAGGGGCAGACCTGTGTGGTTGTATGGAGACGCGACAGATAGGATGAGGTTGTTGCGGCCAACAACTTGTCTGTTTATGGCTACGGCTGGTTGTGCGACCAACTGTTTGGCCGCTTTGAGTTGTTCAAGCTTCCGGCAACCGTTATCCCCCTGAACATCAATGATACGTGTCAATGTATCTATAATTTATGAAGTATTCATGCCCTTATATTATCATTCATGGATGTTTTACAATCATTTTATAGCAAATTTATATCATTTTTTGGGACTAACCTATTGACCTAGTGCCCAGTGCCAGTTGCTATTATTTGCTTGTTATTTACATCATAGAAAATCAATATCAAATGGAGTCCAAACACCGTGAAACTTTTTGGAGAATTTTTATGGACCAGAACACCCAGGATAGGCCAGAGCAGCACCTGGGGGTACCCCAAAGGGGGCACAACCCACTAGGGCGCGCTTGGGGGGTTGTGCCCACCCCCCTTTACCCTATAAATTCACAAATATTCCAAAACCCTTCGGGGTTAACCTAGATCAGAAGTTCCGCCGCCGCAAGGCTCTATAGCCACCGAAAACCAATCTAGACCCTTTTCGGCACCCTGCCGGAGGGGGGGAATCATCTCCGATGGCCATCTTCATCTTCCCGGCGGCCACCATGATGAGGAGGGAGTAGTCCACCCTCGGGGCTGAGGGTTTGTACCAGTAGTTGTGTGTTTAATCTCTCTCTCTCTCTATCGTGTTCTTGAGATGTCACGATCTTGATGTATCGCGGGCTTTATTAATATAGTCAGACCATATGGTGTTTTCCCTCTCTATCTTGTTGTGATGAATTGAGTTTTTCCCTTTGAGATTTCGTTGTTATCGGGTTGAATACTTTTATGGATTTGAGAACACTTGATATATGTCTTGCAATTGAATACTCGTGGTGACAATGGGGTATCGTATTGATTCACTTGATATATGTTTTGGCGCTCAACTCGCGGATTCCCGAGGTGAGATTGGGGTAATCTATGCATAGGGGTTGATGCACGTTCTTTTCTTTGTTTCTCCGGTAGAAATCTTGGGGCACTCTTTGAAGTTCTTTGTGTTGGACTGAATATTATGAATCTAAATTTCCTTTGGTGTTATTTTAGTACGAACTCTTTGTTAGATCAATCGAAAAGAATAGCTTCGTGTTATTTTAGTACGAACTCTAGGATAGATTGATCGGAAAGAATAGCTTTGAGGAGGTTTTGTACCCTACAAACAATTCCGTCTTATGTTCTCGCTAGATAGGAACTTTGGAGTGATTCTTCGTTGCACGTTGAGGGACAGTTATATGATCCAATTATATTAGCATTGTTAAGAGGTTGCACTAGTAAAAGTACAGACCCCAGGCCTTGTTTTTAAGCATTGCAATACCGTTTTTGTACCCCTTTACTATTTTCTACCTTGCTGTTTTTATTTATTCATATTATAGAAATATACTTCTACCATCAATATTACACTTTTATCACCATGTCTTCGCCGAACTAGTGCACCTATACAATTTTCCATTGTATTGGTTGTGTTGGGGACACAAGAGATTTCTTGTATTTGGTTGTAGGGTCGTTTGATAGAGACCATCTTCATCCTACACCTCTCACAGATTGATAAACCTTAGGTCATCCACTTGAGGGAAAATTGCTACTGTCCTACGAAACTCTGCGCTTGGAGGCCCAATGCGTGTCTACAAGAATAAAGTTGTGTAGTAGACATCAGGCTCTTTTCTAGCGTCGTTGCCGGGGAGGTGAGTGCTTGAAGGTATATCTTTAGATCTTGCAATTGAATCTTTTAGTTTCTTGTTTTATCACTAGTTTGGTTTATAAAAACAAAACTAAAAAATGGAATTGAGGTTGCATCATATTGTTCATCTTTATAATGTCTTTCGTGAAAATGATGGGAAGGAAAATTGCGCTCAATTGATAGAGGAAGAATTCTATAAAATGTTTGAGAAAAAAATCTTTCAATGATGAGCATGATGGCAATGTTATTAGTATGAATTATTTGAATATCCATGATGCTAATGATATGCAAAGCCATAAGCTTGGGGATGCTATGTTTGATGAAGATGGTATTTTTAGTCCCCCAGGATTTGATGTGCAAATTTGTTATAATGATTGCATGCCTCATATTTATGATGATTATAATGATGAAAGTGGATTTGGAGAGGTCATGACTTTATTTAATGATGAATCCACCATTTTGGATGAGGCTTCAATTGACTATGATAACAAAGTTGCTATCTATGATGATTATGGTGATGACATGTATGATATAAAGAATAATGATAACCATGGAACTTGTCATCATGATTTTAATTTTCACTCCCATGATAGTTATTTTGTTGAGTTTGCTCCCACTACTATTGATGAGAATAAATTTGCTTATGTGGGGAGTAATAATTTTTTATGCATGTGGATCATGAAAATAATGTTTATGTGATAGTTATATTGTTGAGTTCATTCATTACGCTACTGAAAATTATTATGAGGGAGGAACATATGCTTGTTGGTATTGCGACAATATCAAGTTTCTTCTCTATGTGTTGAAAGTTTTGAAGTTATGCTTGTTTTGCCTTCCTATGCTAGTTGATTCTTGTTCCCATAAGTTGTATGCTCACAAAATCCCTATGCATAGGAAGTGGGTTAGGCTTAAATTTTCTAGTCATGTGATTCATGATGCTCTCTTTGTGTTTCAATTCTTATCTTTTATGTGAGCATCATTGAAATCATCATGCCTAGCTTAAAAGGCATTAAAGAAAAACGCTTGTTGGGAGACAACCCAACAATTTTACCTACTGTTTTTATGTGTTAACATGATCAAGCTACTGTAGTAATCATGTTTTATTGCTTTCATTTCAATAAAGTGCCAAGTAAGACCTTTGGGATGGCTTACGGTGATAGTTGATTTGATCTTGTTGTAAAACAACAACTTTTGCGCTGAGGAAAACAATTCTTATTTTTAACAGAAGCCTGATAAAATTTTGATTCCGTTTGCAGAAGATTAATACACAAATTGCCCAGGTTTTCCTATTTTTTCAGAATTTTTGGAGTAGCATAAGTATGGTTGGAGTACAGATTACTACACTATTTTGTTTTTGACAGATTTCTGTTTTCAATGCATAGTTTGCTTGTTTTCTACTTTCTATGGCTTATATTGCTCAATATAAATTGTGGAAATGATATGATACAGTATGCATTGTGTGAGAACAATTATGCATCTTGTCTTTGACATTACCAAAAGTGAAATGGTTTGCTCTTTATCATACTAACCTATCTCACAAAGTTCCGTTAAGTTTTGTGTGATTGAAGTTTTCAAATTTTGGGTGAGATGTCAATATGAGGAGAATAAAGAGTGACAAGACCCTAAGCTTGGGGATGACCATGGCACCCCAAGGTAATATTCAAGCAATATCCAAGCAACTAAGCTTGGGGATGCCCCGGAAGGCATCCCCTCTTTCGTCTTCAACATTATTGGTAACCTCACTCGGAGCTATGTCTTCACTCATCACATGACATGAGTTTTACTTGGAGCATCAGTTTTTTTGTTAAGATTTGATTGATGTTATTTAGAATAATGTTTTTCTTCTTTTATTTCAATACAAGTGGCAATGATAGCCTTTGCCATGCTTATTTTAAAAGTATACATGTTGCTATTTGAAAACAGAAAGTTTACCGTTGTTGCAAAAAAACCATAGAAAAGTCAGAATGTGATAAAATGTTGAAACTTTTTGCAAAATGAGCTCTGATAAATTTTCTACAGTGTGGTAAATTTTCATAATGTTTGGAGTTAAATATGTATTGATACTCTTGCATTCTTTATAGACTGTACTATTTTGGCAGATTGCTGTTATGTTTGCATATGTTTGCTTGTTTAATGATTCTATTTGAGGATAGGAGTATTAAATATGCAGAGTCATTTAGTATGCAATGTTGAATAATAATTTTAGTGATTTTCTACAGTAGAGAATGATAAGGTTTTGCATTGGTTTATACTAACTTATCTCATGAGTTCTTGTTGAGTTTTGTGTGGATGACGTTTTTAAGATTTAGGAAAACCGTGATATAAAAGGAATTAAGGAGACACAAAAGCCCAAGCTTGGGCATCCCAAGATAATATTTCAACAAATCTCAAGCATCTAAGCTTGGGGATGCCCCGATAGGCATCCCACCTTTCCTCTTCAACAATTATCGGTTTGTATCGGTTGAGCCTAAGTTTTTGCTTCTTCACATGAGTTGTGCTATTCTTAGAATGTCATTTTATTTTTATTTTGCTTGCTGTTTTAATAATATACTTAGATCTGAAAGTTTTTAAATAAAATAGAGTCCTCAAATAGTTACTAGGGAGGCTAGGTAAGCGGCATTCACATCCCGTCAGCGAAGCTCTTTTCTCTGCAATTGCTCTAGTGCTTCACTTATATCTTTTTGAGCACGGTGTGCTTTAGTATTTTTGAAGAAGTTCTCTCTTGATTCACTTAAATTAATTTGAGAGAAAGAAATATTATGCTCATGATCTTCATTTATATCTTTTTGGAGTATCTTGTCATTTACTCTTGTGCTTCACTTATATCCTATGAGTAAATTGTTGAATGAATTGAAAATCATGAAGTTGAAATTATATCATGCCTAGTGGTAGCTTCACATTGGGTTTAGAAAGTGAAATCTTTTGAAGCTTGACAATTACAATATTGATCATACAAGCAATTCATGAATGATTAGTATAAGGAAGAGAACTTTCACATGCAAATATACTATCTTGGAAATCTTTTGTGATTGTGAGCCCCCATCAAAATATTATATGCCAAAATTGTTGACGTTGGACAAGGAAGACAACATAATGATTTTTGTTTGTTCATATTCACATAGAAGTTATATTGTCATAGACCCTTCAGCATGTGGTGCTTGCACTAAGGGGTTGAGCATATCAACAAATAAGCGCATGGCAACCTCTGCTTCCCTCTGTGAAGGGCCTATCTTTTACTTTTATGTATTTACTTTTATGCAAGAGTCAAAGTTTTCTCCCTATTCCTTTTTTCTCTTTTGGCAAGCATCATGTGGTGAGGAAAGATCTAGCCACATATACCCAGTTGGATATGGGTAGCATGAGTTATTATTGTTGACACCACCCTTGTGGTGAATACGTTGGGAGGCAAAAAAAGAAGCCCCTATCTTTATATGTGTCCGGTTGAAATGTTTTGCTCATGTGTATGCAGTGAGTGTTAGCAATCATAGAAGACTATAAGATGGCTGAGTATGTGGAGTTCTTACTTAAACTCCATTGAATAAGTTGAATTGCAATTGCTTGGTGACTAAGAACAAAGGTTGTTGAGTTTCAAGAGAATTCATTGTTTGAACCTTAACATGTGATTGGTTGCTACTTTAACATGAGAAATTCTATGAGAAAGAAATGTTGTTATGATGCTAGGAAAAGTGATTGAAATTGTCATTGATGAAAATTGTGCACTTTGCTAGCATTCACACTTCATAAATTATTTCTTTTATCATTTACCTACTCGAGGACGAGTAGGAATAAAGCTTGGGGATGCTGATATGTCTCCAATATATCTATAATTTATGAAGTATTCATGCCGTTATATTATCATTCTTGGATGTTTTACAATCATTTTATAGCAACTTTATATCATTTTTTGGGACTAACCTATTGACCCAGTGCCCAGTGCCAGTTGTTGTTTTTTGCTTGTTTTTTACATCACAGAAAATCAATATCAAACGAAGTCCAAACCTCGCGAATTTTTTTGGAGAATTTTTATGGACCAAAAAACCTGGGATGGGCCAGGGCGGCACCTAGGGGGTGCCCTGAGGGGGGCACAACCCACCAGGGTGTGCCTGGGGGCCTAGGCGTGCCCAGGTGGGTTGTGCCCACCTCGGTGGCCTCCCGCACCCCCTCTTTACCCTATAAATTCACAAATATTCCAAAAACCTTCGGGTTTAACCTAGATCAGAAGTTCCGCCGTCACAAGGCTCTATAGCCACTAAAAACCAATCGAGACCCTTTCCGACACCCTGCCGGAGGGGGAATCATCTCCGGTGGCCATCTTCATCATCCCGGCGGCGACCACGATGAGGAGGGAGTAGTCCACCCTCGGGGCTGAGGGTTTGTACCAGTAGCTATGTGTTTAATCTCTCTCTCTCTCTCGTGTTCTTGAGATGTCACGATCTTGATGTATCACGGGCTTTGTTAATATAGTCGGATCATATGGTGTTTTTCCCTCTCTATCTTGTTGTGTTGAATTGAGTTTCTCCCTCTGAGATTTTGTTATTATCAGATTGAATACTTTTATGGATTTGAGAACACTTGATATATGTCTTGCAATTGAATACTCGTGGTGACAATGGGGTATCTTATTGATTCACTTGATATATGTTTTGGCACTCAACTCGCGGATTCCCGAGGTGACATTAGGGTAATCTATGCATAGGGGTTGACGCATGTTCTTATCTTTGTTTCTATGGTAGAAATTTTAGGGCACTCTTTGAAGTTCTTTTTGTTGGATTGAATATTATGAATCTGAATTTGCTTTGGTGTTATTTTAGTACGAACTCTTGGTTAGATCGATCGGAAATAATAGCTTTATGTTATTTTAGTACGAACTCTAGGATAGATTGATCGGAAAGAATAGATTTGAGGAGGTTTCGTACCCTACAAATAATTCCGTCTTATGTTCTCTGCTAGATAGGAACTTTGGATTGATTCTTCGTTGCACGTTGAGGGACTGTTATATGATCCAATTATATTAGCATTGTTGAGAGGTTGCACTAGTGAAAGTACGGGCCCTAGGCCTTGTTTTTAAGCATTGCAATACCGTTTTTGTACCCGTTTACTAATTGCTACCTTGCTATTTTTATTTATTCAGATTATATAAATATACTTCTACCATCAATATTACAATTTTATCACCATCTCTTCGCCAAACTAGTGCACCTGTACAATTTGCCATTGTATTGGGTGTGTTGGGGACACAAGAGATTTCATGTATTTGGTTGCAGGGTCGTTTGAGAGAGACCATCGTCATCCTACACCTCTCACGGGTTGATAAACCTTAGGTAATACACTTGAGGGAAAATTGCTACTGTCCTACAAAACTCTATGTTTGGAGGCCCAACACATGTCTACGAGAATAAAGTTGCGAAGTAGACATCAATCAACTCTGCCCGGGATCAAATACTGAAGTGGATGCCGGATTGCAATGCTGAAGGGGTATCAGGCTCTTGGAAGCTCCCCACTCTCGATGAAGAGCTCTAGTGGTCGAGCGCCCTGGTGGAGCGGGCCACCAGGACTAAGGGTGTAATGTAGGCGCACCTCTACTACGAAGGTGGCGTATATTCTGAAGAGGGTTGAGGAGGACAAGGCTGCCCACCTCGCGGAAATGGCAAAGTCTGTGAAAGCCCGGAAGGGCAAAGGGAAAGCTGGGAACGGAAGCTCGTCCCAGGGCGGCAGCGAAGCGCAAGCCACGGAAGGATCTGCCGGGGAAGAGCTTGCCGAGGTTGACTTTGCCGGGCTGGACGCCCTAGCCACGGCAGCAAGGGATCTCTAGGAGGGAGAGGAGGAGGAGAGGGAGGAGGACGCGACAGCGGCCTCTGAAGATGAGTGGCTTGCCGCTGGACCGCATGCAAGCCCCTGCATCGGACCCTGACCAGTGCACCCGCGGGTGTGCCGTGGCCTGAGGAGCGACGACCTCCAACCCAGCGCCAGCCACCAAGAGTGTGAAGAATACCTCTACCAAGTCTACCAAGGCCGAGATGGTGTGTCACCAATCCCCCCTCCTTGCTCAGACCAAGGCTCCTTCTGCCAAACGGCATGCGGCCTCGGAGGCTGAGTCCAGCCCCCGCTCTGACTCGAGCTCCTCGTAGAGCTCGTCTTCCCCGAAGCTCCTGACGCCACGGCAGGCGTCGAAGCTTCCGGGAAGTTCTACCCTTCCGCCTCTAAAGAGAGGACGGGAGTCTCCCCCTCCCACAGAGTTCAACCTGAACTCCATGCTCATCGCAGAAGAGTAAGGAAGATTTCCTTTTGTAGTAGATATCCTTTAGGCATACTTGAGTGCTTTTGTTGACTAACCTTCTGCTCTTGTTGTTGGCAGGGAAGTGGAGGAGGACATAGAGACCCTCATCCATCATTCCCGGAAGAGGCTCCGGTGCCTTGGGTCATTGAAGGGCGTGGAGGGCTCGGCTTTGGCGGGAGAGGACGCATAAATCCCAGCATGAAGCCCCCAGTCCAGCCCTCGTCCTGGGAGCAGAGACTTGGCCCCGCCCGCCAGAGATGATGGAGACAGCCTCTCCATCCCCCCCCCACCCCCCAAGCAGAGGAGGAGGCGAGACGACGCAGGGAGAGCCCCTCCATGAAGGGCATGCTTCCTCTGCCGCTCAAGCCGAAGAGACCGCAGTGGAACCTTTTCGTGGCTGAGATTGTGCGGAAGGCTGCTGAGTCTATCTTGGCAGAGGACGAGGCTCATGACCCGGCAACAGTTGTTGCCGGGGAAACAGAGGCCCCTGCCCGGCAGGCCTCCCCAGGTATCTTGCTTAACATTTTTTTCTTTCATCCTCTGATCGCTTCCACTGGTTTCTCCATTCACTTTGAGACTTCCATTCCTTCATTATTCACTGGCCCTTTCATATGCAGGCCCTCAAACCGAAGAACCAGATTTGCTAGAGGTGGTGGCTGACATAGGGAGGGCTGCCGCGGAGCTCAGAGCTGCTGAGGGGCAGGATCTCGCTGCTGGGGATGTTCAGGGCTCCTTGGCAGTGATGAAGCATTCTTCGGAGGACGCCCTGATGTCTACTACACAACCTTCTTCTTGTAGACGTTGTTGGGCCTCCAAGTGCAGAGGTTTGTAGGACAGTAGCAAATTTCCCTCAAGTGGATGACCTAAGGTTTATCAATCCGTAGGAGGCGTAGGATGAAAATGGTCTCTTTTCGTGTTCGTTTCTTGAAGGATAGATCTTTCAAGTTCTCGGTAGCTTCAAAAGCAGTGGGTTTTGAGATCTACAATGCTGGTAATATTGTTGAGAAGGATTTTGACATGGGTTTCAATCTTTGGAACTTTGGGGGCCCGAATTGGCAACGGGAAGAAGCTCTATACTATGTCAGGCTTGATAAAGAATGGACCCTAGTGGGTAGGTCCGGCAAGGCCATTGTTCCTCACTCCGGTGATCGCCGGAGTTATTCTGCGGTGGTCCGGCATGGTAGATCGGTTTTCGAAAGATTATCGGGACCCATTCAAGAGGGCTCTAATCAAGGTCTTAATGACACTTCATTGCACATTAATCCTGGTCAAGACAGGCCCCAGCTGGGGCGCCAGGTCACGCAACATTCTATTGCACGTAATCACGTGGTTTGCCATGCATGCGGGGCCAACAGTCACATGGCCCGTTTTTGCACCACTCCGAACCTTCCTGGGCTTTGGTCATTTATCCCTTTTGATTCTTTCCCGAGCCCACCAGTAGAGGCTTGGGTCGAAGGTGCAGTGGAATCTTGGTTTCGTTGTATTGGGCCGGCGCTACAGACTCGGCAGGTGCCTTCATTTAAGGAGTTGGTCAAGGATTTTTTCCCAAACTTCCAGCCGAGACCGTCGCTTGCCTCCTCGCCTTCCACTTCACTTTCCTTCTCTGCCACCAACTCTGCTCCTGCCTCGACAAGCTCGCCACCGCTGCCATTGCTGTTAGACAGGGCTCTGGTCACTACCTCGCCGGAGCCGTTGCCGATGGCCAACATTCCCATAGACCCTCAACCTTTCGTTCCTCATGGCTTTCAGATTCAGATGATTGAAGGCCGCAATGGGGTTTCTCGTGCGATTGTTCCTCATCGCCCGAGACGGCACGAAGACTGGGCGATTTCCACTATCCACCCGCATCCAGATGAGGTATTTTTCCCAAATGTGCGTGAGGTTCTTGAAGAGTTTCTTGAGGGAGTTAAGCAAGTAGGCTTTAGAGAAATCCAACCCTGTCCTTTTGGAGAGGCTTATGTCAGGTTCACGCATGTCAGAGACAGAGATAGGCTCATTCAGAAGGGTCCGCATGCTTTTGGTGATGTTTTTATTTCATTTACTAAGCACAATCAAGGAAGGAATTGGCGTAGGGTTCATTTCAACAGAACTTGTTGGTTGCTGTTTGTGGGGGTTCCATTTGATTTATGTAATACTGAAGATATTGCTTCTGCGATTTCAAAGTGGGGCAAGATCATTAGTTGGGAGAAAGAAGATGCTTTGAAGGGTAAGATTTTGGTCAAGGCTAGAGTAACTGACCTCGGTGATATCCCTAAGAGTATAAGATGGTCTGAAGGAGAACTATTTGAGGAGGAGTCCTGGACCTTCTCTGTTGAGGTACTTCTTGAGGAAATGTTGGGGGTGGGCCTGCAGATGAGGACCCTTTTCCACCTGAGGGTGTGGACCCACACCATGTACCACAACATGCAAATGATTTTCCAGGCTATTTTCCAGGCTTTCCACCACTGCCTAATCCTAACAATCAAGCTCCTAATGAAGAATGGGATGGTTGGGAAGAGCAGGCAGAGCAAGAGGATCACTGGGCTTTCCCACAGCCAGCACCTGTCCTTCCTCAGCAGCCTCAAGTTGAAATTCCTGCCTTGGCAGAAGAAGGAGCTCCAAACAGCAACATTACTACTACAGTTTCACTGTCTGATGGTTTGCTTTCCTTGACCCACTCTGCTAGTGAGGAGGTCAACCAAGGTGCTCAGGCCCCTCATATTGGACAAGGGCTCCTGAACATTGCATTGGCTTATGATGCAGTTGAAGAAGAGGAGGATTTACAGGATGTACAGCCCAATGTTGAAGAGCCACAGAATGTGAACATGGTGCATGCTGAACAGACTCTGAATGTGGTTGCTGTAAAACAACAAAACCTGCAGACAGAGGGTGCTGTAACTCAACAATATATGCAGCCAGTGCCCACTCAAGGCATGTCCTCTTATGTCAGAGATATTGAAGCTTCTGGCTCCTCTTTGCCCATTGTTCAACAAGACAAACAGCCTGAGAATTTGAAGGAAGTCACTGCTACTGAAAATTGGGTTGTGCCCCTGGAAGTTGCTACTAATGCAACTGCGGGAGATTCTATTCCTTCACATCAAGTCCATATCCCAGATATCAAGGGCAAGGCTGATGTTCCAGTACCCCACATTGTATCCTCACCTGCAGCAAACCCTAAAGGTAACTATGGGTCCTTCTCTTTGGCAGGTTCTCCTTCCTTGCTTACATTATATACATTGGCCCAAGATCATGCTTTGCAAATCATTGATGGTTCACATTTAATATCTGAAGAAGGACTGGATTTATGGATACATCACTTTGCACCAGCAACACAAGGAGCTACACCAACTTTCAAAATAGAAATACCAGTAAGTTGGTTTAACTTCATAATTCACTTACTGTTGACACCTGACAAGTTTGGATGGACCATGCATTTGCTAAAGTCTGATGTCTGGAAATTTTTGACTGCTAATTGTGAGCATGAGGACACTTTGCTTTTTCACATACCTGATGGATGTGCAACTTCCCAGGCACCTGCATGTAAGGATTTCATCCTGGGGCTAGGCAAAGAAAATGAGGGTATTAGCCCTGTTGCTCACTCTTCCACTGGGGCTAGCAGTCCTCTTCAGCAGGTGTCCCCAAATAAAGTCCTACCCCTTGGAGAGGCCATATCAAGGAAAAGGAGGGAGAAAGAACCTATGGTAGAAACTGAGGTAAGAAGAAGTGATAGGATTAAAAAGGGTAACAATGGCTATAGAAGGAAGTCTTGTGCTACTCAGTCTTGTTTACCATGTAATACCATACCTCCAATTATTCACAATTCAGTGGTTAAAAACCTGTCTAAATCTTTCTGCAAGGTTGCTGAGGAAGAGATACAGGAGAAGTTGACCAAGAAGCCCAAGAAGAAGGGGCAGGAAGATGTGGCTAAGGTGTCCAAGGCCACAGCAGAAGCAGCAAAGTCCAGGCCTGTGTGATGATGTGTCTACAACATCAGTCTATGATAGGTAGCAGGATGGCCTGCTATCCTCTTTTGGGAATTACTTGTCTTATGTATGCAGTCAAATGTAATGCTTGCAACTGCTGCACAATGCTTGTTTGCCCTGGTAGGCACCTTTTGTATGTTATATGCACTTTGCTGCTGTGTCAGCTCTGGTATCTCCTTGTGGTAGAGACTACTATTCTATCTGATGCTATGGAAGCTTCTGGCCATCATATGTGGTTGCTTTGGTTCACCTGCTCATCTGCTTATGTCTCCTGCTGGAATGTTTCCACATGCTTTTAGTGTTTTGTCCTTTTTGTGGATCCCAATAATTTTATGGCCTGGGATTGTCATTAGGGGGTGGACCCTGCTGACTACAGTAACATCAAATTGATTGTTAATGAATAACAATACAACATGGAATATCTTAAACTGGAATGTGAGGGGCATTAATTCCTCAGATAAGTGGTTGGCTATTAGGCAAAAAGTGGAAGAAAGTGTTGCTGGAATTGTTTGTATACAGGAAACTAAGAGAGAAAACTTTGATCTGGCCTACATTCATAAAGTATGTCCTCAAAGGTTTAATAAATTTGAGTACTTACCTTCCATTGGGGCATCAGGTGGCATACTCACTGCTTGGAATGGAGCTCTTTTCTCTGGGGAGCTAATGTTTCAAAACAAATTCTCATTATCTATTTAGTTCACATGCAGGACATCCTCCAAAAGTTGGGTCCTCACAAACATCTATGGACCTTGCAATCATGACGATAAAACTGAGTTCATTGACTGGTTCGGTAATATTCAGATGCCTAATGATATAGATTGGATTATTATGGGGGATTTTAATTTTATCAGAAGTCCCGAAGATAGAAACAGACCTGGAGGGGATGTAAATGAAATGCTCATGTTTAATGAGGCAATAAGTGAACTTGGCTTGATTGAATTACCCCTAAAAGGCAGGCAGTTTAGTTGGAGCAACATGCAAGACAACCCACTACTAGAGAAATTAGATTGGTTTTTTACCTCTGCAGGTTGGATGACCAGCTATCCTGATACCTTGGCTCTTCCCATGGCTAAACAAATTTCTGATCACCTCCCTTGCATGATTAAAATTGGCACAAATATCCCAAAGTCTAGAGTGTTCAGATTTGAAAACTATTGGCTTAACCACAGTTCTTTTAAACAGGTGGTTCAGACTACTTGGACTATTCTAGTAGGTCATTCAGATTGTGCTAAGAAGATTTCTGCAAAAATTCAAGAATGTCAGAAGAGCTCTAAAGCTGTGGGCCAGAAACCTTGCCTGTCATAAGAAGCAAATTGCAGATCTAAATGACTGTATATTTCTCTGGGATATGATTGAGGAATACAGGGACCTTACTCTATTTGAAAATAATTGCAGGACCTTGCTCAAGGAGTATCTATTAACTGTGCTCAATGATCAGAAGATTTATTGGAAACAGAGAGGAAAAATTAAAGGAGTAAAGTTTGGAGATGAAAACACAAAATTCTTCCACACTAAAGCCTCTATTAATCATAGGCACAATAAGATTGCTATGCTGCTGAACAAAGATCAAGTTGAAGTAACAGATCATGATGGAAAGGCTGCAATCCTCTGGGAGGCTTTTAAAAATAGATTGGGACAATCTAATGGACACTCAATGCACTTTGACCTTAATGATCTTTATGAAAACACAGTGGACCCCCAAATCTTCATTGATCTAGAAAAGCCTTTTACCCAAGAGGAAGTTGAGGAAGTGGTCAAAAACCTTCCTACTGATAAATCACCAGGGCCAGATGGATTCAATAATGAGTTTATTAAAAGTTGTTGGGATATTATTAAGACTGATGTCTTTGAGCTTATATTGGCATTTCATGCTGGGAATGTAAATCTTGAAAGCATTATCTCCTCTTTCATCACTCTAGTGCCAAAGAAAGAGGTGCCACTTTCTCCAAATGACTTCAGGCCAATTTCTTTACTAAATGGTGTTCTGAAAATCATTACAAAACTGTTGGCCAATAGACTGCAAAGAGTTATTCTACAGTTGGTGCATATTAATCAATATGGCTTTCTCAAAGATAGAGTGATCCAGGACTGCCTTGGTTGGGCATATGAATACATTCACCAGTGTCATAAATCTAAGGAGGAAATCTTAGTAATAAAACTGGATTTTGAGAAGGCTTTTGATACAATTGAGCATGATGCAATCATTGATATTTTTAGAGCTAAAGGATTTGGAGAGAAGTGGATTTCCTGGATGGAAGCTTTGTTCACAACAGCATCCTCTTCTGTATTACTCAATGGAGTTCCTGGGAAAAGAAGTTACATAAGGAGGGGAGTAAGACAAGGAGACCCTTACTCTCCTTTAATTTTTGTGCTGGCTGCTGATTTGCTACAATCCATTCTTAATAAAGCCATGAGATTAAACCTGATCACTGCTCCACTGCAAGTAAACTCATGCCCTCACTTCCCAATTGTGCAATATGCAGATGACACCTTAGTGGTTATGCAAGCTGATTCTAGGTAGTTGTTCTGCTTAAAAGCACTTCTGAATACTTTTGCCACATCAACTGGGCTAAAAGTTAATTATGGGAAGTCCATCATGGTACCCTTGAATATTGCTGAAGACAGGGTAGAAATTTATACAAACACCTTGCAGTGTGCTAGAGGACAATTCCCATTTACCTACCTTGGTATGCCCTTGGAAATATACAAACCAAGTATTGAGCAATGTCCCCCCCTAGTTAACAGGATTGCAAAAAGATTGGCTGGTATCTCTATCTTCATGACCCAAGCTGGAAAATTACTGTTGGTCAAGTCAGTGATGACATCTTTATCAGTCTTCTTCATGTGCTGTTTGGACATACCTGTTACAATAAAAAAGCAGATCATTAAATACTTGAGACATTGTCTTTGGAGAGGACCTAATATGGAGGACAAAAGGCCTGCCTTGGTGGCATGGACCACAGTGTGTAGACCAAAAGACCAGGGAGGCTTAGGAGTTCTAGATATCTTTACACATAATAAAACCTGCTCATGAAAAATCTTCACAAATTCTTCAACAGACATGATATTCCCTGGGTCAACTTGATCTGGGAAACATACTATAATGATGGAAAATTACCAGGGGACAACATGATTGGATCTTTCTGGTGGAAGTCCAACTTAGCTCTCATTGATTAGTACAAAGCTATTGCTAGATGTAATGTGGGAGATGGTGTCAGTGCTTTCTTTTGGGATGATCTATGGAGCCAAGCAATACTTAAACACCAATTTCCTCACTTGTTCTCTTTTGTCAGAAACTCCCAGTTGAATATTCAACAAGTATTGCAGGCTGAGTACCTGCAGGATTTATTCTTCCTCCCCTTGACAACTGAGGCCTATGAGGAATTCTTACAAATGGAAGACATTTGTATAGCCATGAGACAATCTGAGCATTTAGACTCTTTAGACACATGGAGTTACATTTGGGGGACTGAGCACTATTCCTCCATCAAAGCATATAAAGTCTTAATTGGTCACAAACAGACACCCCCACACTTCAACTGGATCTGGCAGAGTTCATGCCAACCAAAGCATAAAGTTTTCTTCTGACAACTTCTTCATGATCGAGTCAATATCAGAAACTTACTTAGAAGGAAGAATTTTGTGTTGGATTACAACCGTGCTGTTGGAGGCTGTCAACAAGAAGAAACACTGCACCATCTCTTTTGGGGCTGTCCATTTGTTCAACAATGCTGGGACTTCATTTGTCCAACAAGAGCTCCAAACCTGTCTATGTTAGAAGCATTCCAATACCTCAAAGAAAAGCTAAGGTATCCATTTTACATGGAGATAATCATTCTTGGAGCATGGGCCATTTGGATCACCAGAGATAATAAGATTTTTGAAAATATTGCACCTTCATTCCAAGGGTGGAAGTTCATATTTCTGGAGGAACTGAAGCTTCTCAAATATAGAATGAGGAAGAAGCATGAGAGACAATTTTCAGTCTGGCTTGATAGCATGTTGTGATTACTTTGTTCTTGGGCTAGTTGGTTGTTTAGTTTTTTCTTTCTTTTTTTTCTTTCTTCCTTTGTTTCCTAGGTTTTAGGTTTTTTAGTCTTTTTGTTTCTTGGGCTTACCTCAAGCCTTTTAGACATCTTTGTTTCTCTGAGTTATTTATTATTAAAAATTGCACTGGGGTTTTACCCTACTGTTTATAGTAAAAAAAACAAATAACAAAGAGTCTCTTGTGTCCCCAACACACCCAATACAATGGTAAATTGTATAGATGCACTAGTTCGGCGAAGAGATGGTGATACAAGTGGTATATGGATGGTAGATAGAGGTTTTTGTAATCTGAAAATATAAAAACAGCAAGGTAACTAATGATAAAACTAAGCGTAAACGGTATTGCAATGTGTTGAAACAAGGCCTAGGGTTCATACTTTCACTAGTGCAAGTCCTCTCAACAATAATAACATAATTGGATCACATAACTATCCCTCAACATGCAACAAAGAGTCACTCCAAATTCATTAATAGCGGAGAACAAATGAAGAGATTATGGTAGGGTACAAAACCACCTCAAAGTTATTCTTTCCAATCAATCCGTTGGGCTATTCCTATAAGTGTCACAAACAGCCCTAGAGTTCGTACTACAATAACACCTTAAGACACAAATAAACCAAAACCCTAATGTCACCTAGATACTCCAATGTCACCTCAAGTATCCATGGGTATGATTATACGATATGCATCACACAATCTCAGATTCATCTATTCAACCAACACATAGAACCTCAAAGAGTGCCCCAAAGTTTCTACCGAAGAGTCAAGACGAAAACGTGTGCCAACCCCTATGCATAGGTTCATGGGCGGAACCCGCAAGTTGATCACCAAAACATACATCAAGTGAATCACGTGATATCCCATTGTCACCACAGATACGCACGGCAAGACATACATCAAGTGTTCTCAAATCTTTAAAGACTCAATCCGATAAGATAACTTCGAAGGGGAGACTTAATCCATTACAAGAGAGTAGAGGGGGAGAAGAAACATAAGATCCAACTATAATAGCAAAGCTCGCGATACATCAAGATCGTGCTAAATCAAGAACACGAGAGAGAGAGAGAGATCAAACACATAGCTACTGGTACATACCCTCAGCCCCGAGGGAGAACTACTCCCTCCTCGTCATGGAGAGCACCGGGATGATGAAGATGACCACCGGAGAGGGATTCCCCCCTCCGGCATGGTGCCAGAACGGGTCTAGATTGGTTTTCGGTGGCTAGGGAGGCTTCTGGCGGTGGAACTCCCAATCTATTGTGCTCTCCGATAGTTTTAGGGTATATGGATATATATATATATATAGGCAGAAGAAATACATCAAGGGTGCCACGAGGGCCCACGAGGGTGAAGGGCGCGCCCAGCGGTGTGGGCGTGCCCCCCTGCCTCGTGCTCTACTCGTTGATCCCCTGACATGCACTCCAAGTCTCCTATACTGCTTTCTTTCCAAAAATAACTTTTCCAAAGGTTTCATTCCGTTTGGGCTTCGTTTGATTTTCCTTTTCTACGATACTCTAAAACAAGGAAAAACAGAAACTGGCACTGGGCTCTAGGTTAATAGGTTAGTCCCAAAAATAATATAAAAGTGTATAATAAAGCCCATAAACATCCAAAACTGATAATATAATATCATGGAACAATCAAAAATTATAGATATGTTGGAGACGTATCAACATCCCCAAGCTTAATTCCTGCTCGTCCTCGAGTAGGTAAATGATAGAAACAGAATTTTTGATGTGGAATGCTACCTAACATATTTCTCTAAGTAATTCTCTTCATTTTGCATGAATGTTTAGATCCATAAGATTCAAGACAAAAGTTTAATATTGACATAAAAATAATAATACTTCAAGTATACTAACTAAGCAATCATGTCTTCTCAAAATAACATGGCCAAAGAAAGTTCATCCCTACAAAATCATATAGTTTGGTCATGCTCCATTTTCGTCACACAAGAATGCTCTCATCATGCACAACCCCGATGACAAGCCAAGCAATTGTTTCATACTTTAGTAATCTCAAACTTTTTTCAACTTTCATGCAATACATGAGCGTGAGCCATGGATATAGCACTATGGGTGGAATAGAATATAATGAGGGGGTTATGTGGAGAACACAAAAAGAAGAAAGTCTCACATCGACGCGGCTAATCAATGGGCTAGGGAGATGCCCATAAATTGATGTCAATGCAAGGAGTAGGGATTTCCATGCAACGGATGCACTAGAGCTATAAATGTATGAAAGCTCAACAAAAGAAACTAAGTGGGTGTGCATCCAACTTGCTTGCTCACAAAGACCTAGGGCATTTGAGGAAGCCCATTGTTGGAATATACAAGCCAAGTTCTATAATGAAAATTCCCACTAGTATATGAAAGTGACAAAACAAAAGACTCTTTATCATGAAGATTATGGTGCTACTTTGAAGCACAAGTGTGGTAAAGGATAGTAGCATTGTCTCTTTTTTTGGCCTTTCTTTTTTATTAGGACAATGCTCTATGAATGATGGTCGTCACACTTCTATTTATTTACAACTCAAGAATTACAACTCGATACTTAGAACAAGATATGACTCTATATGAATGCCTCCGGCGGTGTACCGGGATTGCGATGAATCAAGAGCGACATGTATGAAAAATTATGAATGGTGGCTTTGCCACAAATACGATGTCAACTACATGATCATGCAAAGCAATATGACAATGATGATGTGTGTCATAATAAACGGAACGGTGGAAAGTTGCATGGCAATATATCTCGGAATGGCTATGGAAATGCCATAATAGGTAGGTATGGTGGCTGTTTTGAGGAAGATATAAGGAGGTTTATGTGTGAAAGAGCGTATCATATCACGGGGTTTGGATGCACCGGCGAAGTTTGCACCAACTCTCAATGTGAGAAAGGGCAATGCACGGTACCGAAGAGTCTAGCAATGATGGAAGGGTGAGAGTGCGTATAATCCATGGACTCAACATTAGTCATAAAGAACTCACATACTTATTGCAAAAATCTACAAGTCATCAAAAACCAAGCACTACGTGCATGCTCTTAGGGGGATAGATTGGTAGGAAAAGACCATCACTCGTCCCCGACCGCCACTCATAAGGAGGACAATCAAATAACACCTCATGTTTCAAATTTGTTACATAACGTTTACCATACGTGCATGCTACGGGACTTGCAAACTTCAACACAAGCATTTCTCAAATTCACAACTACTCAACTAGCACGACTTTGATATTATTACCTCCATATCTCAAAACAATCATCAAGTATCAAACTTCTCTTGGTATTCAATGCACTTATATGAAAGTTTTTATTATATCCCTCTTGGATGCCCATCATATTAGGACTAATTTCATAACCAAAGCAAACTACCATGCTGTTCTGAAGACTCTCAAAATAATATAAGTGAAGCACTAGAGCAAACAACAAACTACTCCAAAAGATATAAGTGAAGATCAATGAGTAGTCGAATAATTATGCAACTATGTGAAGACTCTCTAACATTAATAATTTCAGATCTTGTTATTTTATTCAAACAGCAAGCAAAACAAAATAAAATAAGATGACGCTCGATGCCTTCCGGGGCATCCCCAAGCTCAGGCTTTTGGTTGTCCTTGATTATCTTGGGGTGCCATGGGCATCCCCAGGCTTAGGCTCTTGCCACTCCTTATTCCATAGTCCATAGAATCTTTACCCAAAACCTGAAAACTTCACAACACAAAACTTAACAGAAAACTCGTAAGCTCCGTTAGTATAAGAAAATAAATCACCACTTAGGTACTGTTGTGAACTCATTATTTACTTATATTGGTGTTAAACCTACTGTATTCCAACTTTTCTATGGTTTATAAACTCTTTTACTAGCCATAGATTCATCAAAATAAGCAAACAACACACGAAAAACAGAATCTGTCAAAAAACAGAAGAGTCTGTAGTAATCTGGATCAAACGTATACTTCTGGAACTAATAAAATTCGAAAATTAATTTATGGACATAAGGAATTTATCTATTAATCATCTGCAAAAAGAATTAACTAAATACCACTCTCCAATAAAAACTGGCAGCAATTCTCGTGAGCGCTAAAGTTTCTGTTTTTTACAGCATGATCGCAAAGACTTTCCCCAAGTCTTCCCAAAGGTTCTACTTGGCACAAACACTAATTGAAACATAAAAAATCAATAATAACAGAGGGTAGATAAATTATTTATTACTAAACAGGAACAAAAATCAAGGAATAAAAATCAAATTGGGTTGCCTCCCAACAAGCGCTATCGTTTAACGCCCCTAGCTAGGCATGATTATTTCAATGATGCTCACATAAAGGATAAGAATTGAAACATAAAGAGAGCATCATGAAGAATATGACTAGCACATTTAAGTCTAACCTACTTCCTATGCATAGGTATTTTGTGATCAAACAACTTGTGGGAACAATAATCAACTAGCATAGGAAGGCAAAACAAGCATAACTTCAAGATTTTCAACACATAGAGAGGAAACTTGATATTATTGCAATTCCTACAAGAATATATTCCTCCCTCATAAAAATTTTCAGTATAACCAGCACCTAAAGCATTCTTTTCATGATCTACAAGCATAGAATTTTATTACTCTCCACATAAGCAAAATTCTTCTCATTCGGAATAGTGGGAGTATCATAAGAGACTCGAATACTATAAATTGTTTCCACATTAAAAGAGTAATATTCAGAAAAGGGGTAATCATAATCATGACAAGTTCTATAAATATAATCACTACTTTTTATAGCATAAGTATCATCACGATAATCATCATAGGTAGGAGGCATGCTATCATCATTATAAATTTGCATATCAAAACTTGAGAGACTAAAAATATCAACTTCATTAAACGTAGCATCCCTAAGCTTGGGACTAACATTAATTGCAGCAAATATATTCTCAAAAACATCATCTTCATCAAACATAGCATCCCCAAGCTTGGGCCTTTTCATATCATAAGCATAATCACTCTCATCATTAACAGTATGGATAGCACCAATAGTATAGCAATTATCATATTCTTCCAAGCAAGTGCCAAAAAGATTTTCAAGATCATAAGAAGTATCATTATCTTCCACAATTATATTTTCATGAGGCACAATAGTAATATGAGCAGCATTATTTGGGGGAGAGATATCTTTTTACCTCTCTTCCTTTTTCTTTTCTTCTTCTTCACCACATCATGTGTGGGTTCAATCCTCTTTTTGGAGCTCCTTATTAATGAGATTGGTTGAATAGGAGGCTCTTCCTCGTTACCTGATTCATCATAAGAATAATAGGAGGGTATTGGGAAGTCTCTTCCCTTTCATTAGTATTCTCTTCATCTTCTATTTGTTTTCTTCTCTTTATGTAGTTGGCAATATAAGGATTTTCAATACAATTCACCGTGCAATACATATAAATTTCCTCTAGATCAAAGCCAAGAAGTTTATCACGGGCAAATACTAGAAGATAGTTAGTTATAAGTTTCATTTCTTCGTAACCCATAAGCAAACTAAGTTCATTATAATGTGCAAGGGAAATCAAGTCATCACAATCTTTGGACACGATTAGATCATGAAACAATTTGCATCGGTTAGTTAAATGACCCCGTTCATTGCAAAGTTCTAAAGTATGGCCAAGAAAATTTAAATTTTCAGCACAATCATCTAGCCTTTCTAGCAACAATTTAGTTTCTAAGTACTTATGCCTCTTGCAATATCTATCTTCCCTATTTGGTGTGTACTTACAAACCCAATGCACTCCACAAAAATTGACATGTTTATAGGAGACATTTTCATCATAACTGGTGCAATCATCATTAGTACTATGGATATTCAAGGAGTTCAAACTAACAACATTGCAATCATGCTCATCATTCAAAGATTTAGTGCCAAACATTTTAATGCATTCTTCTTCTAACACTTTGGCACAATTTTCCTTTCCATCATACTCACGAAAGATATTAAAAAGATGAAGCGTATGAGGCAAAACTTAATCCCATTTTTTATAGTTTTCTTTTATAGACTAAACTAGTGATAAAACAAGAAACAAAAAGATTCGATTGCAAGATCTAAAGATATACCTTCAAGCACTCACCTCCCCGGCAACGGCGCCAGAAAAGAGCTTGATGTCTACTACACAACCTTCTTCTTGTAGACGTTGTTGGGCCTCCAACTGCAGAGGTTTGTAGGACAGTAGCAAATTTCCCTCAAGTGGATAACCTAAGGTTCATCAATCCGTAGGAGGTGTAGGATAAACATGGTCTCTCTCAAGCAACCCTGCAACCAAATAACAAAGAGTCTCTTGTGTCCCCAACACACCCAATACAATGGTAAATTGTATAGATGCACTAGTTCGGCGAAGAGATGGTGATACAAGTGGTATATGGATGGTAGATAAAGGTTTTTGTAATCTGAAAATATAAAAACAGCAAGGTAACTAATGATAAAAGGGAGCGTAAACGGTATTGCAATGCGTTGAAACAAGGCCTAGGGTTCATACTTTCACTAGTGCAAGTCCTCTCAACAATAATAACATAATTGGATCACATAACTATCCCTCAACATGCAACAAAGAGTCACTCCAAGGTCATTAATAGCGGAGAACAAACGAAGAGATTATGGTAGGGTACGAAACCACCTCAAAGTTATTATTTCCAATCAATCCGTTGGGCTATTCCTATAAATGTCACAAACAGCCCTAGAGTTCGTACTAGAATAACACCTTAAGACACAAATCAACCAAAACCCTAATGTCACCTAGATACTCCAATGTCACCTCAAGTATCTGTGGGTATGATTATATGATATGCATCACACAATCTCAGATTCATCTATTCAACCAACACATAGAACCTCAAAGAGTGCCCCAAAGTTTCTACTGGAGAGTCAATACGAAAACGTGTGCCAACCCCTATGCATAGGTTCATGGGCGGAACCCGCAAGTTGATCACCAAAACATACATCAAGTGAATCACGTGATATCCCATTGTCACCATAGATACGCACGGCAAGACATACATCAAGTGTTCTCAAATCTTTAAAGACTCAATCCAATAAGATAACTTCAAAGGGGAAACTCAATCCATTACAAGAGAGTAGAGGGGGAGAAGAAACATAAGATCCAACTATAATAGCAAAGCTCGCGATACATTAAGATCGTGCCAAATCAAGAACACGAGAGAGAGAGAGAGAGAGAGAGAGAGAGAGATCAAACACATAACTACTGGTACATACCCTCAGCCCCGAGGGAGAACTACTCCCTCCTCGTCATGGAGAGCACCGGGATGATGAAGATGGCCACCGGAGAGGGATTCCCCCCTCCGGTAGGGTGCCGAAACGGGTCTAGATTGGTTTTCGTTGGCTACGGAGGCTTCTGGCGGCGGAACTCCCGATCTATTGTGCTCTCCAATAGTTTTAGGGTATATGGATATATATAGGCGGAAGAAATACATCAGGGGAGCCACGAGGGGCCCACGAGGGTGGAGGGCGCGCCCAGGGGGGTGGGTGCGCCCCCTGCCTCGTGCTCTCCTCGTTCATCCCCCGACGTGCACTCCAAGTCTCCTGTATTGCTTTCTTTCCAAAAATAAGTTTTCCGAAGGTTTCATTCCGTTTGGACTCCGTTTGAATTTCCTTTTCTGCGATACTCTAAAACGAGGAAAAAACAGAAACTGGCACTGTGCTCTAAGTTAATAGGTTAGTCCCAAAAATAATATAAAAGTGTATAATAAAGCCCATAAACATCCAAAACAGATAATATAATAGCATGGAACAATCAAAAATTATAGATACGTTGGAGACGTATCACGCCCTGATAAGGGAAGTGGCTGTCGAGATGAAGATCCCACTCCAGACCATGTGTAACACTCACGATGCGGCTATATCTCCCACGTGTCGGAGCACGACTTAGAGGCATAACCGCATAGTAGGCATGTCACAAGAGGGGTAATCTTTACACATCCCATGTACTGAAATAGAATGGGATAAAGAGTTGGCTTACAATTGCCACTTCACACAATACATAAATATGACATACATCAACCAGAATACAATCAAGGTCCGACTACAGAACCAAAATAAAGAAAGACCACCCCTAATGCAAAAGATCCCCGATCGTCCCGACTGGGCTCCACTACTGATCAACTGGAAACGAAACAACAAAATGAACACGATCTTCATTGAGCTCCCAACTGAGCTGGGTTGCATCACCTGCACTGGTATCATCGGCACCTAAAACTGTTTGGAAGTATCTGTGAGCCACGAGGACTTTGCAATCTCACACCCGCGAGATCAAGACTATTTAAGCTTATGGGTAGGAAAGGGTAGTGAGGTGGAGCTGCAACAAGCACTAAACATATATGGTGGCTAACTTACGTAAATGAGAGCGAGAAGAGAAGCAAAGCTCGGTCGAGAAGCTATAATGATCAAGAAGTGAACCTGAAACTACTTACGTTCAAACATAACTCCAAAACCATGTTCACTTCCCGGACTCCGCCGAAAAGAGACCTTCACGGCTACACATGCGGTTGATTCATTTTAATTAAGTTAAGTCTCAAGTTCTCTACAACCGGATATTAACAAATTCCCATCTGCCCATAACCGCGGGCACGGCTTTCGAAAGTTCAAAACCCTGCAGGGGTGTCCCAACTTAGCCCATCACAAGCTCTCACGGTCAACGAAGGATATTCCTTCTCCCAGGAAGACCCGATCAGACTCAGAATCTCGGTTACAAGACTTTTCGACAATGGTAAAACAAGACCAGCAAGACCACCCGTTGTGCCGACAAATCCCGATAGGAGCTGCACATATCTCGTTCTCAGGGCACACCAGATAAGCTAAGCGTACAGGAGTCAATGTAACCCAAGTTGCCAAGGGATGGCCCTGCACGGTGCTCTAGTTTGGACCAACACTCAGAGGAGCACTGGCCCGGGTGAGGGAATCCTGGATTAGGGGGTCTCTGGACAGCCGGACTGTTGGACTATGAAGATACAAGATTGAAGACTTCGTCCCGTGTCTGGATGGGACTCTACTTGGCATGGAAGGCAAGCTAGGCAATACGGATATGTATATCTCCTCCTTTGTAACCGACCTTGTGTAACCCTAGCCCCCTCCGGTGTCTATATAAACCGGAGGGTTTTAGTCCGTAGGACAACATACAATCATACAACAGGCTAGCTTCTAGGGTTTATCCTCTCCGATCTCGTGGTAGATCAACTCTTGTACTACTCATATTATCAAGAATAATCAAGCAGGACGTAGGGTTTTACCTCCATCAAGAGGGCCCGAACCTGGGTAAAACATCGTGTCCCCTGCCTCCTGTTACCATCCGCCTTAGACGCACAGTTCGGGACCCCCTACCCGAGATCCGCCGGTTTTGACACCAACATTGGTGCTTTCATTGAGAGTTCCTCTGTGTCGTCGCCGTTAGGCTTGATGGCTCCTTCGATCATTGATAGCGATGCAGTCCAGGGTGAGACTTTTCTCCCCGAACTGATCTTTGTGTTCGGCGGCTTCGCACTGTGGGCCAACTCGCTTGGCCATCTGGAGCAGATCGAGAGTTACGCCCCTGGCCACCAGGTCAGGTTTGGAAGCTTAAACTACACGGCCGATATCCGTGGAGACTTGATCTTCGACGGATTCGAGCCCCTGCTTAGTGCGCCACACGGTCATGATGAGCATGATTTAGCTCTGCCATCGGACAGTGTCCAGGAGATCTCGCCGGCAACCGCTCCGACCCTCAATTCGGAGCCAGTTGCGCCATCCACGGACAGGTGGATAGACCCCGCCACGGAGGCCGCACTCTCATCGGTGATCGTGCCGAGTATCGACCTTACCCTTCATGGGAGTCGTGACGCCGAACTACCAGATTCCTCCTCGGCCACGGACTCCCAACTGCCTGCGCCCGTGCCTATCGAATCCGATTGGGCGCCGATCATGGAGTTTACCTTTGCGGATATCTTTCAGCACTTGCCCTTCGGCGACATACTGAACTCATTAAGGTCTCTCTCCTTGTCAGGAGAGTCCTGGCTGAACTATGTTCGGCAGGATTGGGATGCGGATGACGAAGAAATTTGCCGCCCACCCACCACCCACTTAGTAGCCACTGTCGACGACTTAACCGACATGCTCGACTTCGAATCCGAAGACATCGACGTTATGGACGACGATGCGGGAGGCAAAGAGGAACCACTGCCCATAGGGCACTGGACAGCCACCTCATCATATGATATATACATGGTGCACACACCCAAAGAAGGCAATGGCGACGAGACAGCGGAGGATGACCCCTCCAAGAAGCAACCCAAGCGCCAGCGTCAGCGGCGCCGCTCTAAGTCTCGCCAAAGGAAAAGCGGTGACCCCGAAACAGGAGACAATAGCACTCCGGACAATGCCGAAGACGACAGCAATCCCCTCCAGCAAGATTTAGAGTAGGAGGATGGAGAAGCCAGCCCTCCAGAGAGAGCGGTAGATGGAGAGGCGGAGGATGATAATTACTCGCCTTCCTCCGAAGATGAGGCAAGCCTCGATGATGACAAATTCGTCGTGCCTGAGGATCCCGTCGAACAAAAGCGCTTCAAGCCACGGCAAATAGCCTTAAGAAAAAGCAACAACAACTTCAAGCTAATCAAGATTTGCTAGCTGACAGATGGACTGAAGTCCTTGCGGCCGAGGAATATAAACTCGAACGCCCCTCCAAGAGTTACCCAAAGCGTAGGTTGCTACCCCGACTGGAGGAGGAAGCACTCAAACCTACATCTCCGGCATATGATGCGGCTGACCGGCCACCTCGTGGCCGCGACAGAGAGGCATTTCAGCCAAAAGCTCAGCCCGCACTCCGACATCACACAAATAAAAATGTCAAGGCATGGGGAAATAGGCCAGACCTGCGAGACGTATTGGAGGACAAAGCAAAACATGCAAGATCGATCTACGGATCACGAGGGCGCGCCACTATGCGGGATGAAAATCGTCACACCGGATACTGTAAAAGTAAGTTTGGCAGGGCCAAACACAGCGGGCAAGACTCATTTGAGCTGCGTCGCGATATAGCCCAGTACAGAGGCGCCGCACACCCCCCATGCTTCACATACGAAGTAGTGGATCATCAAATCCCAGAGGGTTTCAAAACCGTAAATATAGAATCATACGACGACACGACAGATCCTGCGGTATGGATCGAGGATTTCCTCCTGCACATCCACATGGCCCGTGGTGATGATTTACACGCCATCAAATACCTCCCACTCAAGCTCAAAGGACCAGCTCGGCATTGGCTCAACAGCTTGCCAGCAGATTCCATTGGCTGTTGGGAAGATCTGGAAGCCGCATTCCTCGACAACTTCCAGGGCACTTATGTGCGACCACCAGACGCCGATGACTTGAGCCACATAATTCAGCAGCCAGAGGAATCAGCCAGGCAATTCTGGACACGGTTCCTAACAAAGAAAAATCAAATCGTCGATTGTCCGGATGCAGAAGCCCTAGCAGCTTTTAAGCACAACATCCGTGACAAGTGGCTCGCCCGGCACCTTGGCCAGGAAAAGCCGAAATCTATGGCAGCCCTCACGACACTCATGACCCGCTTTTGTGCGGGAGAAGACAGCTGGCTGGCTCACAGCAATAACATATCAAAGAACCATGGTACTTTGAATACCAAGGATGGCAATGGCAGGTCACGTCATAACAAACACAAGCGTCGCATTAACAACGACAATGCCGAGGATACGGCAGTCAATGCCGGATTCAAAGGCTCTAAACCCGGTCAGCAGAAAAAGCCATTCAAAAGAAGCACTCCGGGCCCGTCCAGTTTGGACCGTATACTCGACCGCTCGTGTCAAATACACGGCACCCCCGACAAGCTAGCCAACCACACCAACAGGGATTGTTGGGTGTTCAAGCAGGCCAGCAAGTTAAATGCCGAAAACAAAGATAAGGGGTCACATAGCAATGACGAGGAGGAGCCCCGGCAGCCAAACACCGGAGGACAGAAGAGGTTCCCCCCACAAGTGCGGACGGTGAACATGATATACGCAACCCACATCCCCAAGAGGGAGCGAAAGCGTGCGCTAAGGGACGTATATGCGTTGGAGCCAGTCGCCTCAAAGTTCAACCCATGGTCCTCTTGCCCGATCACCTTTGATCGCAGGGACCACCCCACTAGTATCCGTCATGGCGGATTCGCCGCACTGGTCCTAGACCCAATCATTGACGGATTTCACCTCACTCGAGTCCTTAGGGATGGCGGCAGCAGCTTGAACTTGCTTTATCAGGACACAATGCGCAAAATGGGTATAGACCCCTCAAGGATCAAACCCACAAAAACGACCTTCAAAGGCGTTATACCAGGTGTAGAGGCCCATTGCACAGGCTCAATGACACTGGAAGTGGTCTTCGGATCCCCGGATAACTTCCGAAGCGAGGAGTTAATCTTCGATATAGTCCCATTCCGCAGTGGCTATCATGCACTGCTCGGGCGAACCGCATTTGCGAGATTCAGTGCGGTACCGCATTATGCATACCTCAAGCTCAAGATGCCAGGACCTCGGGGGGTCATCACAGTTAATGGAAACACAGAGCGCTCTCTCCGCACAGAGGAGCACATTGCGGCCCTCGCAGCAGAAGCGCAAAGCAGCCTCTTAAGGCAATCCACTAGTTCGGCGGTTAAGGACCCGGACACCTTCAAGCGCGCCCGGAGTAATCGGTAGCAAGAACGCCTGGCACGTTCCGAGCTCGCATAGCAATGCGGCCCCCACCCCAGTACCAGCCAAACGGCGAAATCCGTGCCACGCGTACATAATTACGCATTGAAAATACCATGGGCACAGGTGGGGAGGGGGCACGACTACGGCACGCCACAAGACGCGGCTCAACCACACTAGGGGCTTCCCGCTTTGTTATTTTTCTCTCTTTCAGGACCTTAATCTCTGGAAACCCTGTCCCGCAGTATGATGGCCGAGCACATGATGCAGCAACTAAGGTCGCACCACGGAACTCCTAGGTGGTCTCTGACAACGAGTCAAATACTCGCTCTAAATACCATTCCTCAGCTTGCCCTTGGAGGGGACATGTCAAATAGTCCTACTTTTTGCTTACCGCACCACTTGTATCCTTCTGCTTTAACGCACCTTTTTGAATAAACAATGCATAGAACAAGACTATTATCACATTCTTTATTCTTCTTTTATATATATATACATATGTTCATTCATGACATCCAGCACCTGTACACTCTGGTATGGCCAATACTCTAGGGGCTTAAGCATACCCCATAATACGGCGTGAGAAGTCCGAACACTTTAGACAGTGTGGCACCCCGAACTTATAGCATTATATGCATCAGCTCCGAATCATGTCTTGGGTCAATAGTTGGGTTTGCCCGGCTCCCATGTTTTGGTACCTTACGTTCCGCTATATCGGCTAAGGTAGCACTGGGAGAACTACTGAGATTGTGCCCTAGTTCAACTGGGCTAAGCACCTCAGTAGAGAAAGCTAAAACTGACTATCATGATAAGGCGAGAGACTGGTCGCTGTTCGAGAGGTTTCGAGTCCCTAAAGACTTATGCCGCTTAGAGCGAGGAGTCAGCTTTGTCCGGCTTAAGGCGTGTATAGCGCCCTGAATTCGGCCTTCCGAATACTAGGGGCTTCGCCAAAATTTAAAATTATAGAATTCTATGGCTAAGTGAGAGTGATAAAGCATTATAGTTCGATTGCCTTGTTCGTTGTGCTGAGCACCTCCGTCGAAGGACCCAAAAATGAGAACAAGAATGCTCAAGTTTATCCCGAACACCCCAGCACTCGTGGCATGGGGGCAGAAGCCGACGACTAGCCATCTCTCAGATTTGATAAACAGCCGAACAAAAGGTAATATTTTAAATTCAAACAAGCGTTGCATAGCGCATATGAACAAGTTTTCATAATACAGGATCACACGAGCAAGTTCATTCAAATACTACATCTTTCGCACACTCGTCAGCTACAAGACGGGCACCCTTCAGGACACCCTCATAATACATCTCAGGGTGGCGATGCTCCTTGCCCTGCGGCGGCCCCTCCTTCACCAGCTTCTTGGAGTCCATCTTGGCCCAGTGTACCTTCGCACAGGCAAAAGCTCGGCGTGCACCTTCGATGCAGACGGACCGCTTGATGACTTCCAGCTGTGGGCAGGCATCCACAAGCCGCCTCACCAGGCCGAAGTAGCTATTGGGAAGGGCGTCGCCAGGCCACATCCGGACTATAAGGCCCATCATGGCCTGTTCGGCCGCCTTGTGCAGCTCGACCAGTTGCTTCAGGTGGTCGCTCATAGGCATCGGGTGTTCGGTCCCAGTATACTGAGACCAGAACAGCTTCTCCATCGAGCTTCCCTCCTCGGCGTGGTAAAACTTTGCGGCATCCAACACGCTGCAGGGCAAATCTGCGAATGCTCCTGGAGAGCTCCGGACTCGGGTAAGTAACAAGTAATTTACTTTCACATGCTTGCTTTGCATATTGAATGCCTTACCCGCCGCTATCTTCCTCATCGCCTCAATCTCCTAGAGGGCCTTGTGGGCTTCAGCCTTGGCATTCTTTGCGCTCTGAAGGGCCGCAGCAAGCTCAGACTCTCGCGTCTTCGAGTCAAGCTCCAACGCCTCGTGCTTTGTCACGAGAGCTTGGAGCTCTTGCTGCACCTCGCCCACCCGTGCCTCTTGCTTTTCCCGCTCGGTGCGCTCCTGGGCCGCTTTGTTTTCGGCCTCGGACAACGCTTGCTTTAGGGTCGCCACTTCGGTCGTGGCCCTTGGTAAATTCATGATGATCCTATCATTTTGCAATCGCATCTTTTATATATATATATATATATATATATATATATATATATATAAGATATTACTTACCTTTGTTCTCGTCGAGTTGCCTCTTAGCAAGGCCGAGCTCTTTCTCGGACCCCTCGAGGTCCTGCTTCAGTGCGGCGACCTCCGCAGTCAGTGCGGCAGAGGTCAGCAGCGAAGCCTGCATACGCATACAGACATACTTATATTAGACTTCTGCAGATATTATTTGATCGTCTATTCGGCTTTTCTTTGTGAACACCAAACAGAGCATCAGGGGCTACTGTTTATGCGGTAATATTTTTCCTCTATTTTAAATACTTACCTCAAAGCCTGTTAGAAGGCTGGCACATGCTTCAGTCAGTCCGCTCTTGTGGACTGAACCTTCTTGATCACCGCAGTCATAATAGTGTGGTGCTCTTCGTCAATGGAAGCGCTCCCAGCAGGTTGTCCAGTGCCTCTGGATGGACAGAGGTCACCGACACGGGCGTCTTACCCCTTTTGGAAGGGGGACGCCTGCCCGAGTCCGGAGCCACTGGAGGTTCCGGCGCGGTGTTCGGCTGAGAGCCGAACTTGGAGCCCCCGGGAGCTTGCTCCCTTTGCTCCTGGAGTCCGGAAGGTCGCCTTGAGGCGCCTCCGGGACTGTCTCCCCCCGGCTCGGTGCCCCTTGAGACAATACCTCGGCATTGTCCATAGGGCATGGGGAGGAGGCGGTCAAAAGTGGATCTCTATCCATATTCGATGAAGCCAAGGAGTCGTCCGACGAGGATACGTCGATACGGGCTTGGGGCAGTCTGCATAATCATATTCGGCATTAGGAGAAGTAGTGTGACAAAGGTATGCTATGAGTTACTCTGGTATCCGAATACTTACGACTTCGCCAGGGGCTTGGCCCTGAGCAGCCACTTGTCTTCGCCTTCGGCGGCGGTGGTGGAGCAGTTTGGAAGAAGAGTCCTTCCCTTCTTGGACCCTTCGGCCTCCCCGGTCGGGGCGGCCTTCCTTTTCTTGTCTCCCCCGGCTAGAGGGGGAGCATCTTCATCTTCCTCCTCATCTTCATGGGAGGAGTGCATCGCGGAGTTATCGAACAATGAGTCCGATACCACCTGGCGCCAGGAACTCTTTCGGGTTCCCTTAGCCTTCTTCTTGGTCTTCTCCGGCACCTTATAAGGAGCCGGAGTCAGCATCTCCGTCAGGAGAGCGTCTGCGGTGTCTTCGGGCAGGGGGGCTGGACAGTCGATCTGCTCCGATGCCTCCACCTAGTCCTGTTAAAGGCATGAGAGCTCAGACCCCGCACATGGTTAAGCTATGGGAAATAAATATCCTACCAAATGTACAGAACTTACCGGATTCGCAGGGCTCTTCGCGCTTAGCCCGTGGTCCTCGGTGAGAGAGGGAGGGACCTCGGCGCCCTTGAACAGCACCCTCCGGACGTCTTTGTGCGTCGTGTCGAAGAGCTCGCTTAGAGTCTGGTGCCGGGCCGGGTCGAACTCCCATAAGTTGAAATCTCGTTGCTGACACGGGAGGATCCGGCGGAAGAGCATGACTTGGACTATGTTAACAAGCTTAAGTTTCTTGCTTGTCATGACATTTCTGGAGTCCGTCCAGCTCCACCGATGAACCCCAGGACAGGCCCTTCTCCTTCCAGGAAGTGAGCCGCGTGGGGATTCCGGATCGAAACTCGGGGGCCACCACCCAGTTGGTGTCGCGCGGCTCGATGATGTAGAACCACCCCGACTGCCACCCCTTTACGGTCTCCACGAAGGAGCCCTCGAGCCATGCAACGTTGGGCATTTTCCCACCATGGCTCCGCCGCATTCGCTTGTTAGCCGCCTACAACCTTCGGCTTGATATTGAAGGTCTTCAGCCATAGGCCGAAGTGGGGCCGGATGCGGAGGAAAGCCTCGCACACGATGATGAACGCCGAGATGTTGAGGATGAAGTTCGGGGCCAAATCGTGAAAGTCCAGCGCATAATAGACCATGAGGCCGCGGACAAATGGATGGAGGGGAAACCCTAGTCCGCGGACAAAGTGGGGGAGGAAGACCACCCTCTCGTGAGGTTCTGGGGTAGGGATGACGTGCCCCGCGGCTGGCAGCCGGTGCGCGATGTCCGCGGCTAAGTATCCGGCTCCGCGCAACTTTTTGATGTGCCCCTTGTTGGAAATATGCCCTAGAGGCAATAATAAAAAAAGTATTATTATATTTCAATGTTCATGATAATTGTCTTTTATTCATGCTATAACTGTATTATCCGGAAATCGTAATACACGTGTGAATACAAAGACCACAATATGTCCCTAGTGAGCCTCTAGTTGACTAGCTCGTTGTGATCAACAGATAGTCATGGTTTCCTGGCTATGGACATTGGATGTCGTTGATAACGGGATCACATCATTAGGAGAATGATGTGATGGACAAGACCCAATCCTAAGCATAGCACAAAGATCGTGTAGTTCGTTTGCTAGAGCTTTGCTAATGTCAAGTATCTCTTCCTTTGACCATGAGAGCGTGTAACTCCTGGATACCGTAGGAGTGCTTTGGGTGTATCAAACGTCACAACGTAACTGGGTGACTATAAAGGTGCACTACAGGTATCTCCGAAAGTATCTATTGTTTTATGCGGATCGAGACTGGGATTTGTCACTCCGTATGACGGAGAGGTATCTTTGGGCCCACTCGGTAATGCATCATCATAATGAGCTCAAGGTGACCAAGGTGTTGTCCACGGGATCATGCATTACGGTACGAGTAAAGTGACTTGCCGGTAACGAGACTGAACAAGGTATTGGGATACCGACGATCGAGTCTCGGGCAAGTAACGTACCGATTGACAAAGGGAATTGTATACAGGGTTTGATCGAATCCTCGACATCGTGGTTCAACCGATGAAATCATCGAGGAGCATGTGGGAGCCAACATGGGTATCCAGACCCCGCTGTTGGTTATTGCCCGAGAGTGGTCTCGGTCATGTCTGCATGTCTCCCGAACCCGTAGGGTCTACACACTTAAGGTTCGGTGACGCTAGGGTTGTTAGGAAGACTAGTATGTGACTACCGAATGTTGTTCGGAGTCCCGGATGAGATCCCGGATGTCACGAGGAGTTCCGGAATAGTCCGGAGGTGAAGTTTTATATAAGGGAAGTTGTTATACAGACACCGGAAAGTTTCGAGGGCTTATCGGTATTGTACCGGGGCCACCGGAAGGGTTCCGGGGGTCCACCGGGAGGGGCCACCCCTCCCGGGGGGCCACATGGGGCCGCATGGGATAGCAGCCAGCCCCTGGTGGGCTGGGCGCGCCCCCCACCTTGGGCCCATGCGCCTAGGGTTGGGGGGGAAACCCTAAAGGGGGCGCCCCCCTTGCTTGGGGGGCAAGTCCCCCCACCCTGGCCGCCGCCCCCCCTCTAGATCTCATCTAGAGAGGGGCCGGCCCCCTTGCCCCTTCCCCTATAAATAGAGGGGTGAGGGGAGGGCTGCAGAACCACAAGTTAAGGCGCAGCCCCTCCCCTCCCCAACACCTCTCCTCCTCCGTACGTGCTCGGCGAAGCCCTGTCGGAGTACTGCTGCACAAACTACACCACGCCGTCGTGCTGTCGTTGGAGCAATCTTCCTCAACCTCTCCTTCCCCCTTGCTGGATCAAGAAGGAGGAGACGTCCCCGTCCCGTACGTGTGTTGAACGCGGAGGTGCTGTCCGTTCAGCACTTGGACATCGGTGATCCGAATCACGTTTGAGTACGACTCCATCATCACCATCCCCTTGGCAAGCTTCCGCTCGTGATCTACAAGTGGTATGTAGATGCAAACTCTCTCCCTTGACTCGTTGCTTAGATGAACTCATAGATGGATCTTGGTGAAACCGTAGGAAAAATTTTAATTTTCTGCAACGTTCCCCAACAGTGGTATTAGAGCCAGGTCTATGCGTAATTCTCTTTGCACGAGTAGAACACAATTTTGTTGTGGGCGTGGATCTTGTCAACTTGCTTGCCCCTACTAGTATTTTTCTTGCTTCGGCGGTATTGTGGGATGAAGCGGCCCGGACCAACCTTACACGTACGCTTACATGAGACCGGTTCCACCGATTAACATGCACTAGTTGCATAAGGTGGCTGGCGGGTGTCTGTCTCTCCCACTTTAGTTGGAGCGGATTCGATGAAAAGGGCCCTTATGAAGGGTAAATAGAAGTTGACAAAATCACGTTGTGGTTATTCGTAGGTAAGAAAATATTCTTGCTAGAACCCAATTGCAGCCACGTAAAAGATGCAACAACAATTAGAAGACGTCTAACTTGTTTTTGCAGCGATTGATCATGTGATGTGATATGGCCAGAAGTTGTGATGAATGATGAATTGTGATGTATGAGATCATGTTCTTGTAATAGGATTCACGACTTGCATGTCGATGAGTATGACAACCGGCAGGAGCCATAGGAGTTGTCTTTATTTTTTTGTATGACCTGCGTGTCATTGAAGAACGCCATGTAACTTACTTTACTTTATTGCTAAACGCGTTAGCCATAGAAGTAGAAGTAGTCGTTGGCGTGACAACTTCATGAAGACACGATGATGGAGATCATGATGATGGAGATCATGGTGTCAAGCCGGTGACAAGATGATCATGGAGCCCCGAAGATGGAGATCAATGGAGTTATATGATATTGGCCATATCATGTCACAACTATATAATTGCATGTGATGTTGATTATGTTTATGCATCTTGTTTACTTAGGACGGCGGTAGTAAATAAGATGATCCCTTACAAAATTTCAAGAAGTGTTCTCCCCTAACTGTGCACCGTTGCTACAGTTCGTCGCTTCTAAGCACCACGTGATGATCGGGTGTGATGGATTCTTACGTTCACATACAACGGGTGTAAGACAGTTTTACACAGCGAAAACACTTAGGGTTAACTTGACGAGCCTAGCATGTGCAGACATGGCCTCGGAACACGGAGACCGAAAGGTCGAACACGAGTCGTATGGAAGATACGATCAACATGAAGATGTTCACCGACGATGACTAGTCCGTCTCACGTGATGATCGGACACGGGCTAGTCGACTCGGATCGTGTAACACTTAGATGACCAGAGGGATGTCTAATCTGAGTGGGAGTTCATAATTTGATTAGAACTTAATTATCATGAACTTAGTCTAAAACCTTTGCAAATATGTCTTGTAGAACAAATGGCCAACGCTCATGTCAACATGAACTTCAACGCGTTCCTAGAGAAAACCAAGCTGAAAGATGATGGCAGCAACTATACAGACTGGGTCCGGAACCTGAGGATCATCCTCATAGCTGCCAGGAAACAATATGTCCTAGAAGGACCGCTAGGTGACGCTCCCATCCCAGAGAACCAAGACATTATGAATGCTTGGCAAACTCGTGCTGATGATTACTCCCTCGTTCAGTGCGGCATGCTTTACAGCTTAGAACCGGGGCTCCAAAAGTGTTTTGAGCATCACGGAGCATATGAGATGTTCGAAGAGCTGAAACTAGTTTTCCAAGCTCACGCCCGGGTCGAGAGATATGATGTCTCCGACAAGTTCTACAGTTGTAAGATGGAGGAAAACAGTTCTGTCAGTGAGCACATCCTGAAGATGTCTGGGTTGCACAACCGTATGACCCAGCTGAACATTAACCTCCCAAATGAGGCGGTCATTGACAGAATCCTCCAGTCGCTCCCACCAAGCTACAAGAGCTTTGTGATGAACTACAACATGCAGGGGATGGAAAAGACCATTCCTGAAGTGTTCTCGATGCTGAAGTCAGCAGAGGCTGAAATCAAGAAAGAACATCAAGTGTTGATGGTCAATAAGAGCACTAAGTTCAAGAAGGGCAAGGGTAAGAAGAACTTCAAGAAGGACGGCAAGGAGGTTGCCGCGCCCGGTAAGCCAGTTGCCGGGAAGAAGTCAAAGAATGGACCCAAGCCTGAGACTGAGTGCTTTTATTGCAAGGGGAAGGGTCACTGGAAGCGGAACTGCCCCAGATACTTAGCGGATAAGAAGGCCGGCAACACCAAAGGTATATTTGATATACATGTAATTGATGTGTACCTTACCAGTACTCGTAGTAACTCCTGGGTATTTGATACCGGTGCCGTTGCTCATATTTGTAACTCACAGCAGGAGCTGCGGAATAAACGGAGACTGGCGAAGGACGAGGTGACGATGCGCGTTGGGAATGGTTCCAGAGTCGATGTGATCGCCGTCGGCACGCTGCCTCTACATTTACCTACGGGATTAGTTTTGAACCTTAATAATTGTTATTTAGTGCCAAGTTTGAGCATGAACATTGTATCTGGATCTCGTTTAATACGAGATGGCTACTCATTTAAGTCTGAGAATAATGGTTGTTCGATTTATATGAGAGATATGTTTTATGGTCATGCTCCGATGGTCAATGGTTTATTCTTAATGAATCTCGAGCGTAATATTACACATGTTCATAGTGTAGATGCCAAAAGATGTAAAGTTGATAACGATAATCCCACATACTTGTGGCACTGCCGCCTTGGTCACATTGGTGTCAAGCGCATGAAGAAGCTCCATGCTGATGGACTTTTGGAGTCTCTTGATTATGAATCGTTTGACACATGCGAACCATGCCTCATGGGCAAAATGACCAAGACTCCGTTCTCCGGAACGATGGAGCGAGCAACCAACTTCTTGGAAATCATACATACCGATGTGTGCGGTCCAATGAGCGTTGAGGCTCACGGAGGATATCATTATGTTCTCACTCTCACTGATGACTTAAGTAGATATGGGTATGTCTACTTAATGAAACACAAGTCTGAGACCTTTGAAAAGTTCAAGGAATTTCAGAATGAGGTGGAGAATCAACGTGACCGAAAGATAAAGTTCCTACGATCAGATCGTGGAGGAGAATATTTAAGTCACGAATTTGGCACACACTTAAGGAAATGTGGAATCGTTTCACAACTCACGCCGCCTGGAACACCTCAGCGAAATGGTGTGTCCGAACGTCGTAATCGCACTCTATTGGATATGGTGCGGTCTATGATGTCTCTTACCGATTTACCGCTATCATTTTGGGGATACGCTCTAGAGACAGCTACATTCACTTTAAATAGGGCACCGTCTAAATCCGTTGAGACGACACCATATGAATTATGGTTTGGGAAGAAACCTAAGCTGTCGTTTCTAAAAGTTTGGGGATGCGATGCTTATGTCAAGAAACTTCAACCTGAAAAGCTCAAACCCAAGTCGGAAAAATGCGTCTTCATAGGATACCCTAAGGAAACTGTAGGGTATACCTTCTACTTAAGATCCGAGGGCAAGATCTTTGTTGCCAAGAACGGATGCTTTTTGGAAAAAGAGTTTCTCTCGAAAGAAGTAAGTGGGAGGAAAGTAGAACTCGATGAAGTACTACCTCTCGAACGGGAAAGTGGTGCAGCTCAGGAAAATGTTCCTGTGATGCCCACACCAACCGAAGAGGAAAACAATGATGATGATCAAGGTACTTCGGATCAAGTTGCTGCTGAACTTCGTAGGTCCACAAGGACACGTTCCGCACTAGAGTGGTACGGCAACCCTGTCCTAGAAATCATGTTGTTAGACAACGGTGAACCTTCGAACTATGAAGAAGCGATGGCGGGCCCAGATTCCAACAAATGGCTTGAAGCCATGAAATCCGAGATAGAATCCATGTATGAAAACAAAGTATGGACTTTGACAGACTTGCCCGATGATCGGCGAGCGATAGAAAACAAATGGATCTTTAATAAGAAGACGGACGCGGATGGCAATGTTACCATCTATAAAGCTCGACTTGTCGCTAAGGGTTATCGACAAGTTCAAGGGATTGACTACGATGAGACTTTCTCTCCCGTAGCGAAGCTTAAGTCCGTCCGAATCATGTTAGCAATTGCCGCATACTATGATTATGAGATATGGCAGATGGACGGCAAAACGGCATTCCTTAACGGGCATCTTAAGGAAGAGCTGTATATGATGCAGCCGGAAGGTTTTGTCGATCCTAAGAACGCTAACAAAGTATGCAAGCTCCAGCGATCCATTTATGGGCTGGTGCAAGCATCTCGGAGTTGGAATATTCGCTTTGATGAGATGATCAAAGCGTTTGGATTTATGCAGACTTATGGAGAAGCCTGCGTTTACAAGAAAGTGAGTGGGAGCTCTGTAGCATTTCTCATATTATATGTAGATGACATACTCTTGATGGGAAATAATATAGAATTCCTGGACAGCATTAAGGCCTACTTGAACAAATGTTTTTCAATGAAGGACCTTGGAGAAGCTGCTTATATATTAGGCATCAAGATCTATAGAGATAGATCAAGACGCCTCATAGGTCTTTCACAAAGCACATACCTTGATAAGATTTTGAAAAGGTTCAAAATGGATGAGTCCAAGAAAGGGTTCTTGCCTATGTTACAAGGTGTGAGATTGAGCTCGACTCAGTCACCGACCACGGCAAAAGATAAAGAAGAGATGAGTGTCATCCCCTATGCTTCAGCCATAGGATCTATTATGTATGCCATGCTGTGTACCAGACCTGATGTAAACCTTGCCGTAAGTTTGGTAGCAAGATACCAAAGTAATCCCGGCAAGGAACACTGGACAGCGGTCAAGAATATCCTGAAGTACCTGAAAAGGACAAAGGACATGTTTCTCGTTTATGGAGGAGACGAAGAGCTCGTCGTAAAGGGTTACGTCGACGCTAGCTTCGACTCAGATCCGGATGACTCTAAGTCGCAAACCGGATACGTGTATATGTTGAATGGTGGAGCAGTAAGCTGGTGCAGCTGCAAGCAGAGCATGGTGGCGGGATCTACGTGTGAAGCGGAATACATGGCAGCCTCGGAGGCAGCGCATGAAGCGATTTGGGTGAAGGAGTTCATCACCGACCTAGGAGTCATACCCAATGCGTCGGGGCCAATCAAACTCTTCTGTGACAACACTGGAGCCATTGCCCTTGCCAAGGAGCCCAGGTTTCACAAGAAGACCAGGCACATCAAGCGTCGTTTCAACTCCATCCGTGAAAATGTTCAAGATGGAGACATAGAAATTTGCAAAGTACATACGGATCTGAATGTCGCAGATCCGTTGACTAAACCTCTCTCGCGAGCAAAACATGATCAACACCAGAACTCTATGGGTGTTCGATTCATCACAATGTAACTAGATTGGTGACTCTAGTGCAAGTGGGAGACTGTTGGAAATATTCCCTAGAGGCAATAATAAAAAAAGTATTATTATATTTCAATGTTCATGATAATTGTCTTTTATTCATGCTATAACTGTATTATCCGGAAATCATAATACATGTGTGAATACAAAGACCACAATATGTCCCTAGTGAGCCTCTAGTTGACTAGCTCGTTGTGATCAACAGATAGTCATGGTTTCCTGGCTATGGACATTGGATGTCGTTGATAACGGGATCACATCATTAGGAGAATGATGTGATGGACAAGACACAATCCTAAGCATAGCACAAAGATCGTGTAGTTCGTTTGCTAGAGCTTTGCCAATGTCAAGTATCTCTTCCTTTGACCATGAGAGCGTGTAACTCCTGGATACCGTAGGAGTGCTTTGGGTGTATCAAACGTCACAACGTAACTGGGTGACTATAAAGGTGCACTACAGGTATCTCTGGAAGTATCTATTGTTTTATGCGGATCGAGACTGGGATTTGTCACTCCGTATGACGGAGAGGTATCTCTGGGCCCACTCGGTAATGCATCATCATAATGAGCTCAAGGTGACCAAGGTGTTGGCCACGGGATCATGCATTACGGTACGAGTAAAGTGACTTGCCGGTAACAAGACTGAACAAGGTATTGGGATACCGACGATCGAGTCTCGGGCAAGTAACGTACCGATTGACAAAGGGAATTGTATACAGGGTTTGATCGAATCCTCGACATCGTGGTTCAATCGATGAAATCATCGAGGAGCATGTGGGAGCCAACATGGGTATCCAGACCCCGCTGTTGGTTATTGCCCGAGAGTGGTCTCGGTCATGTCTGCATGTCTCCCGAACCCGTAGGGTCTACACACTTAAGGTTCGGTGACGCTAGGGTTGTTAGGAAGACTAGTATGTGACTACCGAATATTGTTCGGAGTCCCGGATGAGATCCCGAACGTCACGAGGAGTTCCGGAATAGTCCGGAGGTGAAGTTTTATATAAGGGAAGTTGTTATACAGACACCGGAAAGTTTCGGGGGCTTATCGGTATTGTACCGGGGCCACCGGAAGGGTTCCGGGGGTCCACCAGGAGGGGCCACCCCTCCCGGGGGGCCACATGGGGCCGCATGGGATAGCAGCCAGCCCCTGGTGGGCTGGGCGCGCCCCCCACCTTGGGCCCATGCGCCTAGGGTTGGGGGGAAACCCTAAAGGGGGCGCCCCCCTTGCTTGGGGGGCAAGTCCCCCCACCCTGGCCGCGCCCCCCCCCCTCTAGATCTCATCTAGAGAGGGGCCGGCCCCCCTTGCCCCTTCCCCTATAAATAGAGGGGTGAGGGGAGGGCTGCAGAACCACAAGTTAAGGCGCAGCCCCTCCCCTCCCCAACACCTCTCCTCCTCCGTACGTGCTCGGCGAAGCCCTGTCGGAGTACTGCTGCACAAACTACACCACGCCGTCGTGCTGCCGTTGGAGCAATCTTCTCAACCTCTCCTTCCCCCTTGCTGGATCAAGAAGGAGGAGACGTCCCCGTCCCGTACGTGTGTTGAACGCGGAGGTGCTATCCGTTCAGCACTTGGACATCGGTGATCCGAATCACGTTCGAGTATGACTCCATCATCACCATCCCCTTGGCAAGCTTCCGCTCGTGATCTACAAGTGGTATGTAGATGCAAACTCTCTCCCTTGACTCGTTGCTTAGATGAACTCATAGATGGATCTTGGTGAAACCGTAGGAAAAATTTTAATTTTCTGCAACATTCCCCAACACCCCTCCGTGACGGAGGAGGCCATCCACTTGCCTCCCGCTCCGGATATGTTTTGGAGAGAGTTGAGGAGGAGGATGCAGACTTGGGCGCTGGAGCTCGAGTGCGCGAGAATGGATGAGCAAGGAGGAAGAAGGCGTGGTTAGAAAAAGGTGAGATCTTATCCCTTTATAAGGGCGGACTAAACTATGCGCCCCCACTTGCCTGGTAAAACTCGCTTATCCCCCAAGCGCCGTAATTGATGGCGCGGTTGGGTTACCCACGTCCGTATTGATGAGAATCCCGTAATAAGGGGAACATGATCTCTGCTTTGACAAGACGTGTCAAGAGACCGCCTCGCGTTATGTGCGGGGCTGGTTAAGGAAAAACGTTTTGAATAATTACCGGGCCATGGCATGATGTCACGCTGCCAAAACGTGTCAGCAGATTGGATTTGTGGAAATATTACTCTCTCTACGGTGGTATGTGGAAACTATTTTGCAGGGTCGGACACTATCCTTGTATTCAAACTCTTCTGTGGTGTATTCGGAGGAGGAACCCGCCTTGCAATGCCGAAGACAACACTGCGCGCCGGACTCGTCGTCATTGAAGCCTGGTTCAGGGGCTATTGAGGAAGTCCTGGATTAGGGGGTCTCCAGACAGCCGGACTATAGCCTTTGGCCAGACTGTTGGACTATGAAGATACAAGATTGAAGACTTTGTCCCGTGTCCGGATGGAGCTCTACTTGGCGTGGAAGGCAAGCTAGGCAATACGGATATGTATATCTCCTCCTTTGTAACCGACCTTGTGTAACCCTAGCCCCCTCTGGTGTCTATATAAACCGGAGGGTTTTAGTCCGTAGGACAACATACAATCATACCATAGGCTGGCTTCTAGGGTTTAGCCTCTCCGATCTCGTGGTAGATCAACTCTTGTACTACTCGTATTATCAAGAATAATCAAGCAGGACGTAGGGTTTTACCTCCATCAAGAGGGCCCGAACCTGGGTAAAACATCGTGTCCCTTGCCTCCTGTTACCATCCGCCTTAGACGCACAGTTCGGGACCCCCTACCCGAGATCCGCCAGTTTTGACACCGACACCGGGGGTTTAAATAAAGATGACCCTTGAGTCTGCAGAACCCAAGGGAAAAAGGCTTAGGTGGCAAATGGTAAAACCAAGGTTGGGCCTTGTTGGAGGAGTTTTATTCAAAGCGAACTATCAAGGGGTTCCCATTATAACCCAACCGCGTAAGGAACACAAAATCAAGGAACATAACACCGGTATGACAGAAACTAGGGCGGCAAGAGTGGAACAAAACACCAGGCACAAGACCGAGCCTTCCACCCTTTACCAAGTATATAGGTGCATTAAAGTAAACAAGATATAATAATGATATCCAAACAATAAACATGTTCCAACAAGGAACAAACTCCATCTTCACCTGCAACTAGCAACGCTATAAGAGGAACTGAACAAAGCTGTAACATAGCCAAACAACGGTTTGCTAGGACAAGGTGGGTTAGAGACTTGACATGGCAATATGGAGGCATGATATAGCAAGTGGTAGGTATCACAACATAGCAAAAGAGCGAGCAACTAACAAGCAAAGATAGAAGTGATTTCGAGGGTATGGTCATCTTGCCTGAAATCCCGCAAGGAAGAAGAACGAGTCCACGAAGAAGACAAACGGACGTAGTCGAATGAATCCTCACAACACCGGAACGAAACCGAAGCTGACGAGAGAAGCAACCCGGAAAGAAGCAAGTAACATAGTAAACAACTATCACATAAACATAGCATGATGCACAACCAAGTATGATGCATGTCCGGTTTCATGAGGCATGTCATGTCAAAGTGCACAAGCAAAACTACAAGTTATGTGGAGCTCAATATGCAACGAGTTGCATATTGACGAAACACCACAACAATTATCTAGTTCTCTCCCGTTTAAGTACTCAACAATATTAAATGTTGGTTAGCATGGTATGGGGTGAAGCATAAAAGAAACTATCTAACTAAGCAATTTAAATGGGGCCGGATATAACAAACAACAAATCCAGAAAATCCCCATAAGTATTTAGCAACTTAAAGCAAAACAACAATTTTAACCATTTAAATGTTATTAACATGATGCGGATGACATGTGCAAGTTTTATGTAATTTGAAAAAGTTGACAAGAGCATGATATGAAGCATTTGTCATCATGGCGGAAACGAAAGGGGTGCCACGACAATGACAACGGAAATGGTGCCACGGCAACATTCCGGTTCCGATAGCTCACGGAGATACCAATGCAAAAGGAAGTGGGTGTGAGTGTGTCATGCATGAAGATGTGGTGCTCCTGGATACCGGATACCTGGTGCTCTCTCTTTGGATACCGGGTGCTCCTTGATGAATCCAAGGTTTTCAGGGGCGACGGTAGTGGAACTTGGCGAATCCGAGTTCTTTGGAGGTCGTCATCGAACTTGGTCAAATACACGATGTGGGTAGATGTTCACTCGACGGCCTTTGGCGACGGTAGTTGTACATAGGTCTTCGGCCACGAAAGTAGTCGTACACGTTTTCGTAGAGGTTCGGGGTCAATGACACGGAACTTGACGTCCACGGGGTCTTTGCGGGTCGACGATAGTGGTTCACGTTTTGCAGCTGTTCGAGTCATCGGTGGAGGAACTTGGCGGTCCATGTAGTCGAACTTGGTGCATCCGAATGGTACTTGGCGAATCCCCGTAGTCGAACTTGGTGGCCTTGATGTCCAACACAAAACAGCACAAGGGGCCTCGGGATGCCAACAGCAAGGAGGCGATGGTGGTAGCTGCGAGCTCCTGTGTAGGGGAAGGAGAGGGCAGCCTCGTGGTCGTGCTGGTTGCTGACAGGGGCGACTCCAGCCGAGGCCAGGTGCAAAGGAGGGAGGCGACCATGGCGCGGCCGTGGCCTGGTTCTGCGGATGCGAGGCGACGGGGTGGAGCAGGGCCAGCGACGAGGCAAGGCGACGAGGTGGAGCAGGGCCAGGGGCACGTCGAGAGGGTGCAGCAGCTCCTGGCCGCAGCGACGCGGCGCCGGAGCAGGGTCCAGCGACGAGGCAAAGGCGACGAGGAGGAGCCTGTGAGGGACCCTGGCGGGGAGGCAGTGGAGGATGGTGCAAAGCCGAGGAAGGAGCGGAGCTCCGAGCTCGGCTCCATGGCGGTAGCTGCGAGCGGCGCCTGGAGGAAGCAGGGAAGCGACAACGGCGACCTTGGCGCGGAGGGAGGAGGTCCAGCGGTGGTCCAAGGGCGCAAGTCAACTGGGGGCGGAGAAGGGGATGGAGCGTTGGGGAGCTCCTCTCCCTGGCGAAGCGAGGCGGCGACAGGAAGATGGAGGGGATCGAGGGAGAGAAGAGCGAGGGTGATGGGGCGCTGGGTCTGGCCTCTGGCGGCGTGACGGGAGAGGATGAGGGAGAGAACGAGGGGATGGGGGTCTCCTGGCGCTAGGTTACAGGAGGAGGAGGGCCGGCCTGGCGGGCTGAGAGGAAAAGAATGGGCCGGCCTCGCTGGGCTTCCTCTTCTCCCACTTGAGTTTTTAGCAAAAAAAGAATTAGGGAGAATAAAAGAAAGAGAGGTGTTAGGGAAGGAATTTGGGCAGGAGGACAATTTTTCCGGACTCATAAAAAATATGAGGAATTTGACAAAAATGGCCTGACGATTTTTGGAGGAAGTAAAATCCACACGCGTTGGATTTAACTCGGCAAGTTCGAATTTCGAAACCCATTCAAATGAACTCCAAATGGATTGAAATTATAGGAGGTGACCCTACACAATATATGTGATTTGTGGGCAGATTTGGACCATTTATGGGTAAAGTAAAATTGCCACTCAATTTTACTAAAGGCCCCAAAGGAAGAAGGGGAAGTTGAGAAGGATAAAAGGAAATTTGAAGAACGGTGCATATGTGTTTGTGGGTGATTCCAAGCCAATGGAATGGTTTAATATAGCTCCGTAAATATCGGGAGGGTATGTTATAAAGAGAACTCACCATGTGAATTCCCTCGATTTAAATGGATCAAAGATCCATACGGTTTATTTGGTTGAGTTTTTTTAAAACGGGTTGCATGATGACATGATGCAATGCACATGATGCAAAGATGAATGCAACGAACCAAACAAATCACATGACAAAACCCGAAAATCATGGAAGGCACCTGAAGCTTCGGTCTTGGGGTGTCACACCATGCGCCCGCTTCCCACCGCCAAGACCATTGTTGAGATTCCGCCACCCTCCTCGAGCGCGCTGGCAATGGTGCTGTCGCCACCCGGAGCTCGAGCCCCGGCCTGTCCCCCACCACGGATGCAGAGCTCGATGAAGAACTCCAACGCCTCTTGGCTCCGCTCTACCAGGGAGCCGGAGAGGCCGACGACTCGACTGCTATCACAATGGATTTGTCCTTCATGGAGTCCATGGCGGCGGGCATGAAGGAATTGGAGGGCCGACACAGTCAGAAGTGGCAGGAGCTCAAGGAACGGCGCGAGTCTGCCGACAAGGTGGACCAGAAGCTGAAGGACAAGTGCTTGGAGCTACGCGAATGACACAGCAAGCAATTCAAGGTGCTCCTGAGGCATCAAGACACGCTCCTGATGACGAGGGAGGATGGCATGGCTTGGGAGGCATGCCTGGCGGACCACAAGGCATCTCTGGATGCCAGAGAGCGAGAGATCTCCCTCCGGGAGGAGAAACTCGAAGCTACCCTCCATGCCAAGGACGAAAGCTTGGAGGCTCTGGTGCGGCAATGCACCAAGGAATTGGAGGATAAGCATGGAACTGCCCTGGACACCCTTACTACTGACCATGCTGCCCAGCTGAATAAACTTATTGAAGATCTAGATGTCGCGTCTGCTGCCAAGACTGACCTCGACCGGCAGGTGGCTAAGCTGAACGAGGATCTCGCCAAAGGCACCGAGGAGGTGGAGGCACCCATTGAGGAAGCGCGGCAGACAGAGCTCCACTTGGCTGATATGCAGTCGCAGCTTTCTTTCAAGACCCAGAGTCTTGAGGCCACCAGTGGCAGCATTACGGACGTGAAGGCGAGGATCGGATCGCTAGAGAAGTCGGCGGAATCCCTTGAATACCGGTATCGGTTGCTATCCATAGATTTGGAAACCGCCAAGCGTCTTCGGCAAGATGTAGAGGATAGGTTGAATAACTGGGTCGACATGAGGAACCTCTGGGCCAAGAGCCTAATCGACATCACCAACCGCCTTGGCGCCCAAGGGGCGACGATGGGTATGGACGACCCAGTCTACTCAGCCAGCAAGCAGGAGGTCCTGAGTGTCAAGCTGGGGCTCTTCTTCAACGAGTTGATCGACAAGCTGAAGGTGCACGAAGAGGGGTGGGCCGAGCTCTTCGCGACCGAGTCCTGGAAGCTTCCTCGCAACGCCCACTTCATGGTCTTGAGCAATATCGCCTGCTGCCACCCAGAGCTCGATCTTGACGACGGATTCAAGAAGCCGCCAGCGGGTGCTGACGTCGCAGCCACCGAGAAGAAAGCTGCTCCCTGCTACCTCTTGAGCACTGCGTTGGTTTTCCCTTAAAGAGGAAAGGGTGATGCAACCAATTAGCGTAAGTATTTCCCTCAGTTTTTGAGAACCAAGGTATCAATCCAATAGGAGGCCACACGCAAGTCCCTCGTACCTACACAAACAAATAAGAACCTCGCAACCAACGCGATAAAGGTGTTGTCAATCCCTTCACGGTCAATTACGAGAGTGAGATCTAATAGAGATGATAAGATAATATTTTTGGTATTTTTATGATAAAGAGTAAAGTAAAGATTGCAAAATAAAAGGTAATAGAAATAGCTTTTTGACGGGAGATTAATATAATGGAGAATAGACCTGGGGGCCATAGGTTTCACTAGTGGCTTCTCTCAAGATAGCATAAGTATTACGGTGGGTGAACAAATTACCGTCGAGCAATTGTAAGAAAAGCGAATAATTATGAGAATATCTAGGCATGATCATGTATATAGGCATCACGTCCAAGACAAGTAGACCGACTCCTGCCTGCATCTACTACTATTACTCCACACATCCACCTCTATCCAGCATGCATCTAGAGTATTAAGTTCATAAGAACAGAGTAACGCATTAGGTAAGATGACATGATGTAGAGGGATAAACTCAAGCAATATGATATAAACCCCATCTTTTTATCCTCGATGGCAACAATACAATACGTGTCGTTTCCCTTTCTGTCACTGGGATCGAGCACCGCAAGATTGAACCCAAAGCTAAGCACTTCTCCCATTGCAAGAAAGATCAATCTAGTAGGCCAAACCAAACTGATAATTCTGAGAGACTTGCAAAGATAACCAATCATACATAAAAGATTTCAGAGATAATCAAATATTGTTCATAGATAGACTTGACCATAAACCCACAATTCATCGGATCTCTACAAACACACCGCAAAAAGAGTTACATCAAATAGATTCCAAGAAGATCGAGGAGAACTTTGTATTGAGATCCAAAGAGAGAGAAGAAGCCATCTAGCTAATAACTATGGACCCGAAGGTCTGAAGTAAACTACTCACACATCATCGGAGGGGCCATTGAGTTGATCTAGAGGCCCTCCGTGATCGATGCCCCCTCCGGTGGAGCTCCAGAAAAGGCCCCAAGATGGGATCTCTTGGGTATAGAAGGTTGCGGCAGTGGAAATAGGGTTTCATGGTGCTCCTAGATGTTTTCAGGGTATATGAGTATATATAGGAGGAAGAAGTAGGTCGGTTGAGCCACGAGGGGCCCACGAGGGGGGAGGGTGCTCCCCCTGCCTCGTGGACTCCTCGTTGATTTCTTGACGTCCACTCCAAGTCCTCTGGATCATGTTTGTTCCAAAAATAACTCTCCCGAAGGTTTCATTCCATTTGGATTCCGTTTGATATTCCTTTTCTGCGGAACATTGAAATGGGCAAAAAAACAGTAATTTGCACTGGGCCTTGGGTTAGTAGGTTAGTCCCAAAAATAATATAAAAGTGTAAAATAAAGCCCATTAACATCCAAAACAGATAATATAATAGCATGGAACAATAAAAAATTATAGATACGTTGGAGACGTATCACTCCCCGCGCCGACAGGGTTCTTCGCATTTAAGCTGCTCCTCCTGGCCACCGGACCAAGTACTGGGCAACTATCGTTTGCACTAGTCCTTGTAATGGAACATGATATATATTTCGCATTTAGTTATTCTATCTCTAGTGTTCGCACGGAACAAATATTCTTAGTTGGATCTTTAAATGTGCGTTTATCCCTTTGAACCCTATATGCTTGCGTTCGTATGATCAATTCATGTGTATGCTCTGGATGCCTGCTGATATCATATTGCCGTGATTGTCGTAAGGGTCCGGCGCTTAACAGTCATCTTTGCGTGGATGCATCTCGGCAGGTTTTTCCTAGGTAGCTCTCGACGCATCCTCTCGACCTGCGAGCATGGCTCTGGATAGGACAATGGTGCAATCAAAGAAACTAACCAAGGTTCCATTGCATGAGGCGTTTCACTATACGAACACTCACTAGGGTTTATGGGATAAACGACTGCAAAGACTTGAAAGGCATCAATAAGAGGTGGTAACGCAAACTTAGCTTTCGTTTCGAGCCCCCTTTTTCTTCTACCAGACCGTGCCCCTAGGCGTGCCCACGACACTTGGAGGAGTAGAAGCTAATCAGGTGATTTCTCGTTCCCGACAGGGACCGACACGTATTCCATGTAGCTGGCGGGCGTCGAGGCGCAGCGCTGGGCTCCTTTGGTCCTCCTACCATTTCTCCTCTTTCCTTTTAAGTCAGTCCAGCGGCTGCCATTGCCTGGATCACGCCAACACAGGAAGCCTTGCCGAAGTATGCTTGCTGGGGTATCTATCGACGGACTCATACTAGCACTTCATCCAGGATTACCCCCTAATAGGAGAAATACTGGGCCAAGCGTCGCGTGGTAATCGTCGACATTGACGACGCCAAAGCAGAAGCAATTCGACTACTGACAAAGGAAAAGGACGGGGAGGAGGGAGCCCATGCTCGCACATCTCGTGCCCTTTCTCCGGATGGTGCTCGCAATGTGGATACGCTGTACGGGCCGCTGGAGTGGGTCTATTGCCACCAGTGGCGATATTCTCCATAGTCGTTGCCATGGAAAGGCTTGGAGATCAATAAAATGGCGCGGGGGTGACCCCCCGCTTTGCTTTTGCATATTTGCGGACGCAACGGTCGATGGCGCCGTCGAAGACGAAGATGGTGAGGAAGCTGACGCGCTACGCACGCTTTCAGGTTCATGCAAGCAAAAACCCCTACCTGGCGCGCCAAAGATGTCGTGGGATATCCGCGGCCACCTATGGGACTGGGAGGCCCCTTGCTGGTTCGGCAGGGGGACGTCGCGTTGCATGATACGTCTCCATCGTATCTACTTTTCCAAACACTTTTGCCCTTGTTTTGGACTCTAACTTGCATGATTTGAATGGAACTAACCCGGACTGACATTGTTTTCAGCAGAATTGCCATGGTGTTATTTTTGTGCAAAAATAAACGTTCTCGGAATGACCTGAAAATCAACGGAGATTATTTTTGGAATATATAAAAAATATTGGAGGAAAGATCCACATCACAGGCCCACACCCTGTCAACGAGGGTGGGGGCGCGCCCTACCCCCTGGGCTCGCCCCTGCCTCGTGGGCCCCCTAACGCTCCACTGACCTCAACTCCAACTCCATATATTCGTGTTCGAGGAGAAAAAATCAAGGAGAAGGATTCATCGCGTTTTACGATACGGAGCCGCCGCCAAGCCCTAAACTCTCTCGGGAGGGCTAATCTAGAGTCCGTTCTGGGCTCCGGAGAGGGGAATCCGTCGCCATCGTCATCATCAACCTTCCTCCATCACCAATTTCATGATGCTCACCACCGTGCATGAGTAATTCCATCGTAGACTTGCTGGACGGTGATGGGTTGGATGAGATTTATCATACAACCGAGTTAGTTTTGTTAGGGTTTGATCCCTAGTATCCACTATGTTCTGATATTGATGTTGCTATGACTTTGCTATGCTTAATGCTTTCCACTAGGGCCAGAGTGCCATGATTTCAGATCTGAACCTATTATGTTTTCATCAATATATGAGAGTTCTTGATCCTGTCTTGCAAGTCTATAGTCACCCATTATGTGTTATGATCCGTTAACCCCGAAGTGACAATAATCGGTATACTTACCGGTGATGACCGTAGTTTGAGGAGTTCATGTATTCACTATGTGTTAATGCTTTGGTTCGGTACTCTATTAAAAGGACGCCTTAATACCCCTTAGTTTCGAATAGGACCCCGTTGCCACGGGAGGGTAGGACAAAAGATGTCATGCAAGTTCTTTTCCATAAGCACGTATGACTATATTCGGAATACATGCCTACATTACATTGATGAACTGGACCTAGTTCTGTGTCACCCTAGGTTTTTACTGTTACATGATTGATCACATCCGGCATAATTCTCCATCACCGATCCAATGACTACGAGCTTTTCCATATATTGTTCTTCGCTTATTTACTTTTTCGCTGCTAATGTTACAATCACTACAAAACCCAAAAATATTACTTTTGCTGCCGTTACCTTTTGCCACCATTACCACTGATATCATATTACTTTGCTACTAAACACTTTGCTGCAGATATTAAGTTTCCAGGTGTGCTTGAGTTGACAACTCAGCTGCTAATACTTGAGAATATTCTTTGGCTCCCCTTGTGTCGAATCAATAAATTTGGGTCTAATACTCTACCCTCGAAAACTGTTGCGATCCCCTATACTTGTGGGTTATCAAGAACATTTTCTGCCGCCGTTGCCGGGGATCATAGCTCTATTCTTTGAGTCACTTGGGATTTATATCTATTTATCACTATGAAGAACTTGAAAGATCCAAGAACCAAGATTTATCCCTCAACTACGAGGGGAGGTAAGGAACTGCCATCTAGCTCTACACTTGATTCACCTTCTGTTTTGAGTAAACTTGCGACACCTACACATGCTATTGATTCTGATATGTCGCATATTATTGATGATGCCACTTCTGCTATGCATGATACTTATGATGAAACTACTTCTATGCTTGATACTACTGTGCCACTTGGTGAATTTCTTGATGAACAACTTGCTAGAGCTAGAGAGAATGAAATTATTGAAACTGATAATATTGATGAAAGTGATGATGAAGATTCTCCCCCTAGATATGAATTGCATGTTGTTCCTGAGGGTTATGTTATGGATGAAGAAACTGCTAGAGACATTCTTGCCTGCAATAATAGAAGTGATCTTAAGAAGCTATTAGCTAAGCTTAAAGGAAAAAACTCTAAATGCTAGAATGAAATATGATCCTGCTTATGCTACTTCACCTATCTTTATCACTGATAAGGATTATGATTTCTCTGTTGATCCTGAGTTAATTACTCTGGTTGAATCTGATCCTTTCTATGGCTATGAATCTGAAACTGTTGTGGCACATCTTACTGAATTAAATGATATAGCTACCCTGTTCACTAATGATGAGAAAACTTGCTACTATTATATCCTTAAATTATTTTCGTTCTCATTAAAGGGTGATGCTAATATATAGTTTAATTCTCTTGATCCTGGTTGTGTGCGTAGTCCCCGGGATATGATTTACTACTTCTCTGCTAAATATTTCCCCGCTCATAAGAAACAAGCTGCTTTAAGGGAGATATATAATTTTGTGCAAATTTAAGAAGAGAGTCTCCCACAAGCTTAGGGGAGGCTTCTCCAATTACTTAATGCTTTGCCTGATCATCCTCTCAAGAAAAATGAAATACTTGATATCTTTTATAATGGACTAAGCGATGCTTCCAGAGATTACCTGGATAGTTGTGCTGGTTGTGTTTTCAGGGAAAGAACTGTTGATCAAGCTGAAATTCTATTGAATAATATGTTGACCAATGAAAATAATTGGACACTTCCTGAACCAACTCCTAAGCCAACTCCGAAGAAAAGGGGTATTCTATTTCTCAGTCCTGAAGATATGCAAGAGGCAAAGAAATCTATGAAAGAAAAGGGTATAAAAGCTGAGGATGTTAAGAATTTACCGCCTGCTGAAGAAATACATGGTCTTAATTCATCACCTATTGAAGAAACACACGGTTTTGATAACCCGACACGGGTAGTAAAGGTAAATTCTCTCTATAGATTTGATGAAGGTGATATTCCTCATAATAAGTCTGCTAGCCAATGCTTAGATGAGTCTGATAATTTTATTGTTAAACAGGAAAACTTCAATCCTTATGTTGGTAGACAATTGAAACATAATGCTTATATGATTGAACACTTGAGTGATTATATGACTAATGTAAAAGGTGAACTTAAACTTATTAGTAAACATGCTTCTATGGTTACCACTCAAGTAGAACAAGTACTTAAAGCTCAGAGTGATTTGATCAATGAATTGAATAGTAAGAATAATGACTTTGATGTTAGAGTTGCAACTAGAGGGGGTAAAGTGACTCAAGAACCTTTATATCCTGAGGGCCACCCTAAGAGAATTGAGCAGGATTCTGGAGAAATAACATTGATACACCTAGTCCTTCTAAAAGGAAGAAAAAGAAAAATGATAGGACTTTGCATGCTTCTAGTGAACCTGTTATTGACACACCTGAGAATCCCAAAAATATTTCTATCTCAGATGCTGAAACACAAACTGGTAATGAACATGAACCTAGTGATAATGTTAATGATGATGTTCATGTTGATGCTCAACCTAGCAATGACAACGATGTAGAGATTGAACCTGCTGTTGATCTTGATAACCCACAATCAAAGAATCAATGTTATGATAAGAGAGACTTTGTTGCTAGGAAGCACAGTAAATAAAGAGAACCATGGGTTCATATACCCATGCCCTTTCCTCCTAAACCATCCAAGAAAAAGGATGATGAGGATTTTCAGTGCTTTGCTGAAATGATTAAACCTATCTTTTTGCGTATGCGTTTGACTGATATGCTTAAAATGAATCCTTATGCTAAATACATGAAGGAAATTGTTACTTATAAAAGAAAGATACCGGAAGCTGAAATTTCCACCATGCTTGCTAATTACACTTTTAAGGGTGGAATACCAAAGAAACTTGGAGATCCAGGAGTACCAACTATACCATGCTCCATTAAAAGAAACTATGTTAAAACTGCTTTATGTGATCTTGGAGTCGGTGTTGGTGTTATGCCTCTCTCTTTATATCGTAGACTTGATTTGAATAAGTTGACACCTACTGAAATATCTTTGCAAATGGCTGATAAATCAACTGCTATACCTGTCGGCATTTGTGAGGATGTGCCTGTTGTGGTTGCAAACGTTACTATTTTAACGGACTTTGTTATTCTTGATATTCCCGAGGATAATAGTATGTCTATTATTCTTGAAAGACCCTTTTTGAACACTGCAGGGGCTGTTATTGATTGCACCAAAGGAAATGTCACTTTTCATGTTAATGGTAATGAGCATACGGTACACTTTCCGAGGAAACAACCTCAAGTCCACAGTATCAATTCTATTGGAAAAATTTAAACAATCACTATTGGAGGTTCTGAGTTTCCTCTTCCTACTGTCAAGAAGAAATATGATATTCTTATTGTTGGGGGCATGCATATCCCCGTTGAGGTAACCTAGTGTTATTCGAAATATTCTTTGGTTTCATGTTATTCGAAATGAGTTTGTTAACAAGACCTGATCAACCTTGTTAGTGGATTCCTTATGATGAGCATGAGATGGATGAATTTAGAAAACACAACTCTCTGTACCCTCATTTTACTTTCTGTTATTTATATTAAATAAAGAAAAATTAGTATTTTTCTGTCTGTTTTCTGAATTATCCATGCAATAAAAAATACCCCAAAAATAAAAGTTCTCCAAATGCCCGGAAAATTAAATATGATTTTTTCTAGAATATTTGAGAATATCTAGCATTGAGAACACACCAAGGGGAGCAAGCACCTGGCCACGAGCGTCTAGGGAGCGCCCACCTGCCTCGTGGGCCCATGGTGGCTCCCCTCCACTTATTCCAGCTACCACACATTCCTTCTTCCTCCCACAAAAATCACCAACCAGCTCAAATCCGAGTTCAAGCTCATCTTGCTGCCATTTTCGATCTCCTAGCTCAAAGCTCCATTCACAAAATTGCTTTGGGGGATTGTTCTTTGGTATGTGACTCCTCCAATGGTCCAATTAGTTTTTGTTGAGTGCTTTATTCATTGCAAATTTTTGCTGCTTAGGTGACCATGTTCTTGAGCTTGCATGTCAAATTTATATGGTCGAAAGTAGTTTTAATGCATGATATTGCCTCTAGGAACTTGTAGGAGTAGTTACTATCAATATTGTTGAGTTTGGTTCACTTTTATTTTGAAGTTACTAAAAATTTCAAAAAAAATTCAGAGGAAGAAATATGTTTAGGAAAATGTACCAAGGTGGTTCTTCAAGGAAGCAAGGACCCAGGCTCGCAATACGCGATGCGGACGAGGAACCACCAAGAGACGCTCAAGTGTGGCCCTGTGAATGGCCATCAGAGGACTTCATGATCCAAGCAGGAATTAAAGGGGAATTTGATGCATATGTGTGTAACGCTGATCTAGAGAGCTTCGAGGCAGATAAGTGCCGTCAATACCTCTATTTAACTGATTCATTTGTGAGAAGGTTTAAATTCTCATCATCTCGCAATTCTCAAACTGTCATGTTTGATCTTTATGATAAATCTTATACCATGGACTTAGAAGATTTTAACACTGCTTGTAAACTCCCTTAGTGGGGTGATGTTAGTGAACGTCACAAATCTGAATTTAGAGATTTTCTTGCTAGTATTACAGTGGGGGAATCTAGAGATGTAACACAAGCCACCATAGGGAGCATTCATTTTCCTGCTATACATTATTTTGCTCTCTTCATAGGTAGATGCATAAATGGTAAAGATGAAGCATGTCACATGTGTGTACCTGATCTTAGCTTTCTCAGAAGCGCTGTTTTAGGAGATAAACAATACAACTTGGGGGCTATTGTTGCATGTAGGTTGCATAATAATTGTATTCATGGGGATTTCTTTGGTGAATTTATGCAACTCGTATAGCTAACATTCTTGAGATACCCATATGTGGAGATGATATTGAGTTGCCTCCTTCTTATCTAGACTATGAGGCTATGGTTCGTCATCAGTTTGTTGAGAGGAACGATCAGTTCCTCCAATACCGACTAATCTTTGACAGACGATGCACCTATCATGTCGCTCTCCCTGCTCCTACTTTCTATGACTTTTAGGCAAAGGGGAGATATGTTATAACCAGGGAGGAGGCGATCGAGTACGAGAGGAGGGCGGAGACATCTCGCCTCCAAGCTGCAGCTCATCAGGCAATTGCCGCTGCATCTCAGTACGACCCCAGCTACAACTTTGGATATCCGCCAGGCCAGCCGTGGCCATAGACCTACTTAGGCCAAAAGCCTAAGGTTGGGGGAGTATGTATCTCTCACCGACATTACATTCATGTTCACACACTCATGCTAGTTGTCCGTGCTCATACTTTTTCATTGTAATATCCATGCTAGTTTATTTTCCTTTTTATGCTTTCTTCTTGTGTGTTTGATAAACCTTAAGAAAAACAAAAAGAAAGTTAGTTGTAGCTTTTAGCTAGTTTACTTTCCATGCCTGTAGTCGTAGTAATTAAAAGAAAACCCAAAAAGATTTCTCGTTCTTGTTTTGCTTGTTGGGAGCTTTCCCGCGTAAATAGTTTTATTTCTTTTCTTGTTCTTTGGGGGTCGAGAGGACAAGACCATAATGAAAATGTTGAGTGGCCCTTATATGCATTATTGTTGATCTAACAAAGAGCCCATATTACCTTGTCTACTCTCTTGAATTGAATGCTTGCAGATTCCAGCTTAGTCCAATGCACGTGCACCATTATTATTATCCACACTATTCGGTCGTGCAAGAAAGGCAATAATGATGATTATATGATGAGCTTATTCAGATGAGAAAAGCTGGTATGAACTCGACCTCTCTTGTTTTTGTAAATATGATTAGTTCATCGTTCCTGATTCAGCCTATTATGAAAGAAACATTTTTGCAATGACAATTAGAGTTTATAGTTTCTTATGCCATGCTTAATTAGCTAGGAGCTTATAATGGTTTACCTTGCATGCTAACATGCTACTAAAATGGTTGTGATGTGGTATGATAGGGTGGTATCCTCTTTTGAACGATTCGAGTGGCTTGACTTGGCACATGTTCACGCATGTAGTTGAAACAAAATCAACATAGCCTCTATGATAATTATGTTCATGGTGCATTATATCCTACTCATGCTTGCTTTCGGTGTTGATTAATTTTAATGCATGTTCATGACTGTTGTCGCTCTCTAGCTGGTCGCTTCCCAGTCTTTTTCTAGCCTTCACTTGTACTAAGCGGGAATACTGCTTGTGCATCCAACTCCATAAACACCAAAGTTATTCCATATGAGTCCACCATACCTACCTATACACGGTATCTACCTGCCATTCCAAGTAAATTTATATGTGCCAAACTCTAAACCTTCAAATAAACATTTGGTTTTGTATGCTCGAATAGCTCATGTATCAACTAGGGAAGTCTGTATCTTCCATGCTAGGTGGGTTATTCTCAAGAGGAGTGGACTCCGCTCCTCACTCACGAGAAAATGGCTGGTCACCAGGATGCCCAGTCCCATGCTTTATGCAAATCAAATCAAAATAACTGCAAACAAAACTCCCCCGGGACTCCTCTTGGTTGGAGGCACTCATTGTTTCGAGCAGGCCATGGATTGGTGCTTTTTGGTGGAGGGGGACTATAAACTTTACCATTCTGTTTGGGAACCACCTATAATGTGTGTAGCATGGAAGATATCGAGATCTCCCAATTGTTATGTTCACAATTAAAGTATAACGCTCAAAATATTATTCATTTCTATTTCAAAACCGAGCTCTGGCACCTCTACAAATCCCCGCTTCCCTCTGTGAAGGGCCTATCCATTTACTTTTATGTTGAGTCATCATCCTCTTATTAAAAGCACCAGTTGGAGAGCACCGCTGTCATTTGCATCCATTACTATTAGTTTACATTGAGTATGACTTGACTGGATCTCTTTTACCATGAATTACAATGTCTAGTCAGTCCTTGATCTTTAAAGGTGCTCTGCATTTATGTTTTGCGGGCCTAGAAAGGGCTAGCGAGATACCATCTTGTCATATCATATCAGGATTATTTTGAGAAAGTGTTGTCATCCGAGATTTGTTATTATTGCTCGCTAGTGGATTATGTCATTGATATGAGTAAGCATGAGACCTAAATGTTATTGTGAATATGGTTAGTTCATAATCTTTGCAGAAAACCTGAATGCTGGCTTTACATATTTACAACAACAAGAGCAAACAGAGTTTGTAAAAGTTTTTATTTATCACTTTCAATTTATCTACTGAATTGCTTGAGGACAAGCAAAGGTTTAAGCTTGGGGGAGTTGATACGTCTCCATCATATCTACTTTTCCAAACACTTTTGCCCTTGTTTTGGACTCTAACTTGCATGATTTGAATGGAACTAACCCGGACTGACGCTGTTTTCAGCAGAATTGCCATGGTGTTATTTTTGTGCAGAAATAGAAGTTCTCAGAATGACCCGAAAATCAATAAAGATTATTTTTGGAATATATATAAAATACTAGAAGAAAGATCCATGTCAGGGGGCCCACACCCTGTCCACGAGGGTGAGGGCGCGCCCTACCCCCCTAGGTGCGCCCCCTGCCTCATGGGCCCCATGATGCTCCACCGACCTCAACTCCAACTCCATATATTCATGTTCGGGGTGAAAAAAATCAGGGAGAAGGATTCATCGTGTTTTATGATACGGAGCCGCCGCCAAGCCCTAAACTCTCTCGGGAGGGCTGATTTGGAGTCCGTTCGGGGCTCCGGAGAGGGGAATCCATCGCCATCGTCATCATCAACCTTCCTCCATCACCAATTTCATGATGCTCACCGCCATGCGTGAGTAATTCCATCGTAGGCTTGCTGGACAGTGATGGGTTGGATGAGATTTATCATGTAATCGAGTTAGTTTTGTTAGGGTTTGATCCCCGGTATCCACTATGTTCTGAGATTGATGTTGCTATGACTTTTGCTATGCTTAATACTTGTCACTGATAACCCACAAGTATAGGGGATCGCAACAGTTTTCGAGGGTAGAGTATTCAACCCAAATTTATTGATTCGACACAAGGGGAGCCAAAGAATATTCTCAAGTATTAGCAGCTGAGTTGTCAATTCAACCACACCTGGAAACTTAATATCTGCAGCAAAGTATTTAGTAGCAAAGTAATATGATAGTAGTGGTAGCAGTAGCAAAAGGTAATGATAACAAAAGTATTGTTTTTGGTATTTTGTAGTGATTGCAACAATAGCAACGGAAAAGTAAATAAGCGAAGAACAATATATGGAAAGCTCGTAGGCAATGGATCGGTGATAGAGAATTATGCCGGATGTGGTTCATCATGTAACAGTCATAACCTAGCGTGACATAGAACTAGCTCCAATTCATCAATATAATGTAGGCATGTATTCCGAATATAGTCATACGTGCTTATGGAAAAGAACTTGCATGACATCTTTTGTCCTACCCTCCCGTGGCAGCGGGGTCCTAGCGGAAACTAAGGGATATTAAGGCCTCCTTTTAATATAATACCGGACCAAAGCATTAACACATAGTGAATACATGAACTCCTCAAACTACGGTCATCACCGGGAGTGGTCCCAATTATTGTCACTTCGGGGTTGCCGGATCATAACACTTAGTAGGGTGACTATAGACTTGCAAGATAGGATCAAGAACTCTCGTATATTGATGAAAACATAATAGGTTCAGATCTGAAATCATGGCACTCGGGCCCTAGTGACAAGCATTAAGCATAGCAAAGTCATAGCAACATCAATCTCAGAACATAGTGGATACTAGGGATCAAACCTTAACAAAACTAACTCGATTACATGATAAATCTCATCCAACCCATCACTGTCCAGCAAGACTACGATGGAATTACTCATGCATGGCGGTGAGCATCATGATATTGGTGATGGAGGATGGTTGATGATGACGACGGCGATGGATTCCCCTCTCCGGAGCCCCGAACGGACTCCAGATCATCCCTCCCAAGAGGTTTTAGGGCTTGGCGGTAGCTTCGTATCATAAAACGCGATGAATCCTCCTCTTCTATTTTTTTCTCCCCAAAAGTGAATATATAGAGTTGGGGTTGAGGTCGGAGAAGCTCCAGGGGGGCCACGAGGTAGGGGGTACGCCCCCACCCTCGTGGCTAGGGTGTGGGACCCTGGTCTTGATCTTTTGCCAGTATTTTTTATTATTTCCAAAAAGACGCTCCGTGGAGTTTTAGGTCATTCCGAGAACTTTTGTTTTTGCACATAAATAACACCATGGCAATTCTGCTGAAAACAGCGTCAGTTCGGGTTAGTTCCATTCAAATCATGCAAGTTAGAGTCCAAAACAAGGGCAAAAGTGTTTGGAAAAGTAGATACGACGAAGACGTATCAGCTCCCCTAAGCTTAAACCTTTGCTTGTCCTCAAGCAATTCAGTTGACAAACTGAAAGTGATAAATAAAAAACTTTTACAAACTCTGTTTGCTCTTGTTGTTGTAAATATGTAAAGCCAGCATTCAAGTTTTCAGCAAAGATTATGAACTAACCATGTTCACAGTAACGCTTAGGTCTCATGTTTACTCATATCAATGGCATAATCAACTATTGAGCAATAATAATAAATCTCGCATGACAATACTTTCTCAAAACAATCATAATATCATATAACAGGATGGTATCTTGCTAGCCCTTTCTGTGACCGCAAAACATAAATGCAGAGCACCTTTAAAGATCAAGGACTGACTAGATATTGTAATTCATGGTAAAAGAGAACCAGTCAAGTCATACTCAATGTAAACTAACAGTAAAGAATGCAAATGACAGCGGTGCTCTCCAATTGGTGCTTCTTAATAAGGGGATGATGACTCAATATAAAAGTAAATAGATAGGCCCTTCGCAGAGGGAAGCAGGGATTTGTAGAGGTGCTAGAGCTCGGTTTTGAAATAGAGGTGAATAATATTTTGAGCGGAATACTTTCATTGTCAACATAACAACCAAGAGATGGCGATATCTGCCATGCTACACACATTATAGGTGGTTCCCAAACAGAATGGTAAAGTTTATACTCCCCCTCCACCAACAAGCATCAATCCATGGCTTGCTAGAAACAACGAGTGCCTCCAACTAACAAGAGTCCTAGGGGGAGTTTTGTTTGCAATTATTTTGATTTAGTTTGCATAAAGCATGGGACTGGGCATCCCGGTGACCAGCCATTTTCTCATGAGTGAGGAGCGGAGTCCACTCCTCTTGAGAATAACCTGCCTAACATGGAAGATATGGACAGCCCTAGTTGATACATGAGCTATTCGAGCATACAAAATAGGATATTTATTTGAAGGTTTAGAGTTTGGCACATACAAATTTACTTGGAACGGCAAGTAGATACCATATATAGGTAGGTATGGTGGACTCATATGGAATAACTTTGGGGTTTATGGGATTGGATGCACAAGCAGTATTCCCGCTTAGTACAGGTCAAGGCTAGAAAGAGACTAGGAAGCGACCAGCTAGAGAGCGACAACAGTCATGAACATGCATTAAAATTAATCAACACCGAATGCAAGCATGAGTAGGATATAATGCACCATGAACATAAATATCGTAGAGGCTATGTTTATTTTGCTTCAACTACATGCATGAACATGTGCCAAGTCAAGCCACTCGAATCGTTCAAAAGAGGATACCACCCTATCATACCACATCACAACCATTTTAACAGCATGTTGGCACGCAAGGTAAACCATTATAAGCTCCTAGCTAATTAAGCATGGCACAAGAAACTATGATCTCTAGTTGTCATTGCAAACATGTTTATTCATAATTGGATGAATCAGGAACGATGAACTAATCATATTTACAAAAACAAGAGAGGTCGAGTTCATACCAGCTTTTCTCATCTCAGTCAGTCCATCATATATTGTCATAATTGCCTTTCACTTGCACGACAGAACGATGTGGATAATAATAATAGTGCACGTACATTGGACTAAGCTGGAATCTGCAAGCATTCAATAAACAGGAGAAGACAAGGCAATGTGGGCTCTTTTGTCAGATCAACAATAATGCATATAAGAGCCACTTCAACAATTTAATCATGGTCTTTTCCTATTGACCCCCAAAGAAAAGAAAAGTAATAAAACTATTTACACGGGAAAGCTCCCAACAAGCAAAAGAAGAACAGGAAATCTTTTTGGGTTTTCTTTTTAATTACTACTACAAGCATGGAAATTAAAAGTAGCTAAAAGCTACAACTAATTTTTTTGGTTTTTCCTAAGGTTTATTAAGCACACAAGAAGAAAGCATAAAAAGAGAAAATAAACTAGCATGGATACTACAATGAAAAAGTATGAGCACCGACATCTAGCAATGAGTATGTGAACATGAATGTAATGTCGGTGAGAAATACGTACTCCCCCAAGCTTAGGCTTTTAGCCTAAGTTGGTCTATGGCCACGGTTGGCCTAGCGGATATCCATAGTAATAGTTGGGGTCGTACTGCGAAGAAGAAGACTCTGATTGCCACTGGTTGGCAATCATCTCCGGATCCCACTGGTAATTAGACTGTGGTGGAGGATCAACTTGTGGTTCCGACTCTGGATCTGTGGCTGATGTAGGGTTCCGGTAAGCGTGAATGTCCTCCGGCGAGACGAGGTACTGGCCTGTAGATAAATCAAACAAGGAAGGAGCAGGCAAGGTGATAGTCTCAGGATGACGTTTATCAAAGAACAATTTGTATTTAAGCTCCCCTTCCCTATTCTTTATAATAAAATCATGCACTACAATACTCTTATAATCTAAATAAACAGTAGGCAGCAATTTTTCTTCTTTTTCATAGTGCCTAATGGGTATGTTATAATAGCAGCAAGGCGTGAAGCATAGATACCACCAAAGATGGGACCCTTTGTACGGTTCAGACTTAACCATTTAGCAACAATACCGCCCATACTAACAGAGTCATCACGGAATAAACCATGGAACAAAATAAAAATATCAGGAACACTAAGGTTTCCACAGTTTCCGCGACCAATTAAGCAACGACTAGCAAACATTGCAAAGTAGCGTAAAAAAGGAAAATGTATGCTAGTGATTCTTGCATCGGAAACCTTCCTAGTTTCCCCTACAGTGATAGTGTCAATAAACCCATCCACGTCTTTATGATGTGGTTCGTCTAAGCTACCCTCGAAAGGTATTTTGCAAACCCTGCAAAATTCATATAGTGACATCTTCTTAACCACATCATATAAATGAAACTCTACTGAAGGAGGTGATTCCCTAGGATAATAGTAGAAGTTTTGCAGAAAAGTATTGGTGAGTAAGAGATACTGTTCGCGTTGGTCGCGGAGGAAGTCGGTGAGGCTTGCATTCTTAGCCAATTCATAAAAGTCCTCATAAATCCCGGTTGCTCTCAAGAAATCATCGGAGGGCCATTCACACGGCCTAACCTCCGCTATGCGAGGCACATTATATTTGGGCTTCTTTGCTTCTTCATTTTGCTTTTCCTTCGGGCTTCGGCTCGATGAGCCCCTCAAAAATCTCTTCATTATTTTCTGAATTTTTTTGAAAAATTCTAAAAAATTTACTAACTTCAAAATAAAAGTGAACCAAACTCAACAAAATTGATAGCAACTACTCCTACAAGTGGCTAGAGCCCATATCATGCATTAGAACTACTTGGAACCATATAAAGTTGACATGCAAGCTCAAGAACAGGGTCACCTAAGCAGCAAAAATATGCAATGAATAAAGCACTAGAACAAAAACTAATTGGTCTAATGGAGGAGTCACATACCAAGGAACAATCCCCCCAAGCAGTTTTGTGAGAGGTGCTTTGAGCAAGGAGATCGAAAATGGCAGGAAAATGAGCTTGGACTCGGGTTTTGTAGCGACCCGACCTCAAACGGTCAAGTCTCTGTGCTTCAGTGTCATCCCTGGATCGATAATGCTGACACACACAATACTCGAGGATTTATAACAGAGTAGCAATCACACACTTATTACATCGAATGTCTCCAAAGAGAACTTACTACAATAAATATGGCTTAAAGCCATCTAATACGATAACAACGGAAGGCTTGGAAGATAAAGTTAGTCCATCAACTCCAATGACATAGCTGAGCTGCACGGCAATGACCTAACGAACCTTACTCCTCGTCTAAAAAGTCTGCAACATAATACGTTGCAGCCCGAAAACGGGTCAGCACATGGAATATGCTGGCAAAGTAACACAGTAGAGCAAGAACAGAATAATGCTATCACTACATGCATATTTGGCTGGTGGAAAGCTCTATGGTTACAGTTTTGCAAAAAGCCAATTTTTCCCTACAACAAAGGAATAGATTTTAATTTAACTATCATGGTAGTTGAAACATCATTGAGAATGTTCCTCCAACTCAATCCCAATTAAAGTAATTAACAACCCAACAATATTAAGTTAAAAGTGATGAGATACTTAAGATACTCCAAGTACTAGATATTCAAGATGTCCATAACTGGGGACACGGCTAACCATGATTAGATTGTACACTCTGCAGAGGTTTGCGCACTTTTCCCCACAAGACTCGATCATCTCCGTTGGATTTCTCGCACTACATGATGTTTGAGAAACGGATGACCGAGACACAGTCTTTCAGAAACATTAAATCTCTACTCTGGGCAGACAATACCAAAACTACAACCCACTACCTGCTGATCCACCTCTTCAAGAGCTTCACGTAACTTACTCAACTATGCTAGAGCCCATAATAGCATGTGGCTGCACACGGAAGTTTCTAGCATGAATCATCTCAGTTCCCTTTGAGTCTGGGTGGCGGTCCATAGGAAAATCACACGGAACCCCGGGATTTCCAAAAATACAGGCAACACTAGGTACTCCAGGTGCCTCAATCCACCCAGATGTGTATTCAAGTTGCCACCTTAAGTTAAACCATTATTTAACAATCTCACATCTGTCATGGATTTCACTCACGCAAACCACATCTACGAGCATAGCATAGCAGTATAAGCAATTTGTATAAGTAACTCCCATGGTTTGAATATAACAGGGCAATAGGTTCTACCTCATCAACTACTTCCCAACCCACAAGTTAATCACATCCTAACCATGCAATGTTTCAGGATTGGAATTAATGCATAAAAACTGGGTGATAAAGGGATATGATCAAAGTGTTACTTGCCTTGCTGACGATCCGCGAAACCTAGGGACTCCAAATAACACGCTTCGCACTCCAGGAATTCTATCGCAAACAAACAATAGCATACATAAGCAATCAAGCAAAGAAGCACGGGTCAAACTCAAATAATAAGATCTACCAGAAAGTTCAACTTAAGAATTCTGGTTAGCAAAAAGAATCAAATCAAATGGAGCAACGAAACTCAAACGGCGAAAGAAACAAGATCCGTTTACTAATCGGGACCTAGGTCAAATTTTACAGTAGCAAAAGCTTGTTCAAGTTGATTAAACATAAAGAGGGCCTCGAGACGAAGATCTAGGCGCTTGAATCGCCTGATTCTGACAAACGAGTGAAAAGATAAACTAGAACGAAGATCGGATCAGAAATCGCGATCAGAAATAATTGCGGGAAAAATCCGATAAAAGAAAGCTGACAAACGGGCTAACGAACGAGCGTTCATTGTCTATAACTAATGAGTGAAAACCGTTCGTTAAAATGAACGTACGGACGAACCCGCTAAAGAGAAGAACCGGAAAAAAAATCGGCGAACCGATCTAAAAAACGAACTAGGGTTTTTCTAAAAAAACCGAATCGGTTTTCTTAAAAAAACGGTGGCAAACGGCTACCTCATCGGTCCGGCGAGATGCGAGAACGGCGGCGGCGTGGCGGCGAGGCGCAGCAGCGGCGGTGGTGCGGCGCGGGAGCAGCGGCGGCGGCGAGGCACGACTGCGGGCGGGGTGGTGGTGGCGGTGGCGGTGGGGGGTATTTAAAGGGGGCGGCTTGGGGGAGGGGCCAAGGCGGCGGCGAGGAGGAGTCCCAGCTGGACTCCTCGTCCGAGGCGGCGGCGGCTCGATCTCCTGGGGGAGACGGCGCGTGGGGTGGTAGGCCGGCTCGGCTGGGCTTTCGGCCCAGTTGGCGCCCGGGGATTTTTTTTAAAACAATTCTGCCGAACAGAAAAAAATTCTAGAAAAAAATAAAAATCTAAAAATGCCAAAACAAATTTTCACCGTCTAAATAAAATATTTAGAACGAGATGAACATTTTCTTGGCCCTAAAATGCAACTTTGAAAAACGTGCAATTTTTTAATGCAAATAAAATTGCAATAAAATCCAAATAAAAATGATTATTTGATTTTAATATTTTTCCTCCCATATTTCATTTATTTTGGAGAAGTCATATTATCTCCTCTCACATATTTTAATATGAAATATTTTCGGAGAGAAAAATAATTAAAACCAAAAATCCTCGTTCCAAAATTTGATAAAAATCAAATTTGAAAACCAGGGAATCCCCAACTCTCTCCGAGGGTCCTTGAGTTGCTTAGGATTTCGAGGATCGCGAGACAAAATGCAATAAAATATGATATGCAAGAATGATCTATGTATATCATTCCAAATTGAAAATTCGGGATGTTACAAACCTACCCCCCTTAAGATGAATCTCGCCCTCGAGATTCGGGTTGGCTAGAAAATAGGTGTGGGTGGTCTTTGCGAAGATCATCCTCTCGTTCCCAGGTTGCTTCATCCTCGGTATGATGGCTCCACTGAACTTTGCAAAACTTGATAACCTTGCTGCGGGTGACTCAACTGGCAATCTCCAAAATCTTGATTAGCTTCTCCTCATAAGTCAAATCATTGTCCAACTGAATCGCCTCCAAGGGTACGGTATCTCTTAGCGGTATATCGGCCATCTCAGCATGGCACTCCTTCAACTGGGAAACGTGAAACACATCGTGAACTCCTGACAGTCCTTCAAGTAACTCCAACTTATAGGCGACTTCTCCCATCCGTTCCAAAACACGATACGGTTCTACAAATCTCGGGGCTAACTTCCCCTTGACTCCAAAACGTTTCACTCCTTGCAAAGGTGATACTCACAGATATGCTCTGTCTCCAATTTCATAGGTTACCTCCTTGAGTTTCGAATCTGCATAACTCTTCTGTCTGGACTGGGCTATCTTCAGTCTATCTCGAACCAGTTTAACTTTCTCCTCAGACTCTTTGATCAAGTCTGGTCCAAACAACTGTCGGTCTCCAACCTCATCCCACATCAACGGTGTTCTGCACCTTTGTCCATACAGGGCTTCAAACGGTGCCATCTTCAAACTGGCTTGGTAGCTATTGTTGTATGAGAACTCTGCGTAAGGAAGATTGTCATCCCAACTAGACCCATAATCTAGTGCACAGGCTCTCAACATATCCTCCAGAATCTGGTTGACTCTCTCGGTCTGTCCATCGGTCTGCGGGTGAAATGTTGTACTGAACTCCAATCTCGTTCCCAAAGTCTGGTGCAGCTGATGCCAAAACTTTGAGGTAAACTGTGTTCCTCTATCTGATACGATGGTCCTCAGAACTCCATGCAGACATACGATCCTGGTCATATATATCTTGGCCAACTTTGCACTGGTATAAGTTGTTTTCACTGGGATAAGTGTGCCACTTTGGTCAAGCGGTCAACTACTACCCATATAGAATCATAACCTGATTTGGTCCTGGGCAATCCGGTGATAAAATCCATGCCAAGTTTATCCCACTTCCATTCAGGTATCGACATAGGTTGTAGTAATCCTGCTGGCTTTTGATGCTCTGCCTTCACTCTCTGACATACATCACATATGGCTACATACTCGCCGATATCCTTCTTCATCCCTGTCCACCAGAAACGTTCCTTCAAATCCAAATACATCTTGGTGTTTCCGGGGTGTATCGAATATGGTGAGTCATGAGCCTCCTGTAGTATTAATTTACTGATCTCTGTGTTATTGGGCACATAAACACGGTCCTCAAACCATAAGGTGTCGTGCTCATCCTCATGAAAACCTTTGGCCTTTCCTTCGCTCATTTTCTCTTTTATCTCGGCAATCTCTTTGTCATCCTTCTGAGCTTCTCGAATCTTTTCGAACAATGTAGATTGAACCTCCATTGTAGCAACAAAACCTCTAGTAACAATCTCCAATCGAAGTTCCCGGAGATCCTCTGCTAACTCCTTCGGCAATTCCGCGCTCTCTAGGGTATTAGCATAACTCTTCTGGCTCAAAGCGTCTGCTATGACATTGGCCTTTCCTGGATGATAGTGAAGATTCATGTCATAATCCTTTATGAGCTCCAACCATCTCCTCTGGCTAAGGTTCAGTTCCTTCTGTGTGAAAATGTACTTCAAACTCTTATGATCCGTGTACACATCACAATGGTTTCCAATAAGGTAATGCTTCCATGTCTTCAACGCATGCACTACAGCTGCTAGCTCCAAATCATGCATAGCATAATTCAACTCGTGTGGTTTTAGTTGTCGTGAGGCATACGAAATAACTCTTCCGTCCTGCATAAACCTAGGGACTCCAAATAACACGCTTCGCACTCCGAGAATTCTATCGCAAACAAACAATAGCATACATAAGCAATCAAGCAAAGAAGCACGGGTAAAACTCAAATAAGAAGATCTACCAGAAAGTTCAACTTAAGAACTCCGGTTAGCAAAAAGAATCAAATCAAACAGAGCAACGAAACTCAAACGGCGAAAGAAATAAGATCCGTTTACTAATCTGGACCTAGTTCAAATTTTACAGTAGCAAAAGCTTGTTCAAGTTGATTAAACAGAAAGAGGGTCTCGAGACAAAGATCTAGGCGCTTGAATCGCCTGATTCCGACAAATGAGCAAAAAGATAAACTAGAACGATGATCGGATCAGAAATCGCGATCAGAAATAATCGTGGGAAAAATACGATAAAAGAAAGCTGACGAACAGGCTAAGGAACGAGCGTTCGTTGTCTGTAACTAACGAGCGAAAACCGTTCGTTAAAACGAACGTACGGACGAACGTCCGCTAAAGAGAAGAACCGGAAAAAAACCGGCGAACCGATCTAAAACAAACGAACTAGGGTTTTTTCTAAAAAAACGAATTGGTTTTCTTTTAAAAAAACGGTAGCGAACGGCTACCTCGTCGGTCCGGCGAGGCGCGGCAGCGGCGGCGGCGCGGCGCGGGAGCGGTGGCGGTGGCTGCGGCGGCGGCGAGGCGCGGCAGAGGCAAGGCGCGGCTGCGGGCGGGGTGGTGGTGGCGGTGGCGGTGGCGGGGTATTTAAAGGGGGCGGCTTGGGGGTGGGGCCAAGGCGGCGGCGAGGAGGAGCCCCGGCCGAACTCCTCGTCCGAGGTGGCGGCGGCTCGGTCTCCTTGGGGAGACGGCGCGCGGGGAGGTGGGCCGGCTCGGCTGGGCTTTCGGCCGAGTCGGCGCGCGGGGATTTTTTTTGAACAATTCCGCCGAACAGAAAAAAAATCCTAGAAAATAAAATAAAAATCTAAAAATGCCAAAACAAATTTTCACTGTATAAATAAAATATTTAGAACGAGATGAACATTTTCTTGGCCCTAAAATGCAACTTTGGAAAACGTGCAATTTTTCTAATGCAAATAAAATTGCAATAAAATCCAAATAAAAACAAATATTTGATTTTAATATTTTTCCTCCCATATTTCATTTGTTTTGGAGAAGTCATATTATCTCCTTTAACATATTTTAATATGAAATATTTTCGAAGAGAAAAATAATTAAAACCAAAAATCCTCATTCCAAAATTTGATAAAAATCAAATTTGAAAACCGGGGAATCCCCAACTCTCTCCGAGGGTTCGTGAGTTGCTTAGGATTTCGAGGATCGCGAGACGAAATGCAATAAAATATGATATGCAAGAATGATCTATGTATAACATTCCAAATATGATATGCAAGGATGTTACAGGTTTGAGCTGGATAATGGTGTTTGTGGGTGCAGGAATAAGTGGAGGAGGGCCGCCGTGGGACCACGAGGAAGGGGGGCGCGCCCAAGGGGGGTAGGGCGCGCCCTCCACCCGTGTGGCTAGGTGGATGCCCCTCTGCTGTGTTCTCAGTGCCAAATATTCTCAAATATTCCAGAAAAAATCATATTTAAATTTCAGGGCATTTGGAGAACTTTTATTTTCGGGGTATTTTTATATTGCACGGATAATTCAGATAACAGACAGAAAATACTGTTTTCATTTTATTTAATATAAATGACAGAAAGTAAAAGGAGGGTACAGAGAGTTGTGTTTTCTAAATTCATCCATCTCATGATCATCAAAAGGAATCCATTAACAAGGTTGATCAAGTCTTGTTAACAAACTCATTCTGAATAACATGGAACCGGAGAATTTTCGAATAACACTAGGTTACCTCAACGGGGATATGCACATCCCCAACAATAAGAATATCATATTTCTTCTTGACAGTAGGAAGAGAAAATTCAAAACCTCCAAAAATAATCGATGGAATTTTTCCAATAGAATTGATACTGTGGACTTGAGGTTGTTTCCTCGGAAAGTGTACCATATGCTCATTACCATTAACATGAAAAGTGACATTGCCTTTGCTGCAATCAATAACAGCCCCTGCAGTATTCAAAAAGGGTCTTCCAAGAATAATGGACATACTATCATCCTTAGGAATATCAAGAATAACAAAGTCCGTTGAAATAGTAACGTTTGCAACCACAACAGGCACATCCTCACAAATACCGATAGGTATAGCAGCTGATTTATCAGCCATTTGCAAAGATATTTCAGTAGGTGTCAACTTATTCAAATCAAGTCTACGATATAAAGAGAGAGGCATAACATTAACACCGGCTCCAAGATCACATAAAGCAGTTTTAACATAGTTTCTTTTAATGGAGCATGGTATAGTGGGTACTCTTGGATCTCCAAGTTTATTTGGTATTCCACCCTTAAAAGTATAATTAGCAAGCATGGTGGAAATTTCAGCTTCCAGTATCTTTCTTTTATTAGTAACAATTTCTTTCATGTACTTAGCATAAGGATTCGTTTTAAGCATATCAGTTAATCGCATACGCAAAAAGATAGGTCTAATCATTTTAGCAAAGCGCTCAAAATCCTCATCATCCTTTTTCTTGGATGGTTTGGGAGGAAAAGTCATGGGTTTCTAAACCCATGGTGCTCTTTCTTTACCATGTTTCCTAGCAACAAAGTCTCTCTTATCATAATTTTGATTCTTTGATTGTGGGTTATCAAGATCAACAGCAGGTTCAATTTCTATATCATTATCATTACTAGGTTGAGCATCAACATGAACATCATCATTAACATTATCACTAGTTTCAGGTTCATTACCAGATTGTGTTTCAGCATCAGAAATAGAAATATTATTTGGATTCTCATGTGTTTCAGCAATAGGTTCACTAGAAGCATGCAAAGTCCTATCATTCTTCTTTTTCTTCCTTTTAAAAGGACTAGGTGCATCTATATTATTTCTCTGAGAATCTTGCTCAATTCTCTTAGGGTGGCCTTCAGGATACAAAGGTTCCTGAGTCATTTTACCAGTTCTAGTAGCCACTCTAACAGCAAAATCATTATTCTTACTATTCAATTCATTGAGCAAATCATTTTGAGCTTTAAGTACTTGTTCTACTTGAGTGGTAACCATAGAAGCATGTTTACTAATAAGTTTAAGTTCACCTTTGACATTAGCCATATAATCACCCTAGTGTTCAAGCATATCAGCACTGCGTTTTAATTCTCTACCAAAATAAGCATTGAAGTCTTCTTGCTTAACCATAAATTTATCAAACTCATCTAAGCATGGGCTAGCAAACTTAGTAAATGGGATTTCAACTTTATCATATCTATAGAGAGAATTTACCTTTACTACCTATGTCGGGTTAACAAGACCATGTGTTTCTTCAATAGGTGATGGATTAAAACCATATATTTCTTCAACATGCGGTAAATTAAGACCATGTATTTCTTCAATAGGAGGTAAATTCTTAACATCTTCAGCTTTAATACCCTTTTTCTTTCACGGATTTCTTTGCCTCTTGCATATCTTCAGGACTGAGAAATAGAACACCACTCTTCTTCGGAGTTGGTTTCGGAATAGGCACAGGAAGTGTCCAATTATTTTCATTAGTCAAGATATAATAGAATTTCAGCTTCATCCGGTGTTCTTTCCCTGAAAACAGAACCAGCACAACTATCCAGGTAATCTCTAGAAGCATCGGTTACTCCATTATAAAAGATATCAAGTATTTCATTTTTCTTAAGAGGATGATCAGGCAAAGCATTAAGTAATTGGAGAAGTCTCCCCAAGCTTGTGGGAGACTCTCTTCTTCAATTTGCACAAAATTATATATATCCCTTAAGGCAGCTTGTTTCTTATGAGCAGGGAAATATTTAGCGGAGAAGTAATAAATCATATCCTGGGGACTATGCACACAACCAGGATCAAGAGAATTAAACCACATCTTAGCATCACCCTTTAATGAGAACGGAAATATTTTAAGGATATAAAAGTAGCGAGTTCTCTCATCATTAGTGAACAGGGTGGCTATATCATTTAATTTAGTAAGATGTTCCACAACAGTTTCAGATTCATAGCCATAAAAAGGATCAGATTCAACCAAAGTAATTATATCAGGATCAACAGAGAATTCATAATCCTTATCAGTAACACAGACAGGTGAAGTAGCAAAAGCAGGATCAGGTTTCATTCTATCATTAAGAGATTGATGCTTCCATTTAGCTAATAACCTCTTTAGATCATATCTATCATTGCAAGCTAAAATAGCTCTAGTAGCATCTTCATCCATAACACAACCCTCAGGAACAACAGACAATTCATATTTATTAGGGGGGGAGTCTTCATCATCACTTTCATCAATATTATCAGTTTCAATAATTTCATTCTCTCTAACCCTCGCAAGTTGTTCATCAAGAAATTCACCAAGTGGCATAGTAGTATCAAGCATAGAAGTAGTTTCATCATAAGTATCATGCATAGCATAAGTGGCATCATCAATAACATGCGACATATCAGAATGAATAGCAGAAGCAAGTTTAGGTGTCGCAAGCTTACTCAAAACAGAAGGTGAATCAAGTGCAGAGCTAGATGGCAGTTCCTTACCCCCCCTTGTAGTTGAGGGATAAATCTTGGTTCTTGGATCTTTCAAGTTCTTCATAATGATAAGCAGATATAAATCCCAAGTGACTCAACGAATAGAGCTATGCTCCCCGGCAACGGCGCCAGAAAATAGTCTTGCTAACCCACAAGTATAGGGGATCGCAACAGTTTTCGAGGGTAGAGTATTCAACCCAAATTTATTGATTGGACACAAGGGGAGCCAAAGAATATTCTCAAGTATTAGCAGCTGAGTTGTCAATTCAACCACACCTGGAAACTTAATATCTACAGCAAAGTATTTAGTAGCAAAGTAATATCATAGTAGTGGTAACTGTAGCAAAAGGTAATGATAACATAAGTAATGTTTTTGGTATTTTGTACTGATTGTAACAATAGCAACAGAAAAGTAAATAAGCGAAGAACAATATATGGAAAGCTCGTAGGCAATGGATCGGAGATAGAGAATTATGCCGGATGCGGTCCATCATGTAACAGTCATAACCTAGGGTGACACAGAACTAGCTCCAATTTATCATTGTAATGTAGGCATGTATTCCGAATATAGTCATACATGCTTATGGAAAAGAACTTGCATGACATCTTTTGTCCTGCCCTCCCGTGGCAGCGGGGTCCTAGTGGAAACTAAGGGATATTAAGGCCTCCTTTTAATAGAGTACTAGACCAAAGCATTAACAAGTGAATACATGAACTCCTCAAACTACGGTCATCACCGAGAGTTGTCTCGATTATTGTCACTTCGGGGTTGCCGGATCATAACACATAGTAGGTGACTATAGACTTGCAAGATAGGATCAAGAACTCTCATATATTGATGAAAACATAATAGGTTCAGATCTGAAATCATGGCACTCGGGCCCTAGTGACAAGCATTAAGCATAGCAAAGTCATAGAAACATCAATCTCAGAACATAGTGGATACTAGGGATCAAACCCAAACAAAACTAACTCGATTACATGATAAATCTCATCCAACCCATCACCGTCTAGCAAGCCTACTATGGAATTACTCACGCACGGTGGTGAGCATCATGAAATTGGTGATGGAGGATGGTTGATGATGATGACAACGACGGATTCCCCTCTCTGGAGCCCCGAACGGACTCCAGAACAGCCCTCCGGAGAGGTTTCGGGGCTTGGCGGCGGCTCCGTATCGTAAAATGCGATGAATCCTCCTCTTTTATTTTTTTCTCCCCGAAAGTGAATATATAGAGTTGGGGTTGAGGTTGGAGGAGCTCCAGGGGCCCACGAGGTAGGGGGCGTGCCCCCCACCCTCGTGGCTAGGGTGTGGGCCCCTGGTCTTGATCTTTTGCCAGTATTTTTTATTATTTCCAAAAAGATGCCCCGTGGAGTTTCAGGTCATTCCGAGAACTTTTGTTTCTGCACATAAATAAAACCATGGCAATTCTGCAGAAAACAGCGCCAGTCCGGGTTAGTTCCATTCAAATCTTGCAAGTTAGAGTCCAAAACAAGGGCAAAAGTGTTTGGAAAAGTAGATACGACGGAGACATATCAGTCACTAGGGCCTGAGTGCCATGATTTCAGATTTGAACCTATTATGTTTTCATCAATATATGAGAGTTCTTGATCCTATATTGCAAGTCTATAGTCACCTATTATTGTGTTATGATCCGTTAACCCTGAAGTGACAATATCGGGATACTTACCGGTGATGACCGTAGTTTGAGGAGTTCATGTATTCACTATGTGTTAATGCTTTGGTCCGGTACTCTATTAAAAGGAGGCCTTAATATCCCTTAGTTTCCAATAGGACCCCATTGCCATGGGGGGGGGGGTAGGACGAAAGATGTCATGCAAGTTCTTTCCCATAAGCACGTATGACTATATTCGGAATACATGCCTACATTACATTGATGAACTGGAGCTAGTTCTGTGTCACCCTAGGTTATGACTGTTACATGACCGATCGCATCCGGCATAATTCTCCATCACCGATCCAATGCCTACGAGCTTTTCCATATAATTTTCTTCGCTTATTTACTTTTCCGCTGCTAATGTTACAATCACTACAAAACCCAAAAATATTACTTTTGCTACCGTTACTTTTGTCACCGTTACCACTACTATCATATTACTTTGCTACTAAACACTTTGCTGCAGATATTAAGTTTCCAGGTGTGGTTGAATTGACAACTCAGCTGCTAATACTTGAGAATATTCTTTGGCTCCCCTTGTGTCGAATCAATAAATCTGGGTTGAATACTCTACCCACGAAAACTGTTGCGATACCCTATACTTGTGGGTTATCATTGCACAAAGAGCAGTCCAGCGTATGGCAGCATGGCAGAGGGCACACAAGCAATTTACCCAGGTTCGGGCCGCCGCGAGGCATAAAACCCTACTCCTGCTTTGGTGGATTGATGGTGGAATGGAGGTGGTGAAGCATAGTAGACTTGCCCGGCAGGGGTTGCCTTAGGGCAGTAGCGACTATGCGCGTATGGGGGTGTGGGTTCATCAACTTTCCAACCCATTCTACGGTTTCCATGGGCCTCCTTTTATAGATCAAGGGGTCACCACAATGGCAAAATAGTCATTATGCACTGATATGATAGCAAACCGTGCTATCATACCTAACTTTGCGGGCTGACAGGGCGCATTAAATGCGCTACTTAGTGTCACATCACTGGTTGCCCGACAAGGCTTTCCGGGCTATCTTGCCAGCTCCGCACCTGTTCTCTTGACACGTCACAGGACGAGTGTCATTTGTGGGTTTCTTCTGTAGGAAATGGCTGCCATGTGGCAAATGGCTGCCACTTAATCATCTTGCGGCTTGACACTGTATTGATCGACAATGTGGGTCATGTTGGAGTGGTTGGTGAGGTGGTTTTGCCTCCGCAAGCCCCGGCAGGCCCTGTCGGGGATCCTGCTTCTGGTGGTGGCATTTCCCCTTGCCGGGCTCGCTCGTCCGGCAAGGGAGGCCCTTCTCTTGGCGATATCTTGCTTCTCTGGCTTGGCCTTAGTCTCTCTGAGCTGCATGCTGGTTCTTCGAATCTCTTGGTTTCTTGTACTCTGGCCTGGTCTTGGCTTGTCCATGCACGAGTCAGGGGAAAATGCATACCCCTGTATATTTTCCCCAACAACTTGAAACTGAAAATCTTGAAACACCTATTGGACCTAGCTCTCCTAGATATGAAATGCCTAAAATACCTGAAGGGTACATTATGGATGAGGAGATAGCTAGAGACTTTCTCGCTTGCAATGATAGGGATGATCTTAAGAAATTATTATGCAAACTGAAAGAAAAATCTTTGATTGCTAGAATGAAATGTGATCCTAAGTTTGCTACTTCACCTATCTTTGTTACTAATAAGGATTATGAATTCTCTGTCGACCCAGATTTGATTACTTTGGTTGAATCTGATCCTTTCCATGGCTATGAAATGAAACTGTTATGGCACACCTTACTAAATTAAATGATATACCACCCTTTTTGCTCATGACAAGAAAATTCTCTACCATTATATCCTCAAGTTATTTCCATTCTCATTAAAGGGTGATGCTAAGATATGGTACAATACTCTTGCTCCTGGCTGTGTGTGTAGTCCACAGGATATGATTTACTACTTCTCTGAAAAATATTTTCCTGCTCATTAGAAACAAGTTGTCTTACAGGAAATATTTAACTTTGTGCAAATTGAAGAAGAGAGTCTCCCACAAGCTTGGGGGAGACTTCTCCAATTTCTTAATGCTTTGCCTCATCATCCACTTAAGAAAAATAAAATACTTGATATCTTCTATAATGGATTAACCGATGCTTCTAGAGACTTCCTAGATAGTTGTGCTGGTTGTGTTTTCAGGGAATGAACTGTTGAACAAGCTGAGGAATTATTGAATAACATATTGAAGAATTATGATGATTGGACTCTTCCCGATTCACCACCTAAACCCACTTCAAAGAAGAGGGGTATCTTATTTCTCAATCCTGAAGATATTCAAGAGGCAAATAAATGTATGAAGGAAAAAGGTACTAAAGCAGAGGATGTTATGAATTTACCACCTATTGAAGAAATACATGGACTTGTTACACCACCCCATGGGTGGTAGAGAGGTAAACTCATTAATGGAATTTGATGAAAATGACATCCCTTATAATATGCATCCTATTCAATGCCTTTATGAGTTCGATAACTACATTAGAAAAGAGGATCGCTTCACTGCCAGTGTTATGAAGCAGTTGAAATATAATTCTGATATGATTGCTCACTTGAGTGACTTGTTATTTAGAATTAGTAATGATGTTATAGGTGTAGGAAAGCATGCCTCTATGGTTCAAACTCAGTTAGAACAAGTTGTGAAATCTCAAAGAGAATTGCTTGATGAAATGAATAATAATATGAATGACCATGCTATTAGAGTAGTAACTAGAGGAGGTAGAATGACTCAGGAACCACTTTACCCTGAGGGACACCATAATAGAATTTAACAAGACTCTGAAAGAATTAATGCTGATGCACCTAATCCTTCTAAAAAGAAAAAGAAAAATGATATGACTTTGCATACCTCTAGTGAACCTGAAATAGAAAAACCTCCTGAAGATAATAATGATGTTTCTATTTCTGATGCTGAAACTCAACCTGGTAATGAACATTCACCTAGTGATAATGAAAAACATAATGATGATGTTCATGAAGACACTCAACTAGACAATGATAAAGAACCATATAAAGATGTTGAGATAGAACCTGTTCTCAATCATGATAACCCACAACCTAAAAATAAAAGATATGATAAAAGAGACTTTGTGGCTATAAAACATGGTAAAGAAAGAAAACATGGGTTCAAAAACTCATGCCCTTTCCACCCAAACCAACTAAGAAGAAAGATGATGAATAATTTGAATGTTTTGCTGAAATGCTTAGGCTAGTCTTTTTGCACACCCGCTTGACTAATATTTTAAAGATGGCCCCTTATGCAAAATACATGAAAGGCATCATCACTAATAAGATAAAGATACCGGAAGCTGAAATCTCCACCATGCTTGCTAATTATTCTTTTAAGGATGGAGTACCTAAAAAACTGGGAGATCCAGGAATACCAACTATACCTTGCTCTGTCAAAAGAAATTATGTTAAACTGCTTTGTGTGATTTAGGAGCTGGTGTTACTATTATGCCTTTATCTTTATATAAAAGACTTGATTTGAATAAACTCACACCTACTAAAATATCTTTGCAAATGGTTGATAAACCAACTGCCATACCTATCGGTATTTGTGAGTATGTGCATGTTGTTGTTGCAAATGTTACTATCTTAACAGACCTTGTTATACTTGAGATGCTCGAGGACGACAAAATGTCGACTATCCTTGGTAGACCCTTTTTGAATACTGCAGGGGCTTTTATTGATTGCAACAAAATCAAGGTCACTTTTCATATCAATGGTAATGAGTATACGGTGCACTTTCTGAAGAAACAATTCCAAATGAATGGTATTAATGTTATTGAAAAATCTCCGACAATCACTATTGGAAGTTTTCAACTACCTCTGCCTACTGCCAAGGAGAAATATGATATACTTATTTTTGGGCACATGCATATCCCCGTTGAGGTAACTTAGTGTTTTGTTAAAGTTCTTCGGTTTCAAGCTAATCGAAGGTGGTTGTTAATAAGACTTGATCAACCTTATTAGTGGATCATTTTTGAGAGGTATGAAGTTGATGAATTTAGTAGGCACTACCTTCTGTCCTTACCTTTTGTTCTCTCTTTTTATTAGTTAAATAAAATAAAATGCCATGTTTATCCTGTTTTTTGGATTTTACGTGCAATAAAAATGACCCAAAAATAGAAGTGCTCGGAATGCCCTCAAATTTAATACGGTTTTTTGTGAATATTTCTTAATTTCTAGTGCAAATGACATCAGAGGGGGTACACCTGGTGACCACAAGACACCAGGGCGTGACAGCAACCCTAGGTGCACCTAGGTGGGTTGTGGTCCCCACGTGGGTCCCCTCACTTATCTCTTTAGCCCATGTCATCAACTACCTCCAAAAAATCACCCTTGCTCTCTCTCACTCGAGTTCTTTCTCTCAAACCCGTGGATTTCGATCTCTTTGCTCGAAGCTCCATTTCCAAAACTGTTTTGGGGATTGCTACTTGGTATGTGACTACTCTGTTGCTCCAATTAGTTTTTGCTTTAGTGGTTTGTATTTTGAATAATTATCTACTCTTGGTGCTGCTATGGATAAGCTTGTGTGTTAAATTGTTAGAGTTCTAAGTAGTTTGAATGCTTGATATAGCCTCTATGCATCCTTTTGAGTAGCTGCTATCAATCTTGTGCAGTTTTATTGACAAAATTTTTGTGGACCAAATTTTTCAGAATTTTATCTATAGAAATAAGATGAGTTTATTTAGGATGTTTGCCTCCAAGAAAAATGCTAAAGGAGTCATTGGGGAATCATCGGACAATGACCTCAACACTCGAAGAACAGCGGAGGTGCGGCCGTGCAAATGGCCGCATAATGCCTTCTTGGAGGGTGTAGGGATCATCAAGAGTTTTCCCAATTCATTGAAAATGTTGGGCTGACCGACTTCATCGCAGCTGCGTGTGATCAATACCATCTCCTTACAAATTCCTTTGTGCAAAACTTTCATTTTCTGAGTAGGAATAATCCCCCTGAGGTGTAGTTTAATTTATATGCTGAAACCCGTCAGATACCACTCACTGACTTTTTTTGATATATGCTTGATCCCTTTTGACGGGGAATTAAGAGAACCTAGACCTGTAGAGTTTGAGGACTTTTACCTCTCCCTGACAGTGGGTGATTACAGAGGTGTGTCGAAATCCACCGCCACTAGTTTGTACTTTCCTTCTATGCATTACTTTGTTTTATTCATCGTGAAGTGTTTAACTGGTAGGGAGAAGGTTGGTGCACTCAGTGCTCCCGACCTCGCCATCTTACGCCGTGCACTATACGGCGACAACACCTTTAGCCTAGGGGCTATTATTGCATGTCGTCTGCACCTTAACAGAACCAAGGGAAAAATTCATGGCAGTATTTATGCTACTCGCTTAGCGAGTCACTTTAACGTTTCGATACGCCAACATGATTATCCTTTGCCCAAAGTTTATCTAGATCACCAGGCGATGGTGGCTCACCAGTTTACCGGTGATGCCGACTCTCTTAATAATATTCGTTATAACCTGCTTTATAGTGTGGAAACCCGTGATATTATCCCATTGAATGCACCTGCTTTGTTTGATTCTATTGCCAGGGGCGGATATAGGGTCATGCCAGTGGACATTATTGCCTACCAGAACACCCAGGCAGGGGCAGAGGAGGAGCCTCAGGAGTGGGACGCTCATGTGCCGCCGCTGCAGCATTTCTACATGGGACCAAATGGCTACTTTGGATGGTGATTACCAAGATAGCCCAAAATCCTAAGCTTGGGGGAGTACATGTTTCCACCGACATTATATTCATGTTGATTTTATTCGAGTTATTGGTGTTCACACTTTTTCATTATATTATACATGCTAGATTTATTTTCTTGTTTTCTTCTTGTGTTTTTTTGGAGAAAATCCAAAAAAAATCATGCTTCTTTTCGGTTTTTCATTCTAATTTAATTATTTGTAGTATTTAAAAGGAAACCCCAAAAGATTTCTCGATTCTTCTTTTGTTTGTTGGGAGCTTTCCCGTGTAAATAGTTTTTCTCGTTTTTGCTTTCCCTCTTTCTTTAATTTTCTTTCTTAAAAAAACTAAAAACTCCAAAAATATTTTAGTATGTGTTTCTCAAAATCCCTTTTTTTCGAGTCATACCAAGGAGAAGACCACGATGAAAATGTTGAGTGGCTCTCATATTCATTATTGTTGATCTAACAAAGAGCCCATATTGCTTTGTCTTCTCCTATAAAATAAAATGTTTGCAGATTCCATCTTAGTCTAGGACAGTCTTGCACTATTATTATTTTCATATCATTCAGTCGTGCAAGTGAAAGGCAATAATGATGATATTTGATGAAGTGGCTATGGCAGAGAGAAACGTGTATGAACTCAACTTGTTTTGTTTTCATAAATATGTTTAACCTAGTATCCATTATTCAACATATTATGATCAAACATGTTTGCAATGACAATTAGAGATTATAGTTCTTGATGCCATGCTTAAGTAGCTAGGAGTGGATAATGATTTATCTTGGATGTCAACATTGCATTAAAATGATTGTGACGTAGTATGATGATATTGTATCCACATCTGAATGTTTGAAGTGGCTTGACTTGGCACATGTTCATGCATGTAGTTGAATCAAAACCAACATAGCCTCTACGATATTCATGTTGATGGTGTTCATATCATACTCATGCTAGTATCCAATGTCCGTTATTCATAATGCATGTTCATGACCATTTTTGTTCTGTAGCTGGCCGCTTCCCATCCTATTTGCTAGCCTTTTCCTGTACTAAGCGGAATTACTGCTTGTGCATCAAAACCCTTAAACCAAAGTTATTCCAGACGAGTCCACCATATCTACCTATATGCGGTATTACCCTGCCATTCTAAGTAAATTTGCATGTGCCACCTCTAAAAAAACTTCAAATAAACATATATTTATGTGTGCCTGGATTGTTCATAAAGCGACAGGCGGGGTAGTCAGTATCTTCCATGCTAAGCGGGTTATTCTCATGATGAGTGTTTATTCACTCATCCTTGCACGAGAGGGGCGGTAATAGGTATTCCCAGTCCCGAATTCAAAAATTGCAAATAATTAAACAAAACTCCCCCAGGATTGTTGTTCATATGGACGGTACCCGTGGATTCGGCTAGCCGTGGACTGTGTTTGTCGGTGGAGGGGGAGTAAACCTTTAGTTTTATCGCTTGGGAACCACCACTCGTGTGTTTAGCAAGGAAGATATTGATAACTCTTGGTCGTGACGTAAACAGGAAGGGTGCATTTCCCAAAAAATTCATTTGTCTCTATTTTTAAAACTTTGAGCTCTAGCACCTCTGCAAATCCCTGCTTCCATCTGTGAAGGGACTATTTATTTAATTTTATGTTGAGTCATCACCTTCTCAAATAAGCGCCAGATCTGAGAGAACTAGTGACATCCTCATGCATTATGTATAGTTAATGTTGGATGTGAAGGAAATATGCCCTAGAGGCAATAATAATGTTATTATTTTATTTCCTTATATCATGATAAATGTTTATTATTCATGCTAGAATTGTATTATCTGGAAACATAATACTTGTGTGAATACATAGACAAACCAAACGCCACTAGTATGCCTCTACTTGACTAGCTCGTTAATCGAAGATGGTTATGTTTCCTAACCATAGACATGTGTTGTCATTTGATTAATGGGATCACATCATTAGGAGAATGATATGATTAACATGACCCATTCCATTAGCTTAACACCCGATCATTTAGTATGTTGCTATTGCTTTCTTCATGACTTATACATGTTCCTATGAATATGAGATTATGCAACTCCCGTTTGCCGGAGGAACACTTTGTGTGCTACCAAACGTCACAAGTAACTGGGTGATTATAAAGGAGCTCTACAGGTGTCTCCAAAGGTACATGTTGGGTTGGCGTATTTAGAGATTAGGATTTGTCACTCCGATTGTCAGAGAGGTATCTCTGGGCCCTCTCGGTAATGCACATCACATAAGCCTTGCAAGCATTACAACTAATGAGTTAGTTGCAAGATGATGTATTACGAAACGAGTAAAGAGACTTGCCGGTAATGAGATTGAACTAGGTATTGAGATACCGACGATCGAATCTCGGGCAAGTAACATACCGATGACAAAAGGAACAACGTATGTTGTTATGCGGTCTGACCGATAAAGATCTTCGTAGAATATGTGGGAGCCAATATGAGCATCCAGGTTCCGCTATTGGTTATTGATCGGAGACGTGTCTCGGTCATGTCTACATTGTTCTCGAACCCGTAGAGTCCGCACGCTTAAGGTTTTGATGACAGTTATATTATGAGTTTATGCATTTTGATGTACCGAAGTTTGTTTGGAGTCCCGAATGTGATCACGGACATGACGAGGAGTCTCGAAATGGTCGAGACATAAAGATTGATATATTGGAAACCTATATTTGGATATCGGAAGTGTTCCGAGTGAAATCGGGATTTTACCGGAGTACCGGGAGGTTACCGGAACCCCCGGGAGGTATATGGGCCTTAGTGGGCTTTAGTGGAAGAGAGGAGAGGTGGCCAGGGCTGGGCCGCGCGCCCCTGCCCCCTAGTTCGAATAGGACAAGGAGAGGGGGGCGGCGCCCCCCCCTTCCTTCTCTCTCTCCTCTTTCCCCCTCCCGAATCCTATTCCAACTAGGAAAGGGGGGGAATCCTACTCCCGGTGGGAGTAGGACTCCTCCTGGCGCGCCCTCCTCCTGACCGGCCGCACCTCCCCCTGCTCCTTTATATATGGGGGCAGGGGGCACCCCTAGACACACAAGTTGATCCACGTGATCATATTCTTAGCTGTGTGCGGTGCCCCCTTCCACCATAATCCTTGATAATATTGTAGCGGTGCTTAAGCGAAGCCCTGCGACGGTAGTACATCAAGATCGTCACCACGCTGTCGTGCTGACGGAACTCTTCCCCGACACTTTGCTGGATCGGAGTCCGGGGATCGTCATCGAGCTGAACGTGTGCTAGAACTCGGAGGTGCCGTAGTTTCGGTGCTTGATCGGTCGGGCCGTGAAGACGTACGACTACATCAACCGCGTTGTGCTAATGCTTCTGCTGTCGATCTACAAGGGTACGTAGATCACACTCTCCCCTCTCGTTGCTATGCATCACCATGATCTTGCGTGTGCGTTGGAATTTTTTTGAAATTACTACATTCTCCAACAGTGGTATCAGAGCCTAGGTTTTATGTGTTGATGTTATATGCACGAGTAGAACACAAGTGAGTGGTGGGCGATATAAGTCATACTGCTTACCAGCATGTCATACTTCGGTTCGGCGGTATTGTTGGACGAAGCGGCCCGGACCAACATTACGCGTACGCTTACGCGAGACCGGTTCTCCCGATGTGCTTTGCACAAAGGTGGCTAGCGGGTGACAGTTTCTCCAACTTTAGTTGAACCGAGTGTGGCTACGCCCGGTCCTTGCGAAGGTTAAAACAGCACCAACTTGACAAACTATCGTTGTGGTTTTGATGCGTAGGTAAGATTGGTTCTTGCTTAAGCCCGTAGCAGCCACGTAAAACTTGCAACAACAAAGTAGAGGACGTCTAACTTGTTTTTGCAGGGCATGTTGTGATGTGATATGGTCAAGACATGATGCTAAATTTTATTGTATGAGATGATGATGTTTTGTAACCGAGTTATCGGCAACTGGCAGGAGCCATATGGTTGTCGCTTTATTGTATGCAATGCAATCGTGCTGTAATGCTTTACTTTATCACTAAGTGGTAGCGATAGTCGTGGAAGCATAAAATTGGCGAGACGACAACGATGCTACGATGGAGATTAAGGTGTCGCGCCGGTGACGATGGTGATCACGACGGTGCTTCGAAGATGGAGATCACAAGCACAAGATGATGATGGCCATATCATATCACTTATATTGATTGCATGTGATGTTTATCTTTTATGCATCTTATCTTGCTTTGATTGACGGTAGAATTATAAGATGATCTCTCACTAATTATCAAGAAGTGTTCTCCCTGAGTATGCACCTTTGCGAAAGTTCTTCGTGCTGAGACACCACGTGATGATCGGGTGTGATAGGCTCTACGTTCAAATACAACGGGTGCAAAACAGTTGCACACGCGGAATACTCAGGTTATACTTGACGAGCCAAGCATATGCAGATATGGCCTCGGAACACGGAGACCGAAAGGTCGAGCGTGAATCATATAGTAGATATGATCAACATAGTGATGTTCACCAATGAAACTACTCCATCTCACGTGATGATCGGACATGGTTTAGTTGATTTGGATCACGTAATCACTTAGAGGATTAGAGGGATGTCTATCTAAGTGGGAGTTCTTTAAGTAATATGATTAATTGAACCTAAATTTATCATGAAACTTAGTACCTAAAAGTATCTTGCTTGTTTATGTTTGATTATAGATAGATGGCCCGTGCTGTTGTTCTGTTGAATTTTAATGCGTTCCTTGAGAAAGCAAAGTTGAAAGATGATGGTAGCAATTACACGGACTGGGTCCGTAACTTGAGGATTATCCTCATTGCTGCACAGAAGAATTACGTCCTGGAAGCACTGCTAGGTGCCAGGCCTGCTGCTGGAGCAACACCAGATGTTATGAACGTCTGGCAGAGCAAAGCTGATGACTACTCGATAGTTCAGTGTGCCATGCTTTACGGCTTAGAATCGGGACTTCAACGACGTTTTGAACGTCATGGAGCATATGAGATGTTCCAGGAGTTGAAGTTAATATTTCAAGCAAATGCCCGGATTGAGAGATATGAAGTCTCCAATAAGTTCTATAGCTGCAAGATGGAGGAGAGTAGTTCTGTCAGTGAGCATATACTCAAAATGTCTGGGTATAATAATCACTTGATTCAATTGGGAGTTAATCTTCTAGATGATTACGTCATTGACAAAATTCTGCAATCACTGCCACCAAGCTACAAGAGCTTCGTGATGAACTATAATATGCAAGGGATGAATAAGACTATTCCCGAGCTCTTCGCTATGCTGAAAGCTGCGGAGGTAGAAATCAAGAAGGAGCATCAAGTGTTGATGGTCAACAAGACCACTAGTTTCAAGAAAAAGGGCAAAGGGAAGAAGAAGGGAAACTTCAAAAAGAACAGCAAGCAAGTTGCTACTCAAGAGAAGAAACCCAAACCTGGACCTAAGCCTGAAACTGAGTGCTTCTACTGCAAGCAGACTGGTCACTGGAAGCGGAACTGCCCCAAGTATTTGGCGGATAAGAAGGATGGCAAGGTGAACAAAGGTATATGTCATATACATGTTATTGATGTGTACCTTACTAATGCTCGCAGTAGCACCTGGGTATTTGATACTGGTTCTGTTGCTAATATTTGCAACTCGAAACAGGGACTACGGATTAAGCGAAGATTGGCTAAGGACGAGGTGACGATCGCGTGGGAAATGGTTCCAAAGTCGATGTGATCGCAGTCGGCATGCTACCTCTACATCTACCTTCGGGATTGGTATTAGACCTAAATAATTGTTATTTGGTGCCAGCGTTAAGCATGAACATTATATCTGGATCTTGTTTGATGCGAGACGGTTATTCATTTAAATCAGAGAATAATGGTTGTTCTATTTACATGAGTAATATCTTTTATGGTCATGAACCCTTAAAGAGTGGTCTATTCTTATTAAATCTTGATAGTAGTGACACACATATTCATAGTGTTGAAACCAAAAGATGCAGAGTTGATAATGATAGTACAACTTATTTGTGGCACTGCCGTTTGGGTCATATCAGTATAAAGCGCATGAAGAAACTCCATATTGATGGGCTTTTGGAACCACTTGATTATGAATCACTTGGTACTTGCGAACCGTGCCTTATGGGTAAGATGACAAAAACACCGTTCTCCGGTACTATGGAGAGAGCAACAGATTTATTGGAAATCATACATACAGATGTATGTGGTCTGATGAATGTTGAGGCTCGTGGCGGATATCATTATTTTCTCACCTTCACAGATGACTTAAGCAGATATGGGTATATCTACTTAATGAAACATAAGTCTGAAACATTTGAAAAGTTCAAAGAATTTTAGAGTGAAGTTGAAAATCATCGTAACAAGAAAATAAAATTCCTACGATCTGATCGTGGAGGAGAATATTTGAGTTACGAGTTTCGTGTACATTTAAAACAATGTGGAATAGTTTCGCAACTCACGCCACCCGGAACACCACAGCGTAATGGTGTGTCCGAACATCGTAATCGTACTTTACTAGATATGGTGCGATCTATGATGTCTCTTACTGATTTACCGCTATCATTTTGGGGATATGCTCTAGAGACGGCCGCATTCACGTTAAATAGGGCACCATCAAAATCTGTTGAGACGACGCCATATGAACTGTGGTTTGGCAAGAAACCAAAGTTGTCGTTTCTGAAAGTTTGGGGCTGCGATGCTTATGTGAAAAAACTTCAACCTGATAAGCTCGAACCCAAATCGGAGAAATGTGTCTTCATAGGATATCCAAAGGAAACTATTGGATACACCTTCTATCACAGATCTGAAGGCAAGACTTTTGTTGCTAAATTCAGAAACTTTCTAGAGAAGGAGTTTCTCTCAAAAGAAGTGAGTGGGAGGAAAGTAGAACTTGATGAGGTAACTGTACCTGCTCCCTTATTGTAAAGTAGTGTTGGGGAACGTTGCAGAAAAACAAAAATTTTCCTACTCGTTTCACCAAGATCATCTAGGAGTTCATCTAGCAATGAGTGATTAGATGCATCTACATACCTTTGTAGATCGCGAGCGGAAGCGTTCAAGAGAACGGTGATGATGTAGTCGTACTCGACGTGATCCAAATCACCGATGACCAGCGCCGAACGGACGGCACCTCCGCGTTCAACACACGTACGGAACAGCCACGTCTCCTCCTTCTTGATCCAGCAAGGGAGGGAGGAGAGGTTGAGGGAGATGGCACCAGCAGCAGCACGACGGCGTGGTGTTGATGGAGCTGCAGTACTCCGGCAGAGCTTCGCTAAGCACTATGGAGGTGGAGGAGGTGTTGGGGAGGGAGAAGGAGGCAACCAAAGGCCAAGGCGTTCAGGTATGAAGTCCCTCCTCTCCCCCACTATATATAGGGGTGCCAAAGGGGGGTGGCCGGCCCTAGGAGATCCAATCTCCTAGGGGGTGCGGCGGCCAAGGGGGGTTTCCCTCCCCCCCAAGGCACCTAGGAGGTGCCTTACCCTCCTAGGACTCTTGCCCCCTTAAACCCTAGGCGCATGGGCTTATGTGGGGCTGGTGCCCTTGGCCCATTAGGCCAAGGCGCACCCCCTTACAGCCCATGTGGCCCCCCGGGACAGGTGGACCCACCCGGTGGACCCCCGGGACCCTTCCGGTGGTCCCGGTACAATACCGATAACCCCGAAACTTGTCCCGATGCCCGAAACAGGACTTCCCATATATAAATCTTTACCTCCGGACCATTCCGGAACTCCTCGTGACGTCCGGGATCTCATCCGGGACTCCGAACAACATTCAGGTTACTGCATATACATATCCCTACAACCCCAGCGTGACCGAACCTTAAGTGTGTAGACCCTACGGGTTCGGGAGACAAGCAGACATGACCGAGACGACTCTCCGGTCAATAACCAACAGCAGGATCTGGATACCCATGTTGGCTCCCACATGCTTCATGATGATCTCATCGGATGAACCACGATGTCGAGGATTCAATCAACCCCGTACGCTATTCCCTTTGTCCATCGATATGTTACTTGCCCGAGATTCGATCGTCGGTATCCCAATACCTCGTTCAATATCGTTACCGGCAAGTCACTTTACTCGTACCGTAATGCATGATCCCGTGACCAGACACTTGGTCACTCTGAGCTCATTATGATGATGCATTACCGAGTGGGCCCAGTGATACCTCTCCGTCATACGGAGTGACAAATCCCAGTCTTGATCCATGTCACCCAACAGACACTTTCGGAGATACCCGTAGTCTACCTTTATAGTCACCTAGTTACGTTGTGACGTTTGGCATACCCAAAGCACTCCTACGGTGTCCGGGAGTTACACGATCTCATGGTCTAAGGAAAAGATACTTGACATTGGAAAACTCTAGCAAACGAACTATACGATCTTGTGCTATGTTTAGGATTGGGTCTTGTCCATCACATCATTCTCCTAATGATGTGATCTCGTTATCAATGACATCCAGTGTCCATAGTCAGGAAACCATGACTATCTGTTGATCAACGAGCTAGTCAACTAGAGGCTCACTAGGGACACGTTGGTGTCTGTTATTCACACATGTATTACGATTTCCGGATAACACAATTATAGCATGAATAAAGACAATTATCATGAATAAGGAAATATAATAATAATGCTTTTATTATTGCCTCTAGGGCATATTTCCAACAGTCTCCCACTTGCACTAGAGTCAATAATCTAGTTACATTGTGATGAATCGAACACCCATGGAATTCTGGTGTTGATCATGTTTTGCTCTAGGGAGAGGTTTAGTCAACGGATCTGCTACATTCAGGTCCGTATGTACTTTACAAATCTCTATGTCTCCATCTTGAACATTTTCACGAATGGAGTTGAAGCGACGCTTGATGTGCCTTGTCTTCTTGTGAAACCTGGGCTCCTTGGCAAGTGCAATAGCTCCAGTGTTGTCACAGAAGAGCTTGATCGGCCCCGACGCATTGGGTATGACTCCTAGGTCGGTGATGAACTCCTTCACCCATATTGCTTCATGTGCTGCCTCCGAGGCTGCCATGTACTCCGCTTCACATGTAGATCCCGCCACGACGCTTTGCTTGCAACTGCACCAGCTTACTGCCCCACCATTCAAAACATACACGTATCCGGTTTGTGACTTAGAGTCATCCAGATCTGTGTCGAAGCTAGCGTCGACGTAACCCTTTACGACGAGCTCTTCGTCACCTCCATAAACGAGAAACATTTCCTTAGTCCTTTTCAGGTACTTCAGGATATTCTTGACCGCTGTCCAGTGTTCCTTGCCGGGATTACTTTGGTACCTTCCTACCAAACTGACGGCAAGGTTAACATCAGGTCTGGTACACAGCATGGCATACATAATAGAACCTATGGCTGAGGCATAGGGGATGACGCTCATCTCTTCTATATCTTCTGCCGTGGTCGGACATTGAGCTGAGCTCAATTTCACACCTTGTAACACAGGCAAGAACCCTTTCTTGGATTGATCCATATTGAACTTCTTCAATATCTTATCAAGGTATGTGCTTTGTGAAAGACCTATGAGGTGTCTCGATCTATCTCTATAGATTTTGATGCCTAATATATAAGCAGCTTCTCCAAGGTCCTTCATTGAAAAACTTTTATTCAAGTAGGCCTTGATGCCGTCCAAGAGTTCTATATCATTTCCCATCAACAGTATGTCATCTACATATAATATGAGAAATGCTACAGAGCTCCCACTAAACTTTCTTGTAAATGCAGGCTTCTCCATAAGTCTGTGTAAACCCAAACGCTTTGATCATCTCATCAAAGCGAATGTTCCAACTCCGAGATGCTTGCACCAGCCCATAAATCGAGCGTTGGAGCTTGCACACTTTGTCAGCATTCTTAGGATCGACAAAACCTTCCGGCTGCATCATATACAATTCTTCCTTAAGGAAACCATTAAGGAATGCGGTTTTGACGTCCATTTGCCATATTTCGTAATCATAGAATGCGGCAATTGCTAACATGATTCGGACGGACTTCAGCTTCGCTACCGGTGAGAAAGTCTCATCGTAGTCAACCCCTTGAACTTGTCGATAACCCTTAGCGACAAGCCGAGCTTTATAGATGGTCACATTACCATCCGCGTCTGTCTTCTTCTTAAAGATCCATTTATTTTCTATGGCTCGCCGCTCAACGGGCAAGTCAGTCAAAGTCCATACTTCGTTTTCATACATGGATCCTATCTCGGATTTCATGGCTTCTAGCCATTTGTCGGAATCCGGGCCCGCCATCGCTTCTTCATAGTTCGAAGGTTCACCGTTGTCTAACAGCATGATTTCCAAGACAGGGTTGCCGTACCACTCTGGTGCGGAACGTGTCCTTGTGGACCTTCGAATTTCAGTAGGAGCTTGATCAGAAATATCTTGATCATTATCATTAACTTCCTCTCTAGTCGGTGCTGGCACCTCAGGAACATTTTCTTGAGTTGCGCCATTTTCCGGTTCAAGAGGCAATACTTCATCAAGCTCTACTTTCCTCCCACTTACTTCTTTCGAGAGAAACTCTTTCTCCAGAATGGACCCATTCTTGGCAACAAAGATCTTGCCTTCGGATCTGAGGTAGAAGGTGTACCCAATAGTTTCTTTTGGGTATCCTATGAAGACGCATTTTTCCGATTTGGGTTCGAGCTTTTCAGGTTGAAGTTTCTTGACATAAGCATCGCATCCCCAAACTTTTAGAAACGACAGCTTAGGTTTCTTTCCAAACCATAATTCATACGGTGTCGTCTCAACGGATTTCGACGGAGCCCTATTTAAAGTGAATGCGGCAGTCTCTAAAGCATAGCCCCAAAAAGAAAGCGGTAAATCGGTAAGAGACATCATAGATCGCACCATATCTAACAGAGTGCGATTACGACGTTCGGACACACCATTACGCTGAGGTGTTCCAGGCGGCGTGAGTTGTGAAACTATTCCACATTTTCTTAAGTGTGCCCCAAACTCGTGACTCAAGTATTCTCCTCCACGATCTGATCGTAGAAACTTGATTTTCCTGTCACGTTGATTTTCAACCTCACTCTGAAATTCCTTGAACTTTTCAAAGGTTTCAGACTTGTGTTTCATTAAGTAGATATACCCATACCTACTTAAATCATCAGTGAGAGTGAGAACATAACGATAGCCACCGTGAGCCTCAACACTCATCGGACCGCACACATCAGTATGTATGATTTCCAATAAGTCGGTTGCTCGCTCCATTGTTCCTGAGAACGGAGTCTTGGTCATTTTACCCATAAGGCATGGTTCGCATGTGTCAAATGATTCATAATCAAGAGACTCTAAAAGTCCATCAGCATGGAGCTTCTTCATGCGTTTGACACCTATGTGACCAAGGCGGCAGTGCCACAAGTATGTGGGACTATCATTATCAACCTTACTTCTTTTGGTACTCACATTATGAACATGTGTAGCATCACGTTCGAGATTCATATAGAATAAACCATTCACCATAGGAGCATGACCATAAAACATATCTCTCATAAAAATGGAACAACCATTATTCTCAGATTTAAAAGAGTAGCCATCTCGAATTAAACGAGATCCCGATACAATGTTCATGCTCAAAGCTGGCACTAAATAACAATTATTAAGGTTTAAAACTAATCCCGAAGGGAGATGCAGAGGTAGCGTGCCGACGGCGATCACATTGACCTTGGAACCATTCCCGACGCGCATCGTCACCTCGTCCTTTGCCAGTTTCCGCTTATTCCGCAGCCCCGGCTTTGAGTTACATATGTGAGCAACTGCACCGGTATCAAATACCCAGGAGCCACTACGGGCACTAGTAAGGTACACATCAATTACATGTATATCACATATACCTTTTGTTTTGCCGGCCTTCTTATCCGCTAAGTACTTAGGGCAGTTCCGCTTCCAGTGACCGCTTCCCTTGCAATAAAAGCACTCAGTCTCGGGCTTGGGTCCATTCTTTGGCTTCTTCCCGGCAGCTTGCTTGCCGGGCGCGGCAACCTCCTTGCCGTCCTTCTTGAAGCTCTTTTTACCCTTGCCTTTCTTGAACTTAGTGGTTTTATTGATCATCAACACTTGATGTTCCTTCCTGACTTCTACCTCTGCTGATTTTAGCATAGCAAATACTTCAGGAATGGTCTTTTCCATCCCCTGCATATTGAAGTTCATCATAAAGCTCTTGTAGCTTGGTGGAAGCGACTGGAGGATTCTGTCAATGACCGCATCATCCGGGAGATTAACTCCCAGCTGAGTCAAGCGGTTATGCAATCCAGACATAGTGAGTATGTGCTCACTGACAGAACTGTTTTCCTCCATCTTACAGCTGAAGAATTTGTCGGAGACTTCATATCTCTCGACCCGGGCATGAGCTTGGAAAACCATTTTCAGCTCTTCGAACATCTCATATGCTCCATGTCTCTCAAAACGCTTTTGGAGCCCCGGCTCTAGGCTGTAAAGCATGCCGCACTGAACGAGGGAGTAGTCATCGAAACGTGCCTGCCAAGCGTTCATAACGTCTTGTTCCGCAGGGAGAACGGGTGCGTCACCAAGCGGTGCTTGTAGGACGTAATCTTTCTTGGCAGCTATGAGGATGATCCTCAGGTTCCGGACCCAGTCCGTATAGTTGCTGCCATCGTCTTTCAGCTTAGTTTTCTCTAGGAACGCGCTGAAGTTGAGCACTACGTTGGCCATTTGATCTACAAGACATATTGCAAAGATTTTAGACTAAGTTCATGATAATTAAGTTCAACTAATCAAATTATTAGTGAACTCCCACTTAGATTAGACATCCCTCTATCCATCTAAGTATTACATGATCCGAGTTAAACTAGACCGTGTCCGATCATCACGTGAGACGGACTAGTCAACATCGGTGAACATCTTCATGTTGATCGTATCTTCTATACGACTCATGCTCGACCTTTCGGTCTTCTGTGTTCCGAGGCCATGTCTGTACATGGTAGGCTCGTCAAGTCAACCTAAGTGTTTGCATGTGCAAATCTGTCTTACACCCGTTGTATGTGAACGTCTGAATAAAACGCCCGATCATCACGTGGTGTTTTGAAACAGCGAACTGTCGCAACGGTGCACAGTTAGGGGGAACACTTCTTGAATTTATTGTGAGGGATCATCTTATTTACTACCGTCATTCTAAGTAAACAAGATGCAAAACATGATAAACATCACATGCAATCAAATAATAAACGTGACATGATATGGCCAATATCACACAGCTCCTTTGATCTCCATCTTGGGGCTCCATGATCATCTTGTCACCGGCTAGACACCATGATCTCCATCATCATGATCTCCATCATCGTGTCTCCATGAAGTTGCTCGCCAATTATTACTTCTACTACTATGGCTAACGCGTTTAGCAAGAAAGTAAAGTAATTACATGGCGTTTCTTGATGACACGCAGGTCATATAAAAGAATAAAGACAACTCCTATGGCTCCTGCCGGTTGTCATACTCATCGACATGCAAGTCGTGATTCCTATTACAATAGCATGAACATCTCATACATCACATATAGATCATTCATCATTCATCACAACTTTGGCCATATCATATCACAAACCACTTGCTGCAAAAACAAGTTAGACGTCCTCTAATTGTTGTTGCAAGTTTTACGTGGCTGAAATAGGGTTCTAGCAAGAACGTTTTCTTACCTACGTTAAAGCCACAACGTGATTTGTCAACTTCTATTTACCCTTCATAAGGACCCTGTTCATCGATTCCGCTCCAACTAAAGTAGGAGAGACAGACACCCGCCAGCCACCTTATGCAACTAGTGCATGTTAGTCGGTGGAACCGGTCTCACGTAAGCGTACGTGTAAGGTTGGTCCGGGCCGCTTCATCCCACAATACCGCTGAAGCAAGAAAGGACTAGTAACGGCAAGAAAGTTGACAAATCTACGCCCACAACAAATTGTGTTCTACTCGCGCAAGAAGAACTACGCATAGACCTAGCTCATGATGCCACTGTTGGGGAACGTTGCAGAAAAACAAAAATTTTCCTACTCGTTTCACCAAGATCATCTAGGAGTTCATCTAGCAACGAGTGATTAGATGCATCTACATACCTTTGTAGATCGCGAGCGGAAGCGTTCAAGAGAACGGTGATGATGTAGTCATACTCGACGTGATCCAAATCACCGATGACCAGCGCCGAACGGACGGCACCTCCGCGTTCAACACACGTACGGAACAGCCACGTCTCCTCCTTCTTGATCCAGCAAGGGAGGGAGGAGAGGTTGAGGGAGATGGCACCAGCAGCAGCACGACGACGTGGTGTTGATGGAGCTGCAGTACTCCGGCAGAGCTTCGCTAAGCACTATGGAGGTGGAGGAGGTGTTGGGGAGGGAGAAGGAGGCAACCAAAGGCCAAGGCGTTCAGGTATGAAGTCCCTCCTCTCCCCCACTATATATAGGGGTGCCAAAGGGGGGTGGCCGGCCCTAGGAGATCCAATCTCCTAGGGGGTGCGGCGGCCAAGGGGGGTTTCCCTCCCCCCCAAGGCACCTAGGAGGTGCCTTACCCTCCTAGGACTCTTGCCCCCTTAAACCCTAGGCGCATGGGCTTATGTGGGGATGGTGCCCTTGGACCATTAGGCCAAGGCGCACCCCCTTACAGCCCAGGTGGCCCCCCGAGACAGGTGGACCCACCCGGTGGACCCCCGGGACCCTTCCGGTGGTCCCGGTACAATACCGATAACCCCGAAACTTGTCCCGATGCCCGAAACAGGACTTCCCATATATAAATCTTTACCTCCGGACCATTCCGGAACTCCTCGTGACGTCCGGGATCTCATCCGGGACTCCGAACAACATTAGGGTTACTGCATATACATATCCCTACAACCCCAGCATGACCGAACCTTAAGTGTGTAGACCCTACGGGTTCGGGAGACAAGCAAACATGACCGAGACGACTCTCCGGTCATTAACCAATAGCGGGATCTGGATACCCATGTTGGCTCCCACATGCTTCACGATGATCTCATCGGATGAACCATGATGTCGAGGATTCAATTAACCCCGTACGCTATTCCCTTTGTCCATCGGTATGTTACTTGCCCGAGATTCGATCGTCGGTATCCCAATACCTCGTTCAATCTCGTTACCGGCAAGTCACTTTACTCGTACCGTAATGCATGATCCCGTGACCAGACACTTGGTCACTCTGAGCTCATTATGATGATGCATTACCGAGTGGGCCCAGTGATACCTCTCCGTCATACGGAGTGACAAATCCCAGTCTTGATCCATGTCACCCAACAGACACTTTCGGAGATACCCGTAGTCTACCTTTATAGTCACCTAGTTACGTTGTGATGTTTGGCATACCCAAAGCACTCCTACGGTGTCCGGGAGTTACACGATCTCATGGTCTAAGGAAAAGATACTTGACATTGGAAAACTCTAGCAAACGAACTATACGATCTTGTGCTATGTTTAGGATTGGGTCTTGTCCATCACATCATTCTCCTAATGATGTGATCTCGTTATCAATGACATCCAGTGTCCATAGTCAGGAAACCATGACTATCTGTTGATCAACGAGCTAGTCAACTAGAGGCTCACTAGGGACACGTTGGTGTCTGTTATTCACACATGTATTACGATTTCCGGATAACACAATTATAGCATGAATAAAGACAATTATCATGAATAAGGAAATATAATAATAATGCTTTTATTATTGCCGCTAGGGCATATTTCCAACAAGTAGTACATCACATAAACCAGTTTCTGTGACACCTTCACCAATTAGTGAGGAAGCTAATGATAATGATCATGAAACTTCAGAACAAGATACTACTGAACCTCATAGATCAACCAGAGTAAGATCCGCGCCAGAGTGGTACGGTAATCCTGTTCTGGAAGTCATCTACTAGATCATGATGAACCTATGAACTATGAAGAAGCGATGGTGAGCCCAGATTCCGCAAAATGGCTTGAAGCCATGAAATCTGAGATGGGATCCATGTATGAGAACAAAGTATGGACTTTGGTTGACTTGCCCAATGATCGGCAAGCAATTGAGAATAAATGGATCTTCAAGAAGAAGACTAACGCTGACGGTAATATTACTGTCTACAAAGCTCGACTTGTCGCAAAAGGTTTTCAGCAAGTTCAAGGGATTGACTACGATGAGACCTTCTCACCCGTAGCGATGCTTAAGTCTATCCGAATCATGTTAGCAATTGCCGCATTTTATGATTATGAAATTTGGCAAATGGATGTCAAAACTGCATTCCTGAATGGATTTCTACAAGAAGAGTTGTATATGATGCAGCCGGAAGGTTTTGTCGATCCAAAGGGAGCTAACAAAGTGTGCAAGCTTCAGCGATCCATTTATGGACTGGTGCAAGCCTCTCGGAGTTGGAATAAACGCTTTGATAGTGTGATCAAAGCATTTGGTTTTGTACAGACTTTTGGAGAAGCCTGTATTTACAAGAAAGTGAGTGGGAGCTCTGTAGCATTTCTGATATTATATGTAGATGACATATTACTAATCGGAAATGATATAGAATTTCTGCATAGCATAAAAGGATACTTGAATAAGAGTTTTTCAATGAAAGACCTCGGTGAAGCTGCTTACATATTAGGCATTAAGATCTATAGAGATAGATCAAGACGCTTAATTGGACTTTCACAAAGCACATACCTTGACAAAGTTTTAAAGAAGTTCAAAATGGATCAAGCAAAGAAAGGATTCTTGCCTGTGTTACAAGGTGTGAAATTGAGTAAGACTCAATCCTCGACCAATGCAGAAGATAGAGAGAAAATGAAAGATGTTCCCTATGCTTCAGCCATAGGCTCTATCATGTATGCAATGCTGTGTACCAGACCTGATGTGTGTCTTGCTATAAGTCTAGCAGGGAGGTACCAAAGTAATCCAGGAGTGGATCACTGGACAGCGGTCAAGAACATCCTGAAATACCTGAAAAGGACTAAGGATATGTTTGTCATATATGGAGGTGACAAAGAGCTCATCGTAAATGGTTACGTTGATGCAAGCTTTGACACTGATCCGGACGATTCTAAATCGCAAACCGGATACGTGTTTACATTAAACGGTGGAGCTGTCAGTTGGTGCAGTTCTAAACAAAGTGTTGTGGTGGGATCTACATGTGAAGCAGAGTACATAGCTGCTTTGGAAGCAGCAAACGAAGGAGTCTGGATGAAGGAGTTCATATCCGATCTAGGTGTCATACCTAGTGCATCGGGTCCAATGAAAATCTTTTGTGACAATACTGGTGCAATTGCCTTGGCAAAGGAATCCAGATTTCACAAGAGAACCAAGCACATCAAGAGATGCTTCAATTCCATCCGGGATCTAGTCCAGGTGGGAGACATAGAGATTTGCAAGATACATACAGATCTGAATATAGCAGACCCGTTGACTAAGCCTCTTCCACGAGCAAAACATGATCAGCACCAAAGCTCCATGGGTGTTAGAATCATTACTGTGTATTCTAGATTATTGACTCTAGTGCAAGTGGGAGACTGAAGGAAATATGCCCTAGAGGCAATAATAATGTTATTATTTTATTTCCTTATATCATGATAAATGTTTATTATTCATGCTAGAATTGTATTATCCGGAAACATAATACTTGTGTGAATACATAGACAAACCAAACGCCACTAGTATGCCTCTACTTGACTAGCTCGTTAATCGAAGATGGTTATGTTTCCTAACCATAGACATGTGTTGTCATTTGATTAATGGGATCACATCATTAGGAGAATGATATGATTGACATGACCCATTCCATTAGCTTAACACCCGATCATTTAGTATGTTGCTATTGCTTTCTTCATGACTTATACATGTTCCTATGACTATGAGATTATGCAACTCCCGTTTGCCGGAGGAACACTTTGTGTGCTACCAAACGTCACAATGTAACTGGGTGATTATAAAGGAGCTCTACAGGTGTCTCCAAAGGTACATGTTGGGTTGGCGTATTTCGAGATTAGGATTTGTCACTCCGATTGTCGGAGAGGTATCTCTGGGCCCTCTCGGTAATGCACATCACATAAGCCTTGCAAGCATTACAACTAATGAGTTAGTTGCAAGATGATGTATTATGAAACGAGTAAAGAGACTTGCCGGTAACGAGATTGAACTAGGTATTGAGATACCGACGATCGAATCTCGGGCAAGTAACATACCGATGACAAAAGGAACAACGTATGTTGTTATGCGGTCTGACCGATAAAGATCTTCGTAGAATATGTGGGAGCCAATATGAGCATCCAGCTTCCGCTATTGGTTATTGATCGGAGACGTGTCTCGGTCATGTCTACATTGTTCTCGAACCCGTAGGGTCCGCATGCTTAAGGTTTTGATGACAGTTATATTACGAGTTTATGCATTTTGATGTACCGAAGTTTGTTCGGAGTCCCGGATGTGATCACGGACATGACGAGGAGTCTCGAAATGGTCGAGACATAAAGATTGATATATTGGAAACCTATATTTGGATATCGGAAGTGTTCCGAGTGAAATCGGGATTTTACCGGAGTACCGGGAGGTTACCGGAACCCCCCGGGAGGTATATGGGCCTTAGTGGGCTTTAGTGGAAGAGAGGAGAGGTGGCCAGGGCTGGGCCGCGCGCCCCTCCCCCTTAGTCCGAATAGGACAAGGAGAGGGGGGCGGCGCCCCCCCTTCCTTCTCTCTCTCCTCTTTCCCCCTCCCGAATCCTATTCCAACTAGGAAAGGGGGGGAATCCTACTCCCGGTGGGAGTAGGACTCCTCCTGGCGCGCCCTCCTCCTGGCCGGCCGCACCTCCCCCTGCTCCTTTATATACGGGGGCAGGGGGCACCCCTAGACACACAAGTTGATCCACATGACATATTCTTAGCCGTGTGCGGTGCCCCATTCCACCATAATCCTCGATAATATTGTAGCGGTGCTTAGGCGAAGCCCTGCAATGGTAGTACATCAAGATTGTCACCACGCCGTCATGCTGACGGAACTCTTCCCCGACACTTTGCTGGATCGGAGTCCGGGGATCGTCATCGAGCTGAACGTGTGCTAGAACTCGGAGGTGCCGTAGTTTCGGTGCTTGATCGGTCGGGCCGTGAAGACGTATGACTACATCAACTGCGTTGTGCTAACGCTTCTGCTGTCGATCTACAAGGGTACGCAGATCACACTCTCCCCTCTCATTGCTATGCATCACCATGATCTTGCGTGTGCGTAGGAAATTTTTTGAAATTACTACGTTCCCCAACAGGATGCATCATGACTGGCTCTTTTCTACCATAAATTATAATGTTTAGTAGTTGCTTGAACTTTGGAGGCACTCAGCATTTATCTTTTGAGGTCTCATAAAGGTCTAGAGAGATACCACTGTTATCATATTATATCACGATTGTTTTGACAAAGTGTTGGCATGAGATATCTTCTTATTGCTCGCTAGTTGATTATGCCATTGATACGAGATAATATAATTTTAAGAGTTATTGTTGGTATGGTTAGTCATGATCTTTTGTAACGTCCCAAATTTTCATATTTGGAATGCTAATAAGATCATTATTTTTCATCATGATTTCTATGCATATTTGAATTTTCTGAATATTGAAACCGTTATTGCAACTCAAGGCAAATTTTTTTGGAGTGGAGATAATATGACTTCTCCCTTGTTAATTATATTTGGAAAATTCAATGAATATATTCTATAGTCTATATATATTATTTTGGCTTTGTAGAAACTCAAATTTATTTTATAGTTGTTATAATGCTCTTTATATGCTTGTATTGCATAAATGTTTATTTTTTCAAAAGTGAATTTGTGTTGTAAAAATGTTCATTGTTTCTTATATATATATAAAATTTTACTGTGTGTTTTTAGTATTTTATAATTTTACTTTGGTATTTTATTTAGCTTTATTTACTTTCTGTAGAAAGGTTAAAAAATTACACAGGCGCACTGTGTAGTCGGCATGCATAGTGGCCCAGTCTGTGCTTCGCACCCAAGCTCAGCTAGCAGACCGGCCCATGTCGGCGAAGCAGTCCGCCCAGACCCACAGCGCGCTTCTTTTATTTTTTCTCTTCCTCCTCTCTGCCGCTGACGAAAGGGGTTGAGCCGTCATCTTCCTCCTCTGTCGTGTTCTTCATGGAGACTGCAACTACCGCAGCGGACCTCAGTCAGATCGATCAATTTGATCAATGCCCTTCCCCTCACGCACACATAAATACCCAGCGCCCCCTCCTCGTCCAATTTTTCACAAAATCGCATGCTCCCATGCCCTATCTCGCCCGTACTAGATGATTGGATCTCGCCGAAATTGTGCGGCCAATAGAAGGTTTCGCCGTCGTTTCTATCGTCTCTGAAGGCTCCCAGACCCTTCTCTTGGTGCTATTTCCCTTCGCCTGATCTTCTTTTGACACGCTGATTCAATCGTACACTAATCATACACGCGAATGTGTATGATCAAGATCAGGGACTCACGGGAAGATTCACAACAGAACTCCAAACACAAATCAAAATAATACAAGCTTTATATTACAAACCAGGGGCCTTGAGGGCTCGAATACAAATGAGTCAGCGGAGGCAACAATATCTAAGTGCAGACCTAAGTTAAACAAGTTTTCTTTAAGAAGGCTAGCACAAAAGCAACATAGATCGAAAAGGCAAGGCCTCCTGACTGGGAACCTCCTAACTACTCATGGTCATTGGCGGCCTCCACGTAGTAGTAAGCTCCATCGAGGTAGTAGTAGTCGGCGGCAGTAGCATCTAACTCCTGGCTCCACCATCTAGTTGCAGCATCCGAGAAGAATGGAAAGAGGTGGAAAAATGGGAGCAAAGCAACCATGAGTACTCATCGAAAGTACTCGCGAGCAAGGATCTACACTACATATGCACTGCTATCAAAAGGAAGGGGCCGTAAATGTGGACTATACAGCAGAATGCAAGAATAGAGGGGAAAGCCTAGCCTATCAAAGACTAGCTTCTTCTTGAAGCCACCATCTTGCAACATTTAGAAGAGTACATCATAGCATTTTATAATTCGCAAGCATGTTGTAGCATTAATGCCCAGAGATTCTTTCTCGACTCCCTGTGAGAAAACAATCCTGGAGCCATCATATCCAATCCACATCTCAGTATCCAGTTCTAGTTATAAAGACCGGGATACAACTCCAAGTCATCCTGTTACCGTGGACACGGATATTCGAATAGATAAACTTCCCTGCAGGGGTGCACCACATTACCCAACACGCTCCATCACTCTGGCCGGACATACTTTCCTGGGGCATGCCCAGCCTTGGAAGATCAACATGTCACATCCCTACCTAGGCTCAACAGAGAGGCCAGCATGCCGGTCTACATCCTAAGCTCGGAGGGGTCTTGGGCCCATCGCCCTTTGCACTCCCTACATGTTGCGAACACGGCCGGTGAGCAGACCTAGCCCCCTTATACAAGTGCAGGTGTTCCAGTCCAACCTGGCACGTGCCACTCAGTCTCTGACGTCTGAAGAGCTTCGGCTGATACTACGACGCCGAGTTCCCATAACTTTTCTCGCGTGGTGGTTAGTGCGTATAGGCTAGTGGCCAAATCAGATCAAATATCCAATCTCGTTAGTGTCTTGGGAGCGTGCGGTAACAAGCAGAAACTCACGATCATGTGACCCTATCGCCTTGTCTCGTGGACTTACGGCAAGGGCCCGGAATTCCCGGCCGTGCCACATAGAAATCTCGCGGGTACCCTCCAGGTCAACCCGACTACACCTCAACTCGTGGGTACCCCTGAGGCCGACCCAACTTTAGTAGCATGGTTCTATGGTAAACTCAAAGTAACCGTGTGTTCAAAACAGCGAGGGGGAACCCAAGGAATCACCCTCGATGGATTCCCACTCGATGTAGCCGTCAAGGTGGACTTGGAGGAATCACCCTTGATGGTCCACACTTGAGGGGTTGCACGACAGAGTCGTTATCGGGAGTGGTCTAGGAGGAATCACCCTCGAGGACCACGACCGATTAGCTACACTACAGTGTTAACATCAGAAGTGCTATACGAGGTATCACCCTCGTTACTCGATAGTAGCTCTGCAAAGTCATACAACTAATGGGGGTGTGATGTGATGTGTCGGACTCTGGACGTCGATCACGTTGATCGAGTCACCTGGTAATCCAGCGGGGGCAACAAGGACAAGGTGAGGGGTCACTGATAGATCACTAACCAACCTATACTAAGCAGTTTAGTATAAGTAGGTAAGGTACAAGAGCAGGTTACAAAAGCAGGCTATGCATCAGAATAGGAGCAATCAAGTACAGTAGCAAAATCTAATGCAAGCATGAGAGAGAATGGAATGGGCAATATCAGAATAATCTAGGGGGGTTTGCTTGCCTGGAAGCTCTAATGAAAAGGAAGAAGGGTCGTCGGTGATGTAGTCGATCACAGGGGAAGCATCGGTCTCGGGGTCTACGGAGAGAAGAGGGGGAAGAAACAGTAAATATAAAGCACGCAGATACACGACATGACGATAAGCGGTGCTAGGCATGACCCAACGCAGTGCTAAATGGTACCGGTAAAGGGAGAAAACATCTGAGAATGTTTTCCCTAAGTTTAGTATTTTCCAGATAGATGAAAAGAGGGGGATGGTTCCATGTTCAGCATGCCATGGGCATGTGACAGATGAACGGACCACGTATTCAAATTCATTGTAATTTTCTGAGCAACTTTCATATATAAATTATTTCCATGTGAGATACAGATTAATTTATTCAAAAATTTAAGCATTTCCTGAAATTACAGGAATTATTTTAAATTCGAAATTAACTAATAAAATTGCTACGGGTACATAGAAGTATACACAGCAAAGTGCATCAAGAGGCTGACAGGGGGGCCCAGTTGACTGCCCAGTTAGTAGTCAACATGGACTAGTTGACTAGTCAAAGGGCCCACAGGGACCCACACGTCAGTGATAGTTAGAGTAATTTAGTCTTATCCAGTCAAACAATGCGTCGAGTCCCACATGTCAATGACTGCATAATTGACACCATTTATTTTAAGCAAGAGGTTAATTAAAAGGCGGGGTTGCTACCTGTTGAGCATGCGTTGGTTTTCCCTTAAAGAGGAAAGGGTGATACAGCAAAGCAGTGTAAGTATTTCCCTTGGTTTTTGAGAACCAATGTATCAATCCAGTAGGATACCACGCGCGAGTCACCTCGTACCTGCACAAACAAATAAGAACCTCGCAACCAACGCGATAAAGGGGTTGTCAATCCCTTCACGACCACTTGCAAGAGTGACATCTGATAGAGATAATAATAAGATAAATATTTTTGGTATTTTTATGATATAAATTGAAAGTAAAGATTGCAAAATAAAATAGATTGGAAACTTGTATGATGGAAACTAGACCCGGGGGCCATAGGTTTCACTAGTGGCTTCTCTCAAGGTAGCATAAGTATTACGGTGGGTGAACAAATTACTTTCGAGCAATTGATAGAATTGAGCATAGTTATGAGAATATCTAGGTATGATCATGTATATAGGCATCACGTCCGTGACAAGTAGACTGACTCCTGCCTGCATCTACTACTATTATTCCACACATCAACCGCTATCCAGCATGCATCTAGAGTATTAAGTTCATAAGGACGGAGTAATGCCTTAAGCATGTAGAGGGATAAACTCATGCAATATGATATAAACCCCATCTTTTTATCCTCGATGGAAACAATACAATACGTGTCGTTTCCCCTACTGTCACTGGGTTCGAGCACCGCAAGATTGAACCCAAAGCTAAGCACTTCTCCCATTGAAAGAAAGATCAATCTAGTAGGCCAAACCAAACTGATAATTCGAAGAGACTTGCAAAGATAACCAATCATACATAAAAGAATTCAGAGAAGATTCTAGTATTGTTCATAGATAATCTTGATCATAAACCCACAATTCATTGGATCTCGACAAACACACCGCAAAAGAATATTACATCAAATAGATCTCCAAGAGAATCGAGGAGAACTTTGTATTGAGATCCAAAGAGAGAGAAGAAGCCATCTAGCTAATAACTATGGACCCGAAGGACTGAAAATAAACTACTCACACATCATCGGAGGGGCCATGGAGTTGATGTAGAGGCCCTCTGGGATCAATGCCCCTCCAGCGGAGCTCCGGAAAAGGCCCAAAGATGGGATCTCTTGGGTACAGATGGTTGCGGCGGTGGAAATAGGGTTTCGTGGTGCGCCTGGATGTTTTCGAGGTATGTGAACATATATAGGAGGAAGAAGCAGGTCGGTTGAGCCACGAGGGGCCCACGAGGGGGAGGGCGCGCCCCCCTGCCTCGTGGCCACCTCATTGGTTGCTTGACGTCCACTCCAAGTCCTCTGGATCACGTTTGTTCCAAAAATTACGCTCCCGAAGGTTTCATTCCGTTTGGACTCCGTTTGATATTCGTTTTTTGCAAAACACTGAAATAGGCAAAAAAACAGCAATTTGGGTTGGGCCTCCAGTTAATAGGTTAGTCCCAAAAATAATATAAAAGTGTAAAATAAAGCACATTAACATCCAAAACAGATAATATAATAGCATGGAACAATCAAAAATTATAGATATGTTGGAGACGTATCAAGCATCCCCAAGCTTAATTCCTGCTCGTCCTCGAGTAGGTAAATGATAAAAACAGAATTTTTGATGTGGAATGCTTTCTAGAATATTCTTCAATGTATTTTTATATATTGTGGCATGAATGTTCAGATCCGAAAGATTCAAGATAAAAGTTTATTGTTGACATAAAAATAGTAATACTCCAAGTATGCTAATCAAGCAATTATGTCTTATCAAAATACCATAGCCAAAGAAAACTTATCCCTACAAAGTCATATAGTTTGGCCATGCTTCATTTTCGTCACACAAAATGCTCTCATCCTGCACAACCCCGATGACAAGCCAAGAAATTGTTTCATACTTAGCCTTTTCAAACTCTTTCAACTTTTACGTAATATATGAGCGCGAGCCATGGATATAGCACTATGGGTGGAATAGAATATGATGATTGAGGTTGCGTGAGAAGACAAAAAGGGAGAAAGTCTCACATTGACACGACTAATCAATGGGCTATGGAGATGTCCCCTGATTGATGTCAATACAAGGAGTAGGGATTGCCATGCAACGGATGCACTAGAGCTATAAATATATGAAAGCTCAACAAAGAAACTAAGTGGGTGTGCATCCAACTTGCTTGCTCACGAAGACCTAGGGCAATTTGAGGAAGCCCATCATTGTTATATACAAGCCAAGTTCTATAATGTAAAATTCCCACTAGTATATGAAAGTGACAAAATAAGAGACTCTCTATCATGAAGATCATGGTGCTACTTTGAATCACAAGTGTGGAAAAAGGATAGTAGCATTGTCCCTTCTCTCTTTTTGTCTCACATTTTTTTCTTTTTTTATTTGGGCGTTTTTTTCTTTTGGCTTCTTTTCTCGTTTTTTATTTTTATTTTTCGTCCAGAGTCTCATCCCGACTTGTGGGGGAATCATAGTCTCCATCATCCTTTCATCACATGGGACAATGCTCTAATGATGATCATCACACTTTTATTTTCTTACAACTCGGTACTTAGAACAAAATATGACTCTATGTGAATGCCTTGCCTTGCCACAAATACGATGTCAACTACATGATCATGCAAAGCAATATGACAATGATGATGCGTGTCATAATAAATGGAACGGTGGAAAGTTGCATGTCAATATATCTCGGAATGGCTATGGAAATGCCATAATATGTAGGTATGGTGGCTGTTTTCAGGAATATATAAGGAGGCTTATGTGTGATAGAGCGTATCATATCATGGGGTGTGGATGCACCGGCGAAGTTTGCACCAACTCTCAAGGTGAGAAAGGGCAATGCACGGTACCGAAGAGGCTAGCAATGATGGAAGGGTGAGAGTGCGTATAATCCATGGACTCAACATTAGTCACAAAGAACTCACATACTTATTGCAAAAATCTACAAGTCATCAAAACTAAGCACTACGCGCATGCTCCTAGGGGGATAGATTGGTAGGAAAATACCATCGCTTGTCCCCGACCGCCACTCATATGGAAAGCAATCAAAGAACACCCCCCGCTTCAAATTTGTCACATAACATTTACCATACATGCATGCTACGAGACTTGCCAACCTCAACACAAGTATTCATCAATTTCACAATTACTCAACTAGCACACCTCTAATATTACCACCTTTATATCTCGAAACAATCTATCAAGCATCCAACTTCTCTTGGCATTTAAAATTTATAACCAAAGTGAATTACCATGCTGTTCTAAAGGACTCTCAAAATGATATAAGTGAAGCATGAGAGATCAATTATTTCTATAAAATAGAACCACCGCCATGCTCTAAAAGATATAAGGGAAGCACTAGAGCAAAAATTATCCAACTCAAAAGATATAAGTGAAGCACATAGAGTATTCTAATAAATTCCAATTCATGTGTGTCTCTCCCAAAAGGTGTTTACAACAAGGATGATTGTGGTAAACTAAAAAGCAAAGACTCAAATCATACAAGATGCTCCAAGCAAAAGACATATCATGTGGCGAATAAAAATATAGCTCCAAGTAAAGTTACCGATGGACAAAGACGAAAGAGGCGATGCCTTCCGGGGCGTCCCCAAGCTTAGGCTTTTGGTTGTCCTTGGATTTTACCATGGGGTGCCTTGGGCATCCCCAAGCTTAGGCTCTTCCCACTCCTTGTTCCATAATCCATCAAATCTTTACCCAAAACTTGAAAACTTCACAACACAAAACTTAAAAGAAAATCTTCGTGAGCTCCGTTAGTAAAAGAAAACAAACCAACACTTCAAGTGTAGTGCATCTAGTGCCCCATAGTGATTTTGGTGTATTGAAGACTTATAGGTTAAGGGACTAATGTGTTTGTGAGTGTACACAGGTCCATAAGTCTATGAGGAGTTTGATATTTACAGAGAAAGTCGACCCCTAAAAATGAAGTTCTTTGACTGAAGACTTTGGATTTCTGAAGACTTTCTGAAGACTTTGAAAGTGAAGAAATTGGTGGGACCTTGAAGACCCGGTATTCATGTGAGGAACATGAAGTATGAAGACTTTTATTTTTATAGTTTCATTTTTCTTTCTTGAGTCTTAGGAAACACCATACTGTTAAAGGGGGTCGAGGAAATACTAAGGAAAATTTTCCATGTGATGCTCAACTCAAAATCCTACACCTACCAATCCCTTCGAGTGAAGCCATTGGAAATCTCATACAGTTCAGTCATATTCTTCAGTGACAGAGACGAAATTCTTCTATTCTCTGAGGAATTTGTTCTGACTGGGGAGTTAGGAATTCGCCAGTGCGGATTGCCTACATAGTGAGGAACATGATAGCCTTGAGGATTTTGCTACTCAAAATTCCGACCGTTGCTGTGCTATGCACCAGCTCCCAAAATATCTACCCACCTAATGGTCATATCATTGAAGGGCATTTATGTCTTATCATGTCGGGCTGCTCCCTAGGCTATAAATAGCCGCCCCCTACAACCACTAGCTGGTTGGCTGCTCCGAGAGAAACTGACACTTGTCATTTGAGAGCATCCCATCCTCCGAGAAATTTGAGCGAAAATCATCAAGCGAGGAAAACCAAAACCCAGACCCAAACACCTACAAACCCAAAGTGATTGAGCATCACTGAAGAGATTGATCCTGCATGGATCTGACGCTTGTTACCTTTGAAGACTGTGCTTCTTCCAGACGGTTAGGCGTCAAGGTCTAGAGCATCCAAGAGGAATTGTGGATCACCGAGTGACTGATAACCCACAAGTATAGGGGATCGCAACAGTTTTCGAGGGTAGAGTATTCAACCCAAATTTATTGATTCGACACAAGGGGAGCCAAAGAATATTCTCAAGTATTAGCAGTTGAGTTGTCAATTCAACCACACCTGGAAACCTAATATTTGCAGCAAAGTGTTTAGTAGCAAAGTAATATGATAGTAGTGATAAAGGTAACAGTAGTAAAAGTAATGTTTTTGGTATTTTGTAGTGATGATAGCAATAGCAATGGAAAAGTAAATAAGCGGAGAACAATATATGGAAAGCTCGTAGGCAATGGATCGGTGATGGAGAATTATGCCGGATGCGGTTCATCATGTAACAGTCATAACCTAGGGTGACACAGAACTAGCTCCAGTCCGTCAATGTAATGTAGGCATGTATTCCGAATATAGTCATACGTGCTTATGGAAAAGAACTTGCATAACATCTTTTGTCCTACCCTCCCGTGGCAGCGGGGTCCTTACGGAAACTAAGGGATATTAAGGCCTCCTTTTAATAGAGAACCGGAACAAAGCATTAACACATAGTGAATACATGAACTCCTCAAACTACGGTCATCACCGGTAAGAATCCCGATTATTGTCACTTTGGGGTTAACGGATCATAACACATAATAGGTGACTATAGATTTGCAAGATAGGATCAAGAACACTCATATATTGATGAAAACATAATAGGTTCAGATCTGAAATCATGGCACTCGGGCCCTGGTGACAAGCATTAAGCATAGCAAAGTCATAGCAACATCAATCTCAGAACATAGTGGACACTAGGGATCAAACCCTAACAAAACTAACTCGATTACATGATAGATCCCATCCAACCCATCACCGTCCAGCAAGCCTGCGATGGAATTACTCACGCACGACGGTGAGCATCATAAAATTGGTGATGGAGGATGGTTGATGATGACGATGGCGACGGATTCCCCTCTCCGGAGCCCCGATTGGACTCCAGATCAGCCCTCTCGAGAGGTTTTAGGGCTTGGCGGCGGCTCCATATCGTAAAACGCGATGATTTCTTCTCTTTGATTTTTTCTCCCCAAAACACAATATATGGAGTTGGAGTTGGAGTCGGAGAGGCAACAGGGGGCCCACGAGGTAGGGGGCGCGCCCTAGGGGCGCAGGCGCGCCCCCCCACCCTCGTGGACAGGTGGTGGGCCCCTTGGCCTTCATCTTTTGCAGGTATTTTCATATTTTCTGAAAATTTGCTCCGTGAAGTTTCAGGTCATTCCGAGAAAGTTTGTTTCTGCACATAAATAACACCATGGTAATTCTGCTGAAAACAGCGTCAGTCCGGGTAAGTTCCATTCAAATCATGCAAGTTAGAGTCCAAAACAAGGGCAAAAGTGTTTGGAAAAGTAGATACGACGGAGACGTATCAACTCCCCCAAGCTTAAACCTTTGCTTGTCCTCAAGCAATTCAGTAGATAAACTGAAAGTGATAAAGAAAAAATTTTACAAACTTTGTTTGCTCTTGTTGTTGTAAATATCTAAAGCCAACATTCAAGTTTTCAGCAAAGATTATAACTAACCACATTCGCAATAACGCATAGGTCTCAAGTTTACTCATATCAATAGCATAATCAACTAGCGAGCCATCATAATAAATCTTGGATGACAACACTTTCTCAAGACAATCATAATATGATATAACAAGATGGTATCTCGCTAGCCTTTTCTGAGACCGCAAAATATTAATGCAGAGCACCTTTAAAGACCAAGGACTGACTAGACATTGTAATTCATGGTAAAAGAGATCCAGTCAAGTCATACTCAATGTAAACTAACAATAATGAATGCAAATGACAGCGGTGCTCTCCAACTGGTGCTTTTTAATTAGAGGATGATGACTCAACATGAAAGTAAATAGATTGGCCCTTCGCAGAGGGAAGCAAGGATTTGTAGAGGTGCCAGAGCTCGGTTTTGAAACAGAGGTGAGTAATAGTTTGAATGGTATACTTTCATTGTCAACATAACAACCAAGAGATGGCGATATCTTCCATGCTACACACATTATAGGCGGTTCCCAAATAGAATGGTAAAGTTTATACTCCCCCTTCCACCAACAAGCATCAATCCATGGCTTTCTCGAAACAACGAGTGCCTCCAACTAACAAGAGTCCCAGGGGGAGTTTTGTTTGCAATTATTTTGATTTAGTTTGCATAAAGCATGGGACCGGGCATCCCGGTGACCAGCCATTTATCTCGTGAGTGAGGAGCGGAGTCCACTCCTCTTGAGAATAACCCGCCTAACATGGAAGATACATAGAGCCCTAGTTGATACATGAGCTATTCGAGCATACAAAACAGGATATTTATTTGAAGTTTTAGAGTTTGGCACATACAAATTTACTTGGAACGGCAGGTAGATACCGTATATAGGTAGGTATAGTGGACTCATGTGGAATAACTATGGGGTTTAAGGGATTGGATGCACAAGCAGTATTCCCGCTTAGTACAAATGAAGGCTAGCAAAATATGGGAAGCGACCAGCTAGAGAGCGACAACAGTCATGAACATGCATTAAAATTAATCAACACCGAATGCAAGCATGAGTAGGATATAATCCACCATGAACATAAATATCGTGAAGGCTATGTTGATTTTGTTTCAACTACATGCGTGAACATGCGCCAAGTCAAGTCACTTAAATCATTCAGAGGAGGATACCACCCTATCATACCACATCATAACTATCTCAATAGCATGTTGGCACGCAAGGTAAACCATTATAACTCATAGCTAATCAAGCATGGCACAAGAAACTATGATCTCTAATTGTCATTGCAAACATGTTTATTCATAATAGGCTGAATCAGGAACGATGAACTAATCATATTTACAAAAACAAAAGAGGTCGAGTTCATACCAGCTTTTCTCATCTCAGCCAGTCCATCATATATCATCATAATTGCCTTTCACTTGCACGACCAAACGATGTGAATAATAATGATAGTGCACGTGCATTGGACTAAGCTGGAATCTGCAAGCATTCAATAAACAGGAGAAGACAAGGCAATATGGGCTCTTTTGTCAGATCAACAATAATGCATATAAGAGCTACTTCAACAATTTAATTATGGTATTCTCCTATCGACCCCCAAAGGAAAGAAAAAGAATAAAACTATTTACACGGGAAAGCTCCCAACAAGCAGAAGAAGAACATGAAATCTTTTGGGGTTTTCTTTTTAATTACTACCACAAGCATGGAAATTAAACTAACTAAAATTTACAACTAATTTTTTTGGTTTTTGTTAAGGTTTATTAAACACACAAGAAGAAAGCATAAAAAGGAAAATAAACTAGCATGGATGATACAATGAAAAAGTATGAGCACCGACATCTAGCAATGAGTGTGTGAACATAAATGTAATGTCGGTGAGAAATACGTACTCCCCCAAGCTTAGGCTTTTGGCCTAAGTTGGTCTATGGCCACGGCTGGCCTGGCGGATATCCATAATAGTAGTTGGGGTCGTACTGAGAAGAAGAAGAGGAAGACTCCGATTGCCACTGGCTGACAATCATCTCCGGATCCCACTGGTAATTAGACTGTCGTGAAGGATCAACCTGTGGTTCCGGCTCTGGCTCCATGGCTGGTGCAGGGTTCCAGTAGGCGTGAATAGCCTTCAACGGAACAAGGTATTGGCCTATAGATAAATCAAACAAAGAAGGAGCGGGCAGGGTAATAGTCTCAGGATGATGTTTATTAAAGAACAATTGATATTTATGCTCTCCTTCCCTATTCTTAACAATAAAATCATGTGCCACCATACTTTTATAATCTAGATAAACACGAGGCAGCACTTTTTCTTCCTTCTCATAATGCCTAATAGGTATGTTAAAATGTGCAGCTAGGCATGAAGCATAGATGCCTCCAAATATAGGGCCCTTTGTATGGTTCAGACTTAACCGTTTGGCAATAATGATGCCCATACTAACAGAGTTATCACCATATAAACCGTGGAGCAAAATAATAATATCAGGGATACTAAGGTTTCCATAGTTTCCGCGACCAATTAAGCAACAACTAGCAAATAATGCAAAATAATGTAAATCAGGAAAATGTATGCTAGTGATTCGTGCATCGGAAACCTTCCTTGTTTCCCCTACAATGATAGTATCAATAAACCCCTCCACATCATCATGATGTGGTTCTTCTGTCTTACCCTCAAAATGGACTAAACAAACCCGACAAAAATCATAAAGTGACATCTCCTTATGCTCATCATATAAATAAAACTCCACCGTAGGTGGTGAGCTCCTAGAATGGAAATGAAAGTTTTGCACAAAGATATTTGTGAGTAAGAGATACTGATCGCATTGGTCGTGGAGAAAAGCGGTGAGGCATGCATTCTTAGCCAATTCATGAAAATCTTCATAAATCTCGGCTGCTCTCAAGAAATCTTCGGAAGGCCATTCACACGCCCGAACCTCCACGGTGCGAGGCAGATTATACTTAGGCTTCGGTGCCTTTTCCTTCGAGCTTTGGCTCGATGAGCCCCTCAAAAGAACAGCAATTTGGGTTGGGCCTCTTGTTAATAGGTTAGTCCCAAAAATAATATAAAAGAGTAAAATAAAGCACATTAACATCCAAAACAGATAATATAATGTCATGGAACAATCAAAAGTTATAGATACGTTGGAGACATATCAGGGGCCCATAGTCAGTGACTATTAGGGGGGATTAGAGGATAATTAAGCACCTCGTCGGCAGATCAGCGGTTAGTCGTCGGCGACCATCCAGTGTGGATAAGCCCGTCGGGGACGGCGCTGTAGGAAGCGGCTAGGCTCGCAGCTTGGTCCCAAGGGCGGCTGGGAACACAGACACGGTGGCCGGCGCTAGCGCAAGGGGGAAGCGGTTGATGCGGGGCGTAGGCAAGGGCTACCGCAGCCACAGGGCGAGGCATGCGCGGGCTTGCGGGAAGCAATAGCGGTGTCGAGTGGCGCGGTGAAAGGATCGAGAAGAGGTGTCTAGAGGGGCTGAATAGACCCTTAGCAAGAAAAGTTGCAGTTTTTAAATTCTTTGAGTTGAAGTGGAGTTTTAGCACAAGTTAAAACATTCACAATACATATCAAGCAAGCATGACAAGAGTATATGAGCAGCGGAAAGTAAATCATGCAAGTTGCAAGAATGTAAAGGGATAGGATTGGAGTGTGCAAACGCAATTGGAGACACAAGATTTTTGGCATGGTTCCGATAGGTGGTGCTATCGTACATCCACGTTGATGGAGACTTCAACCCACGAAGGGTAACGGTTGCACGAGTCCACAGAGGGCTCCACCCACAAAGGGTCCACGAAGAAGCAACCTTGTCTATCCCACCATGGCCATCGCCCACGAAGGACTTGCCTCACTAGGGTAGATCTTCACGAAGTAGGCGATCTCCTTACCCGTACAAACTCCTTGGTTCAACTCCACAATATTGCCGGAGGCTCCCAAGTGACACCTAACCAATCTAGGAGACACCACTCTCCAAAAGGTAATAAATGGTGTCTTGATGATGAAATCCTTGCTCTTGTGCTTCAAATGATAGTCTCCCCAACACTCAACTCTCTCTCATAGAATTGGATTTGGTAGAAAGATGATTTGAGTCGAAAGCAACTTGGGAAAGGCTAGAGATCAAGATTTATGTGGTTGGAATGGAATATCTTGACCTCAACACAACTGTAGGTGGTTCTCTCTCAGAAAATGTATGTGGGAAGTGTAGGCATATTCTGATGGCTCTCTCCATGAATGAAGAGTGGGTGGAGGGGTATATATAGCCTCCACACAAAATCTAACCACTACAAACAAATCACCAAACTCGGTGGGACCGAATCATAAAACTCGGTCAGACCGATTTGGTTCATAATGTGATCATTAGGCATTTCGGTGGGACCGACATGATCCACTCGGTGGGACCAATGTGCTAGGGTTAGGGTAAAGCCTCATCTCGGTTGGACCGATTACACAAACTCGGTGGGACCGATTTTGGTAATAAGCTAAACAGAGAGTTGGCCAAGCAAACTCGGTGGGACCGATTTCATATTTCGGTGGGACCGAAATTAATGCAATAGGCAACAGAGAGTTTGTAAGCCCATCTCGGTGAGACCGAGATCCCATCGGTGAGACCGAGATCCCATCGGTGAGACTGAATTGACTAGGGTTTCTGGCAGTGGCTATGTCAAGTGAACTCGGTGGCGTGATACGTCTCCAACGTATCCATAATTTTTTATTGCTCCATGCTATATTATCTACTGTTTTGCACTATATTGGGCTTTATTTTCCACTTTTATATTATTTTTGGGACTAACCTATTAACCGGAGGCCCAGCCCAGAATTGCTGTTTTTTTGCCTATTTCAGTGTTTCAGAGAAACAAAATATCAAACGGAGTTCAAACGGAATAAAATCTTCGGGAACGTGATTTTCTCACCGAACGTGATCCAGGAGACTTGGACCCTACTCCATGGAGTCAAAGAGGAGGTCACGAGGGTGGGGGGTGCCCCCCCTAGGGTGTGCCCCCTGCCTCGTGGGCCCCTCGGTGCTCCACCGATGTACTCCTTCCTCCTATATATACCTATGTAGCCCCAAACAATCAGAACAAGAGCCAAAAACCTAATTCCACTGCCGCAACTTTCTGTATCCATGAGATCCCATCTTGGGGCCTGTTCCGAAGCTCCGCCGGAAGAGGGCCGTCATCACGGAGGGCTTCTACATCATCCTAGCCCCTCCTATAAGTGTGAGTAGTTTACCTCAGACCTTTGGGTCCATAGTTAGTAGCTAGATGGCTTCTTCTCTCTCTCTTTGAATCTCAATACAAAGTTCTCCCCCTCTCTTGTGGAGATCTATTTGATGTAATCATCTTTTTGCGGTGTGTTTGATGAGACCGATGAATTGTGGGTTTATGATCAAGTCTATCTATGAATAATATTTGAATCTTATCTGAATTCTTTTATGTATGATTGGTTATCTTTGCAAGTCTCTTCAAATTATCCGTTTGGTTTGGCCAACTAGATTGGTAGTTCTTGCCATGGGAGAAGTGCTTAGCTTTGGGTTCGATCTAGCGGTGTCCTTACCCAGTGACAGAAGGGGCAGCAAGGCATGTATTGTATCGTTGCCATCGAGGATAACAAGATGGGGTTTATTTCATATTGCATGAATTTATCTCTCTACATCATGTCATCTTGCTTAAGGCGTTACTCTGTTTTTAAATTAATACTCTAGATGCATGCTGGATAGCGGTCGATGAGTGGAGTAATAGTAGTAGATGCAGAATCATTTCGATCTACTTGTCACGGACGTGATGCCTATATACATGATCATGCCTAGATATTCTCATAACTATGCTCAATTCTGTCAATTGCTCAACAGTAATTTGTTCACCCACCGTAGAATACTTATGCTCTTGAGAGAAGCCACTACTGAAACCTATGGCCCACGGGTCTATTCTCATCATATCAATCTCCATCACTTTAATCTTGCTTTGCTTTTTTACTTTGCCTTTACTTTTTACTTTGCATCTTCATACCAAAAATACCAAAAATATTATATCTATCATATCTCACTCTCATAAGTGACCGTGAAGGGATTGACAACCCCTAATCGCGTTGGTTGCGAGTAGCTATCGTTTTGTGCAGGTACGAGGGACTTGAGCGTGGCCTCCTACTGGATTGATAGCTTGGTTCTCAAAAACTGAGGGAAATACTTGAGCTACTCTGTTGCATCATCCCTTCCTCTTCGGGGAAAACCAACGCAAGCTCAAGACGTAGCATGGCGCCGGATAGAAAGTTCCGGTGGGGCCGAGTTTGACTTTTGGTTTGGACATATGTGGATGTGAGAAAGTGGTTGATGGCTGTGGAGCATATCACTAAGCACTTTGAGCAAGCAAGCCATTAAGCAACACTGCATCCCCTCTTAATAGTATTGGCTTTCCTATCGACTCAATGTGATCTTGGATCACTAAAATGAGAAATGTAGAGTCATGAGATTTGAGCTCGAGCGAATCCTTTGTCCTTATCATCTTGAAGGGGTTCCAAATCCTCTAGTCCATGCCACTCCATTGTTAAACTTATCTGAAACATACTAGATGAAAACATTAGTCCAACAAGAGATATGTTGACATTAATTACCAGAATCACCCATGGAGCACTTGTGCTTTCAATTTCCCCTTTTTGGTAATTGATGACAACATACATCAAAGCTTTAGATAAAGATATAGAGAATAGCAAGTAAAGCTTTAGAAAGACATGTAACATGCATAGGCTCCCCCTATATGTATGCAATCATGTAAATATGGAATGTAAGAGCATGTGAATGCATAAGCATGATAGAGTAAGCAAATGTGTTACATGTATCTTGGCTATATGCATCAGAGCAAAAGATGTGAATATAGGAAATGTACCTACATGCTCATGAGTCTTTCTTGCAAACAATATGTACATCAACAAGAAATCCCCATGCACATGAGTGTGATGCATATACTTACCTTGTGGTCTTGAGTTGGCTTAAAAGGAGATGAACCTGAGTAAACAAGGTTAGATAACACATGTACATTTACAAGCTAGAGCAACAAAAAGAAACCACAAGAGTACCAAGATTGGGATGACATGTAGAAAGTGAGCACTGGATACTCTATTTGATGTAGACATGTCCCCAAAGGTAAAGATATGCAATGAATTCAAAGATTTCCTTCCCTAGCAGTCTTTCTCCCCCTGAATCTTATACTGGATAATGGGAGAACATATGAAAACAAAATCAGAGCGAAACAGATCATCAACATAAACATAGACATGTATTTCCCCTCTTAAAGACTGCTACCTCTTGAGCACTGCTTTGGTTTTCCCCGAAGAGGAAGGGATGATGCAGCAAAGTAGCATAAGTATTTCCCTCGGTTTTTGAGAACCAAGGTATCAATCCAGTAGGAGGCTACGCGCGAGTCCCTCGTACCTGCACAAAACAAATAAATCATCGCAACCAACGCAAATAGGGGTTGTCAGTCCCTATAAGGCCACTTACGAGAGTGAGATCTGATAGATATGATAAGATAATATTTTTGGTATTTTTGTCATAAAGATGCAACGTAAAATAAAGGCAAAGTAAATAGCAAAGGAAATAACTAAGTAGTAGGAGATTAATATGATGAAGATAGACCCGGGGGCCATAGGTTTCACTAGTGGCTTCTCCCGAGAGCATAAGTATTCTACGGTGGGTGAACAAATTACTGTTGAGCAATTGACAGAATTGAGCATAGTTATGAGAATATCTAGGTATGATCATGTATATAGGCATCACATCCGAGACAAGTAGACCGACTCCTGCCTGCATCTACTACTATTACTCCACTCATCGACCGCTATCCAGCATGCATCTAGAGTATTAAGTTAAAAATAGAGTAACGCCTTAAGCAAGATGACATGATGTAGAGGGATAGACTCATGCAATATGAAGAAAACCCCATCTTGTTATCCTCGATGGCAACAATACAATATGTGCCTTGCTGCCCCTACTGTCACTGGGAAAGGACACCGCAAGATTGAACCCAAAGCTAAGCACTTCTCCCATTGCAAGAAATATCAATCTAGTAGACCAAACCAAATTGATAATTCGAAGAGACCTGCAAAGATAACCAATCATACATAAAAGAATTCAGAGAAGACTCAAATAGATAGACTTGATCATAAACCCACAATTCATCGGTCTCAACAAACACACCGCAAAAAGAAGATTACATCGAATAGATCTCCACAAGAGAGGGGGAGAACATTGTATTGAGATCCAAAAAGAGAGAAGAAGCCATCTAGCTACTAACTATGGACCCGTAGGTCTGAGGTAAACTACTCACACTTCATCGAAGGGGCTATGGTGTTGATGTAGAAGCCCTTCGTGATCGATGCCCCCACCGGTGGAGCTTCGGAACAGGCCCCAAGATGGGATCTCGTGGATACAGAAAGTTGCGGCGGTGGAATTAGGGCTTTGGCTCCGTATCTGATCGTTTGGGGGTACATAGGTATATATAGGAGGGAGGAGTACGTCGGTGGAGCAACAGGGGGCCCACGAGGGTGGAGGGCGCGCCTGGGGGGGGGTAGGCGCCCCCCTACCTCGTGGCCTCCTCTTTTTTTCTTGACGTAGGGTCCAAGTCTCCCGGGTCTTGTTCGTCGAGAAAATCACGTTCCCGAAGGTTTCATTCCGTTTGGACTCCGTTTGATATTCCTTTTCTTTGAAACCCTAAAACAGGCAAAAACAACAATTTTGGGTTGGACCTCCGGTTAATAGGTTAGTCCCAAAAAATAATATAAAAGTGGATAATAAAGCCCAATAATGTCCAAAACAGTAGATAATATAGCATGGAGCAATCAAAAATTATAGATACGTTGGAGACGTATCAAGCATCCCCAAAATTAATTCCTGCTCGTCCTTGAGTAGGTAAATGATAAAAACAGAATTTTTGATGCGGAGTGCTACTTGGCATAATTTTAATGTAATTCTTCTCAATTGTGGTATGAATATTCAGATCCAAAAGATTCAAGACAAAAGTTCATATTGACATAAAAATAATAATACTTCAAGCATACTAACTAAGCAATTATGTCTTCTCAAAATAACATGGCCAAAGAAAGTTCATCCCTACAAAATCATATGGTTTAGTCATGTTTCATTTTCATCACACAAGAATGCTCTCATCATGCACAAGCCCGATGACAAGCCAAGCAATTGTTTCATACTTTAGTAATCTCAAACCTATAAACTTTCACGCAATATATGAGCATGAGCCATGGACATAGCACTATGGGTGGAATAGAATATAATGAGGGGGTTATGTGGAGAAGACAAAAAGGATAAAGTCTCACATCAACGAGGCTAATCAATGGGCTATGGAGATGCCCACCGACTGATGTTAATGCAAGGAGTAGGGATTGCCATGCAACGGATGCACTAGAGCTATAAATGTATGAAAGCTCAACAATAGAAACTAGGGGGTGTGCATCCAACTTGCTTGCTCACAAAGACCTAGGGCACTTGAGGAGGCCCATTTTTGGAATATACAAGCCAAGTTCTATAATGAAAAATTCCCACTAGTATATGAAAGTGACAAAACAAGAGACTCTCTAACATGAAGATTAAGGTGCTACTTTGAAGCACAAGTGTGGCAAAGGATAGTAACATTGTCCCTTCTCTCTTTTTCTCTCATTTTTTTCTCTTTTTATTTTTTGGGCCTTCTCTTTTTTTTATTCCTCACTTGGGACAATGCTCTAGAAAAAGATGATCATCACACTTCTATTTATTTACAACTCAATGATTACAACTCGATACTAGAACAAAAGATGACTCTATATGAATGCCTCCGGCGGTGTACCGGGATATTTAATGGACCAAGAGTGACATGTATGAAAGAATTATGAACGGTGGCTTTGCCACAAATACTATGCCAAGTACATGATCATGCTAGGCAATATGATAATAATGAATGTGTCATGATGAACGGAATGATGGAAAGTTGCATGGCAATATATCTCGGAATGGCTATGGAAATGCCATAATAGGTAGGTATGGTGGGTGTTTTGAGGAAGATATAAGGTGGTTTATGTGTGAAAGAGTGTATCGTATCACGAGGTTTGGATGCACCGGCGAAGTTTGCGCCAACTCTCAATGTGAGAAAGGGCAATGCACGGTACCGAAGAGGCTAGCAATGATGGAAGGGTGAGAGTGCGTATAATCCATGGACTCATCATTAGTCATAAAGAACTCACATACTTATTGCAAAAATCTACAAGTCATCAAAAACCTCGGTACTATGCGCATGCTCCTAGGGGGATAGATTGGTAGGAAAAGACCATCGCTCGTCCCCGACCGCCACTCATAAGGAAGACAATCAAATAACACCTCATGTTTCAAATTTGTTGCATAATGTTTACCATACGTGCATGCTACGGGACTTGCAAACTTCAACACAAGTATTTCTCAATTTCACAACTACTCAACTAGCACAACTTTGATATTATTACCTCCATATCTCAAAACAATCATCAAGCATCAAACTTCTCTTAGTATTCAAAACACTCTTAAGAAAGTTTTACTAATCTTGAACACCTAGCATATTAGGATTTTAAGCAAATTACCATGCTATTAAGACACTCAAAATAATCTAAGTTAAGCATGATATATCAATAGTTTCTATAAAAAATCCACCACCGTGCTCTAAAAGATATAAGTGAAGTACTAGAGCAAAACTATATAACTCAAAAGATATAAGCGAAGCACATAGAGTATTCTAACAAATTCCAAATCATGTATGGCTCTCTAAAAAGGTGTGTACAGCAAGGATGATTGTGGTACTAACAAGCAAAGACTCAAATCATACAAGATGCTCAAAGTAAAACACATATCATGTGGCGAAAAAAATATAGCTCCAAGTAAAGTTACCGATAGAAGTAGACGAAAGAGGGGATGCCTTCCGGGGCATCCCCAAGCTTTGGCTTTTAGGTGTCCTTAGATTATCTTGGGGTGCCATGGGAATCCCCAAGCTTAGGCTCTTTCCACTCCTTGTTCCATAATCCATCAAATCTTTCCCCAAAACTTGAAAACTTCACAACACAAAACTTAAAGTAGAAAATCTCGTGAGCTCCGTTAGCGAAAGAAAATAAAAGAACACTTCAAGGTACTATAATGAACTCATTATTTATTTATATTGGTGTTATACCTACTGTATTCCAACTTCTCTATGGTTTATAAACTATTTTACTAGCCATAGATTCATCAAAATAAGCAAACAACACACGAAAAACAGAATCTGTCAAAAACAGAACAGTCTGTACTAATCTGTAGCTAGCGCAAGATCTGGAACCCCAAAAATTCTAAAATAAATTTCTGGACGTGAGGAATTTATCTATTAATCATCTTCAAAAAGAATTAACTAAATAGCACTTTTCGAAATAAAAATGACAGCAGTTCTCGTGAGCGCTAAAGTTTCTGTTTTTTACAGCAAGTTCAACAAGACTTTCCCCAAGTCTTGCCAACGGTTCTACTTGGCACAAACACTAATGAAACACAAAAAATACAACCAAAACAGAGGCTAGATAAATTATTTATTACTAAACAGGAGAAAAAATAAAGTAATAAAAATAAAATTGGGTTGCCTCCCAACAAGCGCTATCGTTTAACGCCCCTAGCTAGGCATAACAAGCAAGAATAGATCTAGGTATTGCCATCTTTGGTAGGCAATCCATAAGTGGCTCTCATAATAGATTCATAAGGTAATTTAATTTTATTTCTAGGAAAGTGTTCCATTCCTTTCCTTAATGGAAATTGGAATCTAATATTTCCTTCCTTCATATCAATAATTGCACCAATCGTTCTAAGGAAAGGTCTACCAAGAAAATAGGACATGAAGGATTGCAATCTATGTCAAGAACAATAAAATCTACAGGCACATAATTCCTATTTGCAACAATAAGAACATCATTAATTCTTCCCATAGCTTTCTTAATAGTGGAATCCGCAAGGTGCAAGTTTAGAGAGCAATCATCAAAATCACGGAAACCTAACAAATCACACAAAGTCTTTGGAATCGTGGAAACACTAGCACCCAAATCACATAAAGCATAGCATTCATGATTTTTAATTTTAATTCTAATACTTGGTTCCCACTTATCATAAAGTTTTCTAGGTATAGAAACTTCCGATTCAAGTTTTTCTTCATAAGATTGCATCAAGGCATCAACGATACGTTTAGTAAACGCTTTATTTTGACTATAAGCATGAGGAGAATTTAGCACGGATTGCAACAAGGAAATACAATCAATCAAAGAGCAATTTTCATAGTTAAATTCCTTGAAATCCATAATAGTGGGTTTAGCAACATCTAGGGTTTTAATTTCTTCAATCCCACTTTTATCAAGTTTAACATCAAGATCAACAAATTCCGAATTCTTGGAACGCCTTCTAGGTAAAGGTGGACCATATTCAGTCCCATCATTATCAAGATTCATATTGCAAAACAAAGATTTAATAGGGGACACATCAATAACTTTTAGATCTTCATCTTTATTTTCATAGGAACTAGAAGAACACGCTCTTATAAAGGCATCTTTCTTAGCACGCATCCTAGCGGTTCTTTCTTTGCACACATCAATGGAAATTCTCATGGCTTTGAGAGACTCATTGATATCATGCTTAGGTGGAATAGATCTAAGTTTCAGAAAATCAACATCAAGAGAAATTCTATCAACATTCCTAGCCAAGTCATGAATCTTAAGCATTTTTTCTTCAATCAAAGCATTAAAATTCTTTTGCAAAGTAATAAATTCTTTAATATTAGATTCAAAATCAGAGGGCATCTTATTATAATTTCCATAATAATTGTTGTAGGAATTACCATAATTATTAGAGGGCTTATTAGGATAAGTCCTAGGGTTGAAATTTCCTCTATACGCATTGTTACCAAAATTGTTCTTACCAACAAAATTCACATCCATAGATTCATTATTATTCTCAATCAAAGTAGACAAGGGCATATCATCAGGATCAGAAGAAACACTCTTATTAGCAAATAATTTCATAAGTTCATCCATCTTTCCACTCAAAACATTAATTTCTTCTATCGCATGCACCTTTTTATTAGTAGATCTTTCAGTATGCCATTGAGAATAATTAACCATAATATTATCTAGGAGTTTAGTAGCTTCTACTAAAGTGATTTCCATAAAAGTGCCTCCCGCAGCCGAATCTAAAAGATTTCTAGAAGCAAAATTCAATCCGGCATAAAAATTCTGAACAATCATCCACAAATTTAAACCATGAGTAGGGCAATTATGTATCATTAATTTCATTCTCTCCCAAGCTTGTGCAACATGTTCATGATCAAGTTGCTTAAAATTCATAATATCGTTTCTAAGAGAGATGATCTTAGTGGGAGGAAAATACTTAGAGATAAAAGCATCTTCGCACTTATTCCATGAATCAATACTATTTTTAGGCAAAGACGAAAACCGCTTTAGCACGATCTCTAAGCGAAAAAGGAAATAGCTTCAATTTAACAATGTCATTATCCACATATTTCTTCTTTTGCATCTCACACAAATCAACAAAGCTATTTAGATGGGTAGCGGCATCTTCACTAGGAAGGCCGGAAAAACAGATCTTTCATGACAAGATTCAGCAAAGCAGCATTAATTTCACAAGATTCAGCATCGGTAAGAGGAGCAATCGGAGTGCTAATAAAATCATTGTTGTTGGTATTGGTGAAGTCACACAATTTAGTATTATCTTGAGCCATCGTGACAAGCAAGCAAACTAACACACAAGCAAACAAAAAGCAAGCGGGCAAAAAGAGGCAAATAGAGAAAGAGAGGGAGGATAGAGAGAGAGAGGGCAAATAAAACGGCAAGGGTGAAGTGGGGGAGAGGAAAATGAGAGGCAAATGGCAAATAATGTAATGCGGGAGATAAGGGTATGTGATGGGTACTTGGTATGTTGACTTTTGCGTAGACCTTCCCGGCAACGGTGCCAGAAATCCTTCTTGCTACCTCTTGAGCACTGCGTTGGTTTTCCCCGAAGAGGAAAGGATGATGCAGCAAAGCAGCGTAAGTATTTCCCTCAGTTTTTGAGAACCAAGGTATCAATACAGTAGGAGGCTACGCGCGAGTCCCTCGTACCTGCACAAAACAAATAAATCCTCGCAACCAACGCAAATAGGGGTTGTCAATCCCTATAAGGCCACTTACGAGAGTGAGATCTGATAGATATGATAAGATAATATTTTTGGTATTTTTGTGATAAAGATGCAAAGTAAAATAAAGGCAAAGTAAATAGCAAAGGAAATAACTAAGTAGTAGGAGATTAATATGATGAAGATAGACCCGGGGGCCATAGGTTTCACTAGTGGCTTCTCTTGAGAGCATAAGTATTCTACGGTGGGTGAACAAATTATTGTTGAGAAATTGATAGAATTGAGCATAGTTATGAGAATATCTAGGTATGATCATGTATATAGGCATCACATCCGAGACAAGTAGACTGACTCCTGCCTGCATCTACTACTATTACTCCACTCATCGACCGCTATCCATCATGCATCTAGAGTATTAAGTTAAAAACAGAGTAACGCCTTAAGCAAGATGACATGATGTAGAGGGATAGACTCATGCAATATGAAGAAAACCCCATCTTGTTATCCTCGATGGCAACAATAAAATATGTGCCTTGCTGCCCCTACTATCACTAGGAAAGGACACCGCAAGATTGAACCCAAAGCTAAGCACTTCTCCCATTGCAAGAAAGATCAATCTAGTAGGCCAAACCAAACTGATAATTCAAAGAGACTTGCAAAGATAACCAATCATACATAAAAGAATTCAGAGAAGATTCAAATATTGTTCATAGATAGACTTGATCATAAACCCACAATTCATCGATCTCAAAAAACACACCGCAAAAAGAAGGTTACATCAAATAGATCTCCATAAGAGAGGGGGAGAACATTGTATTGAGATCCAAAAAGAGAGAAGAAGCCATCTAGCTACTAACTATGGACCCGTAGGTCTGAGGTAAACTACTCACACTTCATCGGAGGGGCTATGGTGTTGATGTAGAAGCCCTTCGTGATCGATGTGTTGGGGATCGTAGCAGAAATTTTAAATTTTCTATGCATCACCAAGATCAATCTATGGAGTAATCTAGCAACGAGGGGAAGGGGAGTGCATCTACATACCCTTGTAGATCGCTAAGCGGAAGCGTTGCAAGAACACGGTTGGTGGAGTCATACACGCAGCGATTCAGATCTCGGTCGATTCCGATCTAAGCGCCGAACAACGGCGCCTTCGCGCTCAACACACGTACAACCCGGTGACGTCTCCCGCACCTTGATCCAGCAAGGAGAGAGGGAGAGGTTGGGGAAAACTCCGTCCAGCAGCAGCACGATGGCGTGGTGGTGGTGGAGGAGCGCGGGACTCCAGCAGGGCTTCGCCAAGCACTACGAGAAACAAGGAGGGAGAGAGGTAGGGCTGCGCCAAGAGAGGTCAAATCATGTGTTGGGCAGCCCCAATACCTCAAGTATATATAGGGGAGGGGAGGGCTGCTCCCCCATCTAGGGTTCCATCCCTAGGGGTGGCGGCAGCCCCCAAAACCCATCTAGGGTGCGGCCAAGGGGGGGAAGAGAGGGGGGCGCCCTAGGGTGGGACTTAAGGCCCATATGGACCTAGGGTTTGCCCCCTTTCCCACTCTCCAGGCACCTTGGGCCTTGGTGGGGGCGCACCAGCCCACCTGGGGCTGGTCCCCTCCCACACTTGGCCCACGCAGCCTTCTGGGGCTGGTGGCCCCACCTGGTGGACCCCCGGGACCCTCCCGGTGGTCCCGGTACGTTACCGATAGCACCTGAAACTTTTCCGGTGACCAAAACGAGACTTCCCATATATAAATCTTTACCTCCGGACCATTCCGGAACTCCTCGTGACGTCCGGGATCTCATCCGGGACTCCTAACAACATTCGGTAACCACGTACATACTTTCCCTATAACCCTAGCGTCATCGAACCTTAAGTGTGTAGACCCTACGGGCTCGGGAATAATGCAAACATGACCGAGACATCTCTCTGGTCAATAACCAACAGCGGGATCTGGATACCCATGTTGGCTCCCACATGTTCCATGATGATCTCATTGGATGAACCACGATGTCAAGGATTCAGTCTATCCCGTATACAATTCCCTTTGTCTACCAGTATAGTACTTGCCCGAGATTCGATCGTCGGTATCCCGATACCTTGTTCAATCTCGTTACCGGCAAGTCTCTTTACTTGTTCCGTAACACATCATCTCGTGATCAACTCCTTGGTCACATTGTGCACATTATGATGATGTCCTACTGAGTGGGCCCAAAGATACCTCTCCGTTTACACGGAGTGACAAATCCCAGTCTCGATTCATGCCAACCCAACAGACACTTTCAGAGATACCCGTAGTGCACCTTTATAGACACCCAGTTACGTTGTGGCGTTTGGTACACCCAAAGCATTCCTACGGTATCTGAGAGTTGCACAATCTCATGGTCTAAGGAAATGATACTTGACATTAGAAAAGCTTTAGCAGACGAACTATACGATCTTGTGCTAGGCTTAGGATTGGGTCTTGTCCATCACATCATTCTCCTAATGATGTGATCCCATTATCAATGACATCCAATGTCCATGGTCAGGAAACCATGACCATCTATTGATCAACGAGCTAGTCAACTAGAGGCTTACTAGGGACATGGCCTTCACCAGCCATGTTGTGGTCTATACAATTATAGCATGAACAATAGACAATTATCATGAACAAGGAAATACAATAATAACCATTTTATTATTGCCTCTAGGGCATATTTCCAACAGTCTCCCACTTGCACTAGAGTCAATAATATAGTTCACATCACTATGTGATTGTAATGAGTCCAACACCCATGGGGTTTGTTCATATCTCGCTTGCGAAAGAGGTTTATTAGTCAATGGGTCTGAACCTTTAAGATCCATGTGTGCTTTACAAATCTCTATGTCATCTTGTAGATGTAGCTACCACGCGCTACTTGGAGCTATTCCAAATAACTTCTCCACTATATGAATCCGGTTTACTCCTCAGAGTCATCCGGATTAGTGTCAAAGTTTGCATCGATGTAACCCTTTGCGACGAACTCTTTTACCACCTCCATAATCGAGAAAATTCCTTAGTCCACTAGTTACTAAGGATAAGTTCGACCGCTGTCATGTGATCCATTCCTGGATCACTCTTGTACCCCTTGACTGACTCATGGTAAGGCACACTTCAGGTGCGGTACACATCATAGCATACTATAGAGCCTACGTCTAAAGCATAGGGGACGACCTTCGTCCTTTCTCTCTCTTATGTCGTGGTCAGGTCTTGAGTCTTACTCAATACTCACACCTTGTAACACAGCCAAGAACTCCTTCTTTGCTGATCTATTTTGAACTCCTTCAAAATCTTGTCACGGTATGTATTCATTTGAAAGTACTATTAAGCGTTTTTGATCTATCCTTATAGATCTTGATGCTCGATGTTCAAGTAGCTTAATCCAGGTTTTCCATCGAAAAACACTTTTCAAATAACCCTGCATTGAAAGTGTGTTATATCGAATAGAGGGGGGGTGAATAGGCGATTTTTACGAAATTCTTCACTAAGGAATTTGCTGGTGAGGAAATTCCTTAGCGAAGAACTACTAGCAGCGGAATAAGTACTCAAAAGTAAACACAACAGAATACAAGCATAGTCATCATGATGAAATGAAGACAGGCACAGAGTACAGGAAGTGTAATCACAGGATAACACAGGATGAAGACAAACAGACTGAAGAAATTGAACTGAGGAAATTGAGAAAGTCTTCAGTCAAAGTCTTCAAACACTGATATGATCAAACATACAACACAGTTATGAGGAAATGAAAGAGTTGACGAAATAGAACCAGTAAGCTCGGTGAAGACAAAGATTTGGTAGACCAGTTCCAACTGATGTCTCAGTTTTACGTCTGGTTGGAGCGGCTGAGTATTTAAACTCGAGGACACACAGTCCCGGACACCTAGTCAAGGACACTTAGTCTAAGACACCTAGTCCTCACCGTATTCTCCTTGAACTAAGGTCACACAGACCTCGTCCAATCACTCGTGGTAAGTCTTCAGGCGACTTCCAAACCTTCACAAACTTGGTCACTCGGCGATCCATAATTCCTCTTGGATGCTCTAGACCATGACGCCTAACCGTCTGGAAGAAGCACAGTCTTCAAAGGTAACAAGCGTCGGATCCACTCAGGATCAATCTCTTTAGTGATGCTCAATCACTTGGGGTTTGTAAGTGTTTGGGTTTTGGGTTTTTGGTTTTTCCTCACTTGATGATTTTCGCTCAAAGTCCTCGGAGGATGGGTTGCTCTCAAATGACAAGTGTCAGTTTCTCTCGGAGCAGCCAACCAGCTAGTGGTTGTAGGGGGCGGCTATTTATAGCCTAGGGAGCAGCCTGACATGATAAGACATAAATTCCCTTCAATGATATGACCGTTAGGTGGATAGATATTTTGGGACAGCTGGCGCATAGCACAGCAACGGTCGGAATTTTGAGTAGCAAAATCCTTAGGGCTATCATGTTCCTCACTGTGTAGGCAATCCGCACTGGCGAATTCCTAAGTCCTCGGTCAGGACAAATTCCTCAGAGACCAGAAGAACTTCGTCTCTGTCACTGAAGAAATTGACTGATCTGTAAGAGATTTCCAATGGCTTCACTCGAAGGGATTCGTAGGTGTAGGATTTTGAGTTGAGCATCACATGGAAATTTTTCCTTAGTATTTCCTCGACCCCCTTTAACAGTACGGTGTTTCCTATGACTCAAGAAAGAGAAAAACAAAACTATGAACACGAAAGTCTTCAATCTTCATATTTCTCGCATGAATATCAAGTCTTCACGGACACACCAATTTCTTCACTTTCAAAGTCTTCATGAAAGTCTTCAGAAATACCAAAATCTTCAGTCGAAGATATTCATTTTTAGGGGGCGACTTTCCCTGTAAATATCAAACTCCTCATAGACTTATAGACCTGTGTACACTCACACACGCATTAGTCCCTTAACCTATAAGTCTTCAATACACCAAAATCACTAAGGGGCACTAGATGCACTTACAATCTCCCCCTTTTTGGTGATTGATGACAATATAGGTTAAGTTTTCAACGGGGATAAACATATGAAGTGTAAATACTGATATTGAGGAATTTGATTGCAAGATATAGAAGAACTCCCCCTGAAGATGTGCATAGTGAGGAATTTGCTTTTGAAGCAATGCACACTTGAAGAGTTGAATCATGGAGATCTCCCCCTATATCTTGTAATTCACACACACATTTAACATATAATATGAAGAATTTGAAATGCATGATGAAATATGGTGCCTGATGAAATTCAGCATGCGTGCAATAATATTAACGAGGAATAAGCATGCAGAATAGTGCATCAAGAGTATCAGAGCACAGTGCATCAAAAGTACCAGAGCACCATCGGGTTTAAGATTACAACTCGATCCAATAAAGTTTCAGAAGAACAAGAGTTGTAACTTAGCAAAAAAACACCCATATAGTAGACCCACTTGAAGACTAACTCATATTTCTCCCCCTTTGTCATCGGATGACCAAAAGGATCGAAAATGAGGACTAACACCCCTGAAGATAATCATGTTGATGAAGGAGCGCCGGCGTTGTTGGGGTCGTTGGTTGATGTAGGGCCTGCCGCAGTGTCGTCCAAATCTTCATGTTCATCAGTGTCGCGCGATGAAGAATATGAGCTGGCCACCAAAGAAGGAACCTTGACCTTCTTGAATTTCTTCGGTGGAGGTGCAGACCAGTCAAAATCTTCATTAAGACCCATGTTCTTCAGATCTTCTTCACCATGCAGATGTGACAGGATTGCCCAGGTGCGATCGAAGACTTGATGGAGGTAGTAGTGGTTTTTCTTCACCGCATTGTGTGTGGCAGTCATGTTGTGAAGAAGTGAACCAAACTGACGCTTAACCCATTTGTGATTTCGATCCACCTTCTGGTGAAGACTAAGCAGAAGTTCACGGTCTGTCATCACGCGCAGAGTAGTGGCTTGAGGAGTGGACTTGGGAGCATTGGCAGAGTCATGTGTGGCGGAGTCATCATTGGTGGAATAAGATGTAGCTTTGCGAAACTGACCATCCAATGGATGAATGCCTTCATCAATTACAGCTGGTGCCTTGCCCTTTCCATCAACTAAGGAATATGTCTGCTTGAGGACTTCAATTGGGGGCAAGTAGCTGATATGATTCTGGAAATCAGCTTTGTAGTTCAGTGAAGACCTTGTCCTAAGGAATCTCATGATCCAAGGTGCATAAGGCTTTAGCTCAAACGGAGACAGTGCAACATTGGCCATAGTCCTCATGAAGAAATCGTGATAATTGACAGGAATGCCATGAACGATGTTGAATACCAGATTCTTCATGATGCCAACAATTTCCTCATCAGATGAGTCGTGGCCTTTGATAGGACTGATTGTCCTCGTAAGAATACGATAGACAGTTCTGGGCACGTACAACAATTCCTTCATGAGGAATTTGGTTCTTGGTGCTTGACCTGGCTTCAAAGGTTTCATCAGCACCTGCATGTAATGATGTGTGAGCTCAGGTTCACTATAGATGCAGCGAGCTTCCTCAACGGGAGGACTAAGTGGTAGAGCACAAAGCAATTCAGAGGCTGGTGCAGTGTAGTGAGTGTTTTCAGACATCCAGTCCAGCACCCATGAATTCACATCTTCAGCATATCCGGTGATGTGCAGCGTTGCATAAAATTGAAGAATCAGTTCTTCATTCCAATCGCAGATGTCAGAGCAGAAGTTGAGCAGTCCAGCATCGTGAAGAACACTGAGGACTGGTGCGAAGCACGACAGAGATTCCATATCCACGTGAGGAATATGCTCATGGTAGAAAATCTTCTCCTTGTTGAACAGCACTGACGAATAGAAATTGGCTTGACTAGCAGTCCAGAAACGCCTCTTCCTAATGCGAGCAGAGTCATATGGGTTGTAATCTTCGAAGAATACGCGCTTGCTGAAGAAATCATCAGCCTTGAAATTTTTCTTGCGTGAGAATGGATCCTTTGGCTTCGGCAGAGGAGTGTTAGTGAGTTGCATCACGACCTCAGGAATATCAATCGCAGGTTCTTCAGGCTGAGGAATTTCTGGTTCCTCTTCAGTGGCAGTCTGCATCGTTGGTTGTTCAGCAGTAGCAGTTTCTTCAGCGCTAGTGGCTGGAATTTCCTCATGGACAGATGCAGTGGGATGAGTTTCTTCAGAGCCCATGTGAACAGTTTGTGTGGGGGACTGAGGAATTTGCTGTAGAGGGGTGAACATTGGAGAGTTTGGATGCTGACTTTCCCAGAATTCATCACTGATTACGGGTGTGGAGCAGCCAATGTCCACATCTTCATCTTCCATTTCTTCAACGCCAGCCTCTTCAGCTGTGAACTGAGGCATAGGCGAGGAGATGATAGGTGTTGAAGGGATCGCATCCACTTCAATTTCTTCATCCAACGGTTCAGATGAAGCAGCAGAATGAGTTGCTTCATCAGATCCGCTGGGGATCACATATTCTTCATTAAAAGGAACAAGGTCCTTTGATGGCCTGGTTGAGATGGGAACAACATCAATCGGATGTGCAAATGAACTTGTCATAGGCTTCATTTTCTTCGGAGCTGAAGAATCTGAAGCAGCTGATGCTTTCCTTTTCTTCACTGCAGCATGCTCTGCAGCCTTGGTCTTCTTCACATCTAATGCAGATGGAAGGATTGGAGTTGAAGTTGGTGCAGGAGCAGCTGAGGAATCTGGTTGATTTTCTTCAGGCACAACTGATGCAGTTGCCCTGAGTTCTTCAGGTGGACCACTAGTGGGTGCCCTGGCAATTTCTTCAGTGGCTGGAATGCAGTCATCAGCCTTGGAACTCACATTTTCTTCAGCAGCCTGATTATCATCAGCGGTGCTGGCATTTTCTTCAGTTGGCTGAGCAGATGCTTCAGCCTGAGGAATTTCCTGTTGCGTTGGGGCAGCAACATTTGAAGTGAACTGTTTAGTTATCTTTACAAATCTAACTTTGGCTCCTTGCCAATCAGCATAGTAGGCTTTGAAGTCATCACTGAGGGTTTTGATTTCAGATTGGATTTTTACAAGTTCATCAGTTGTCATAGTGACAACATTGTTCTTCAGAAATTTCTCCTTCTTGTACTGCGCTTTCTTGATCTGCCTGGCGTTCTCAAATTTCCACTTTTCTTCTTGAATGAAGTGGGTCAGCATGTGACTTTGGCCAGGAGTCAGCTTGAAGTCAGGCAAGGGAGTGTTAGGGTGCTTGTGCCAATCATCAATGTAGTCGAGGATCAGCTTGGGATCCAAAAGCAGTGGCACCTCTGATCCTTTGGCTCTAGCGGCCCTGACTTGCCTATCTCTGATGATTTCTGCAAGTTCATCATCATCAGCTTCATCTTCATCAGACGACACTTGGAAAGCGACTTGCTTCTTTTGAGGACTTGGGCGTGGACCTCGTCCAGCAGTGGCCTTTGTCTTGAGCAGTGAGGGGCCAGCTGAGGAACTTGGAGCAGCTGAGGAACTAGCTGAGACACCTGAGGCAATGGAGATGCCGGCAGTCCTTTGGCACGAAGTGAGATGCACAGGTGCTGAGGATTTGGTCGGAACAGCTGAAGGCTTTGGCGGAGGAGCTGAGGACTTTGGAGGAACAGGAGCGGCATGAGTAATTGGCCGTGAGAGCTTTGATGATTCTGGCCGTGAAGGCATTGCTGAAGAAGCACTTGGCTTGTGCACGGGCTTCTTTGACATAGCCTTCTTTGGCTTGACAGCAAGGACCTCAGCAGAGGGAGCAGCAGCAGTAGAGTCTTCATTAAATTTCCTCACTGCTTCTCTGGCTTGCTTAGCTAACTTGCCTTGGCGCTTGGCCCATTCATCAGGATAGTCCTCACCTCGCTTGAGGCTGGTGGGATCAGCAATTTGGCCAGGTGCCAGTGGTGCTCTTGGGCATGGAGGATTGAGTGCGAATTTCTTCATGTACTTAGGAGTGACATATCTGTACTCCCTCCATTCTCTTGCCCATCTCCTCTCTATCTTCTGAATGCGCACTTTGCGCTCATTCTTGGTTTCCTCAAGAGGTGTGCAGTACCCAGCATATATGTCATCAGGGATTTCAAACGTTGTATTTACCTCAGGCCTCTTTCCTCCCTTCTGTGGCCTTTTACCATCAGCCATTTTCTTCAGTTGAGGAATTTGAACAATTGAATTCTCTGAAGAAGTATGCAACTTTTCTTCGAGGAACGCTTCAAATGAGTTAAGTTGATGAGAACCTAGTGATTCAGCAGTTGACATGTGTACCTGTGAACAGAGTATAGTTGTGAGGAATTTGGAGAGGTCATATGCGTTCTCGGAAGGTTTTTCAAAAAGAACAAGTTTGAGGAATTTGACCAGATGAGTCTTGAAGATTTTCACTAAGCGTTCTTTGTCTTAGGTTCCAGAGTTGTATAGATCAAAGATCCACACAATTGAGGAATCTTGAAGAAACATGATGCTTAGAGAAACGAATCAAGAATAGATGACTTTGTGAGGTGTTCAGTGTGTGAAGATATGAAGAAAAACACTTTTGAAGATTTTGTAGATAATCATTCGAATCAACGAGGGCAGTAAAAGTAACTTTTATTTACCCTGGACGAAGAACACGGTGAACTAGAGTGAGGAGATGTGAAGTTCGTCTGTGCAGATCTTCCACGCCCTAACTTGGCGGAGGAAGACGGCTACGGTGGCGGCGGAGTGAAGATGTCCGCGGTCGGCGCGAGTATGTCAGCGACGAGGTCGAGGCAGTGAAGCTCTTCCTCACCGGCGGCGATGAAGTAGCAGTGGCGCTAGGGTTTGAGAAGCTCGAGCTGGAGAGAGAGGTCGAGCAGAGTAAAAGAAGTGAGGAAGGGAAGGAGGGGTATTTATAGCCACGGTGAAAAACTGCTCGCCCGAAGAAATTGGACGAACGTGCCCCTGACCCTTCTCATTCGCATGACATGTGTCACCCACGTAGTGAGAGGTGGAGATCGTGTTAGATCATGGGTGAGTGGATAAGTGTATCGTGGGATGCGGAACGATTTGAGCGACAAAGCCGAAAATTTAGATAAGATAGATTTTAAAGTTCCATTCGCAATTTCTTCAGCTGACAAGGACACAGTGAAGATTTTGAACGAGTTTCAAATAGAACGCACATGAAGAATTTGTGAACAGATTGGGTTGAGTAAAGCATAGAGGGGAAGGGTCCGATCACATTCACTTAGCAGAAAACCAACTTGAAGAAATAGCAATAAGTGAATGCTATAGAGGACATAAACTCATATATATATAGCCAATGAAGGAAAACGACGGAACTAGTGAAGACTATGCAAAGTTGAAGAATATGAATAATTTGAGGAATTTCAACTTTTGGTGGTGGCATGACCCACCGTATAAGAATGATGATTTCAGACACCGTGTACAATTATCATAGGGTTCTGAGAATCAAATTCTTCATTAATTTCTTCACACTAAGAGTGTTATTCTTCATTGATTGAAGTAAAACGTTTCTTCATGTGTTGCACATCTAAGTTATCAATTTTGCATAAGTGTTAGGATGAGTGTCCTTTTCACAGAACATTCAAAGATTCTAGGATATTTAGCTCACACCGCAACTTGCTAAATCTCTTCTCATCCAAGGGCTTTGTGAAGATATCGGCTAGCTGTTCTTCAGTCTTCACATGCTCAATAGAAATGTCACCCTTCAACACATGATCACGAAGAAAATGATGACGAATCTGATGTGCTTTGTCTTCGAGTGCTGAACTGGGTTGTGAGCAATCTTGATGACACTCTCATTGTCACAGAAGAGAGGCACATTCTTCATGTTGACGCCGTAGTCCTTGAGAGTTTGCTTCATCCATAGCAATTGGGCACAGCAAGAACCAGCGACAATGTACTCAGCTTCAGCAGTAGATAGTGATACGCAGTTCTGTTTCTTCGAGGACCAACAAACCAAAGATCGTCCAAGGAAATGACATGTACCAGATGTTGACTTGTGATCCACACGATCACCAGCATAGTCAGAGTTAGAATATCCAACAAGATAAAAAGCCGAGCCCTTGGGGTACCATAATCCAAGTGTAGGTGTGTGAGCTAGATATCGAAGAATATGCTTCACAGCCTTATGGTGTGATTCCTTCGGTGCAGCTTGAAATCGGGCACACATGCAAACACTAAGCATTATATCTGGCCTAAATGCACATAAGTATAATAAGGAACCTATCATGGAGCGGTATACCTTATGATCGAAGTCAATATCATTTTAATCAGTGCACATATGGCCATTTGTGGGCATAGGAATTTTGACGCCTTTGCAATCTTGCATGCCGAATTTCCTCAGGACATCCTTGAGGTATTTCTCCTGAGATATGAATATGCCATTGTGTTGTTGACGAATCTGAAGACCTAAGAAGAATTTCAACTCTCCCATACTAGACATTTGATATTCTTCACTCATCATATAGGCAAATTCATCACTATAACGTTGGTCAGTACAGCCAAAGATAATATCATCAACATATACTTGGCACACAAACAATTCACCATCATAAGATTTAGTAAAAATAGTAGGGTCGAGTGAACCGGGTTTGAAGCCTTTCTTCATGAAGAGTTCCTTCAAAGTATCATACCAAGCCCATGGGGCCTGCTTGAGGCCATAGAGGGCCTTGTTGAGTCTGAAGACTTTGTCAGGATTCTTTGGATCTTCAAAACCTGGGGGTTGAGCAACATGTACTTCTTCCTCAAGCTTACCATTGAGGAATGCACTTTTCACATCCATTTGATATAGAGTGATATCATGATGGTTAGCATAAGCAAGTAATATGCAAATAGCCTCAAGTCTAGCAACAGGTGCAAAAGTTTCATAAAAATCAATTCCTTCAACCTGTGTGTAGCCTTGAGCTACAAGCCGTGCCTTATTCCTCACCACAAGGCCATTTTCATCTTGCTTGTTGCGATAGATCCACTTTGTGCCGATGATATTGTGCTTGCGAGGATCTGGACGTTTGACTAGTTCCGAGACATTGTTGAGCTCGAACTGATGTAATTCTTCTTGCATGGCCTGAATCCACTCAGGCTCCAGAAATGCTTCATCTACCTTAGTGGGCTCTGTAATAGAGACAAAAGCATACTGCCCACAAAAGTTAGACAAATGTGAAGCTTTTGAGTGTGTGAGTGGACCTGGCGCTTTGATGTCATTGATGATCTTTTCAATTTGCACTTCTTTTGCAATGCGAGGATGAGCTGGTTGTTGTTGAAGAGTTTGATCAGCGTTTTCGTCAGCACCATTTTCTTCAGGTGCATTAGCTCGACGTTCTTCATGTTCTGGAATGAATTCTTTAGCAGATTCTTCAGTAGGAATGACATCCTCAGTAGCCTTGAACTTGATAGTTTTCTCAGGTGCTGGTTCATCTATCACAGTAGGTAGGTGCTCTCTTTGCGAGCCATTAGTTTCATCGAACCGCACATCTACAGTTTCAACAACTTTGTGAAGAACGTTGTTGAAGACTCTGTAGGTGTGCGAGTCCTTTCCGTAACCAAGCATAAAACCTTCATGTGCTTTCGGTGCAAATTTTGAGTTGTGATGAGGATCTCTAATCCAACATTTAGCACCGAAGACTTTGAAATAACTTACATTGGGTTTCTTATCAGTGAGGAGTTCATAGGCAGTCTTTTTGAAGAATTTGTGAAGATATACTCTGTTGATGATGTGGCATGCAGTATCAATTGCCTCAGTCCAGAAACGACGAGGTGTTTTGTATTCATCAAGCATAGTGCGAGCCATCTCAACAAGAGTCCTGTTCTTGCGCTCCACGACGCCATTCTGCTGAGGAGTGTAAGGAGCAGATAACTCGTGAGTGATACCAAGTTCATCAAGATAGTCATCGAGACCAGAATTCTTGAACTCAGTGCCATTGTCACTTCTGATGTGCTTGATCTTCACACCAAAGTTGGTTGAAGCCCTCGAGGAAAATTGTTTGAAAACTTCCTGTACTTCATGTTTGTAAGTAACAAGGTGTACCCATGTGTAACGAGAATAATCATCAACAATAACGAAGCCATATTGAGATGCTTCATTTGAGATAGCAGAATAATGATTAGGACCAAAGAGATCCATGTGAAGCAATTCAAATGGGCGAGTGGTGGTCATGATAGTCTTCGCTGGATGCTTGGCCTTGGTCATCTTCCCAGCTTCACAGGCTCCGCATAGGTGATCCTTGAGGAATTTGACATTCTCGATGCCAATCACATGCTTTTTCTTCGCAAGCGTGTACAAATTCCTCATGCCTGCATGACCAAGTTGTCGATGCTAGAGCCAGCCTTCTGAAGCTTTTGCAAGTAAGCACACAGCTGGTTGTGGTCCTGTAGAGAAATCAACAATATACAGGTCTCCTCTCCTAAAGCTTTCGAAGACTTTGGAATTGTCAGCTTCCATAACCACAACACAACGGTACTTGCCGAAGACAACAACCATATCAAGATCACAAAGCATTGAGACAGACATAAGGTTGTATTCTAAGGACTCAACAAGCATGACTTTGTCCATGTGTCGATCCTTTGTAATCGCAACCTTACCTAGACCCAATACCTGACTTTTTCCTTTGTCAGCAAAGATGATATGCTTTAGATGCGACGGAGATAATGGAGCATCCATCAATAGATTCTTGTCACCAGTCATGTGGTTTGTACATCCACTATCGAGGACCCACTTAGTGGCTTTGGGTTGATCATCCTACAGATGAATTAGTGCAGCTTACAAACTCATATACTTCATTAGTGAAGAACATGACATCAATTCATCAGATCAATTTCATCAAGTAAAAGAACCGATAAAGCAATATGAGGACGTGAGAAATGAAAGTTCATTTCTTCATGATTAGCTTGCGTCCTATCAGGCATGCTCAGGTCTCCAGCAAATTCTTCAGACGATTGTGTGCGTCTCGAGACCTGACCCTGCAGAAGAGATTAGTTCTTTTTCTTCACCACCCACATCTGAAGGGGTGGCAAAGAGTTCATCATTCTGCGAGCTCCATACGAGAAGGATGGCATAGAAGCCAGTCCATTTCATTTCACATAAGAGGGGTTAGAGTAAGCATAAGAGTAAGCAGAGAAATTCTTCGAGGACATATGGACATAATGATTTGAAGAATAATGCACATATCCATAATCCTTAGATCTTCCCTGCGAAACAGACGGATTAGCATGATGATGTTCATGTGAGGACTTTGATCCATATGAGGAATTTGGTCCATATGAAGAATTTGATCTGGGGTTCCTATTCTTCAGAGGTGGTGTCATGATGACATTGACCTGAAGATTTTCAAGACATCTTTTGGGAACCCAGATTTTCTGCATAGGGGAGCCGTTCCTGCAGTTAGTGCCAACATATCTAGCAAATACTTCACCATTCTGATTTTTGAATAGCTTATAGTTGGAGTCAATTGACTCATCATCAGAACGAGGAGATTCACATGCAAATCCAGATAAGTTAGATGGATCAACTGGAGGTCCCTTTGTAGCAACCCATGTAGTTTTGGGGTACTCCTCAGGCTTCCAATATGTACCATCAGCATTGAGTTTCCTCTCAAAGGTGATACCCTCTTTCCTAGGGTTCCTGTTGAGGATCTGCTTTTTAAGCACATCACAAAGAGCCTGATGCCCTTTGAGGCTTTTGTACATGCATGTCGTGTACAATTCCTTCAGCCCTACATCGTCAGTGATACTAGCAATGTCCTTAGATGAGGAATTAGTGATAGCAGAGGCATGTGAAGAATTTGAAACATTAGCAGCATTTGAACATTCAGGTGAAGAATTAGCAGATTCACGTTCAATGCACTTCAAGCATGGAGGAACAAATTCTTCCTGAGATGCGCTGATTTGTTGAGCAAGTAATGAATCGCGCTCCTTCTGAAGATCTTCATAACTCACTCTTAGCTTCTCAAGGTCTTGCTTTCTTTGAAGAAATTCATAAGAAAGCTTCTCATGATCCGATAAGAGAGTGTTATGATGACTTTGAAGTTTGTCAAGCTTGGACTGAAGTCTCTGAAGATTTTTAGTCAAAGTTTCAGTGCGATCCATTTCTTCACCCAACATATCATCACTTTTATTTAGCATGTTTTGAACCTTTTCTAAAGCCCTTTGTTGTTTTATAGCAATCTTAGCAAGTTTAGAATAGCTGGGTTTAAGGTTTTCATCAGATTCATTCTCACTTGATTCAGAGGAGGTATATTTGAGTACCTTGGCACCCTTTGCCATGAAGCAATAGGTGGGAGCGTAGTCATCATCGCCTTCACCAGCCTTGTTGGTGAGGTCATTTTTTTAGTGTTGAAGATAGACTTGCTGACGAATGCAGTAGCGAGAGCAAGGCCCGCAACTCTGGATTCGGACTCCTCAGATGACTCCTCTTCCTCATTTTCTTCAGATTCAGCCTCAGAGTCCATTTCCTTGCCAATGAATGCCCTGGCCTTCTTGGAGATGCTCTTCTTGTGATATGAAGGCTTGGAGGATTTTTTTTGATGAGGATTTTGTGGATTTCTTCTTTTTCTTCGCATCATCAGAACTGTAATCCTTGTATTTCTTCTTCTTTGATTCCTTTTCCCACTGAGGACAATCTTGAATGAAATGTCCAGGTTTCTTGCATTTGTGATAGAGCCTCTTCTTGTAGTCACTAGATGAGGAATTAATGCTCCTTGAGGATCTTCCAAGGCGACCACGTCTTGAGAACTTTTGGAACTTCTTCACGAGCAGAGCCAGATCATGGCTTAGTTCTTCAGGATCACCAAGGCTGCTACCAGAATCTTCATCTTCGGACTCAGATACTGCCTTGGCCTTCAGTGCACGCGTTCTGCCATAGCTAGAACCATAGAGATCTCTCTTTTCAGCAAGTTGGAACTCATGAGTATTTAGCCTCTCGAGAATATCAGCGGGATCAAGTGACTTGTAATCAGCACGTTCTTGTATCATCAATGCCAGAGTGTCAAATGAGGAATCAAGCGATCTTAGCAATTTCTTCACCACCTCATGGTCGGTGATGTCAGTGGCACCAAGTGCTTGAAGCTCATTTGAGATGTCAGTGAGGCGATCGAAGGTTTGTTGAACATTTTCATTGTCAAGTCTTTTGAAGCGGTTGAAGAGATTGCGAAGAACATCAACTCGAGAGTCACGCTGAGTTGAGACTCCTTCATTCACTTTGGACAACCTGTCCCAGATAAGGTTCGCTGTTTCCAAAGCACTCACTCTGCCATACCGTCCTTTGCTCAGATGGCCACATATGATATTCTTTGCTTGAGAGTCGAGTTGCTTGAATCTCTTCACATCGGCAGCATTCAGAGAAGGTGTGACTGAGGGAACACCATTTTCCACAACATACCAGAGATCGTTATCAATTGCTTCAAGATGCATTCGCATCTTATTCTTCCAGTAGGGGTAGTCCGTCCCATCGAAGGTAGGACACCCAGCAGAAACCTTGATCATACCTGCGGTCGACATAACTAAAACTCCAGGCGGTTAAACCAAAATCACACAGAACAAGGGAGTACCTTGCTCTAATACCAATTGAAAGTGCGTTATATCGACTAGAGGGGGGTGAATAAGCGACTTTCACGAAATTCTTCACTGAAGAATTTGCTGGTGAGGAAATTCCTTAGCGAAGAACTACTAGTAGCGGAATAAGTACTCAAAAGTAAACACAACAGAATACAAGCATAGTCATCATGATGAAATGAAGACAGGCACAGAGTACAGGAAGCATAATCACAGGATAACACAGGATGAAGACAAACAGACTGAAGAAATTGAACTAAGGAAATTGAGAAAGTCTTCAGTCAAAGTCTTCAAACACTGATATGAACAAACATACAACACAGTTATGAGGAAATGAAAGAGTTGAGGAAATAGAACCAGTAAGCTCGGTGAAGACAATGATTTGGTAGACCAGTTCCAACTGCTGTCTCAGTTGTACGTCTGATTGGAGCGGTTGAGTATTTAAACTCGAGGACACACAGTCCCGGACACCCAGTCAAGGACACTTAGTCCAAGACACCCAGTGCTCACCGTATTCTCCTTGAACTAAGGTCACACAAACCTCGTCCAATCACTCGTGGTAAGTCTTCAGGCGACTTCCAAACCTTCACAAACTTGGTCACTCGGCAATCCACAATTCCTCTTGGATGCTCTAGACCATGATGCCTAACCGTCTGGAAGAAGCACAGTCTTCAAAGGTAACAAGCGTCGGATCCACTCAGGATCAATCTCTTCAGCGATGCTCAATCACTTGGGGTTTGTAGGTGTTTGGGTTTTGGGTTTTTGGTTTTTCCTCACTTGATGATTTTTGCTCAAAGTCCTCGGAGGATGGGTTGCTCTCAAATGACAAGTGTCAGTTTCTCTAAGAGCAGCCAACCAGCTAGTGGTTGTAGGGGGGAGGCTATTTATAGCCTAGGGAGCAGCCTGACATGATAAGACATAAATGCCCTTCAATGATATGACCGTTAGGTGGATAGATATTTTGGGACAGCTCGCGCATAGCACAGCAACGGTCGGAATTTTGAGTAGCAAAATCCTCAGGGCTATAGTGTTCCTCACTGTGTAGGCAATCCGCACTGGCGAATTTCTAACTCCTCAGTCAGGACAAATTCCTCAGAGACCAGAAGAACTTCATCTCTGTCACTGAAGAAATTGACTGATCTATAAGAGATTTCCAATGGCTTCACTCGAAGGGATTGGTAGGTGTAGGATTTTGAGTTGAGCATCACATGGAAATTTTTCCTTAGTATTTCCTCGACCCCCTTTAACAGTATGGTGTTTCCTATGACTCAAGAAAGAGAAAAACAAAACTATGAACACGAAAGTCTTCAAGCTTCATATTTCTCGCATGAATATCAAGTCTTCATGGACACACCAATTTCTTCACTTTCAAAGTCTTCATGAAAGTCTTCAGAAATACCAAAATCTTCAGTCGAAGATATTCATTTTTAGGGGTCGACTTTCCCTGTAAATATCAAACTCCTCATAGACTTATAGACCTGTGTACACTCACACACGCATTAGTTCCTTAACCTATAAGTCTTCAATACACCAAAATCACTAAGGGGCACTAGATGCACTTACATGCATGCTTTCCAGAAATTCTACATCATTTTTGATCAACAATATGTCAACAGCATATACTCATCAAAAATTCTATAGTGCTCCCACTCACTTCTTTGGAAATACAAGTTTCTCATAAACTTTGTATAAACCCAAAATCTTTGATCATCTCATCAAAGCGTACATTCCAACTCCGAGATGCTTACTCCAGTCCTTAGAAGGATTGTTGGAGCTTTGCATACTTGTCAGCATCTTTCAGGATTGACAAAACCTTCTGGTTGTATCACATACGACCTTTCCTCAAGAAAAATGTCGAGGAAACAATGTTTTTTTACATCCTATCTGCAAGATTTCATAAATAATGCAGTAACTGTTAACATAATTCCAACAGACTCTTAGCATCGCTACGAGTGAGAAAGTCTCATCGTAGTCAACTCCTTGAACTTGTTGGGAAACATCTTAACGACAAGTCGAGCTTTCTTAATGGTGACACTTACCATCATTGTTTGTCTTCCTTTTAAAATCCATCTGCACCCAACAGCCTTACGACCATCAAGTGGTTCTTTCAAAGTCTATACTTTATTTTATACATGGATCCTCTCTCGGGTTTTATGGCCTCAAGCCATTCTTTGGAATCCGGGCCCACCATCGCTTCTCCATAGCTTGTAGGTTCATTGTTGTCTAGCAACATGATTTTCGAGACAGGATTACGTACCACTCTGAAGTAGTACACATCCTTGTCGACCTATGAGGTTTGGTAGTGACTTGATATGAAGTTTCATGATCACTATCATAAGCTTCCACTTCAATTGGTGTAGGTGCCACAGGAACAACTTCCTGTGCCTTGCTACTCACTAGTTGAAGTGACGGTTCAATAACCTCATCAAGTCTCCACCATCCTCCCACTCAATTCTTTCGAGTGAAACTTTTCCTCGAGAAAGGACCCGTTTCTAGAAACAATCATTTTTTCTTCCGAATCTGAAATAGGAGGCATACCCAACTATTTTTGGCTATTCTATGAAGATGCATTTATCCGCTTTGGGTTCGAGCTTATCAGCCTGAAACCTTTTCATATAAGCATCACAGCCCCAAACTTTTAAGAAACGACAACTTAGGTTTCTCTAAACCATAGTTCATACGGTGTCGTCTCAACGGAATTATGTGGTGCCCTATTTAAAGTGAGTGCGGTTGTCCCTAATGCCTAACCCATAAACGATAGTGGTAATTCGATAAGAGACATCATGGTATGCACCATATCCAATAGGGTGCAGTTATGATGTTCGGACACACCATCACACTATGGTGTTCTAGGCCGTATTAGTTGTGAAACAATTTCCACAATGTCTTAATTGTGTGCCAAACTCGTAACTCATATATTCATCTCTATGATCATATCACAGACATTTTATCATCTTGTCATGACGATCTTCAACTTCACTCTGAAATTACTTGAACCTTTCAATAATTCAGACTTGTGTTTCATCAAGTAAATATACTCAGCATCTACTCAAATCATCTATGAAGTAAGAACATAACGATATCCACTGCGTGCCTCAGCACTCATTGGACTGCACACATCAAAATGTATTACTTCCAACAAGTTGCTTTCTTGTTCCATCTTACTGAAAACGAGGCCTTTCAGTCATCTTGCCCATGTGGTATGATTTGCATGTCTCAAGTGATTCAAAATCAAGTGAGTCCAAACGATCCATCTGCATGGAGTTCCTCCACGCATATCTACCAATAGACATGGTTCGCATGTCTCAATATTTTCAAAAACGAGTGGGTCCAAAGATCCATCAACATGGAGCTTCTTCATGTGTTTATACCAACATGACTCAAATGTCAGTGCCACAAGTATGTGGTACTATCATTACTATCTTATATCTTTTGGCATGAACATGTGTATCACTACGATCGAGATTCAATAAACCATTCATTTTAGGTGCAATAACATTGATGGTATTATTCAAATAAATAGAGTAACCATTATTCTCCTTAAATGAATAACCGTGTTGCGATAAACATAATCTAATCATGTCTATGCTCAATGCAAACACCAAATAACAATTATTTAGGTCTAACAACAATCTCGATGGTAGAGGGAGCATGCGGTGCTTGATCACATCAACCTTGGAAACACTTCCAACACATATCGTCATCTCACCTTCAGCTAGTCTCCGTTTATTCCGTAGCCTTTTATTTCGAGTTACTAACACTTAGCAACTGAACCGGTATTTTAATACGCTGGTGCTACTAGGAGTACTAGTAAAGTACACATTAATATAATGTATATCCAAGATACTTCTGTTGACCTTGCCAGCCTTCTCATCTACCAAGTATCTAGGGTAGTTCTGCTTCAGTGACCGTTCCCCTCATTACAGAAGCACTTAGTCTCGGGTTTGGTTCAACCTTGGGTTTCTTCACTAGAGCAGCAACTGATTTGCCGTCTCATGAAGCATCCATTATTTCCCTTGCCCTTCTTGAAACTAGTGGTTTAACCATCAACAATTGATGCTCCTACTTGATTTCTACTTTCGCGGTGTCAAACATCGCGAGTTGCTCAAGGATCATCATGTCTATCCCTGATATGTTATAGTTCATCACTAAGCTCTAATAGCTTGGTGGCAGTGACTATGGAGAACTATCACTATCTCATCTGGAAGATTAACTCCCTCGATTCAAGTGATTGCAGTACTCAGACAATCTGAGCACATGCTCAACGATTGAGTTTTTCTCCCTTAGTTTCCAGGCTTAAGAAACTTGTCAGAGGTCTCATACCTCTTGACGTGGGCACTAGTCTGAAATCCCCATTTCAGTCTTTGGAACATCTCATATGTTCTGCGACGTTTCAAAAAACGTCTTTGGTGCCACAATTCTAAACCGTTAGTATTACGCATTGAACTATCATGTAGTCATCAAAACGTGTATGTCAGATGTTCCCAACATCTAAAGACGATGCTCGAGGTTCAACGCACTGAGCGGTGCATTAAGGACATAGCCCTTCTGTGCAGCAATGAGGACAATCTCAGTTCACGCACCCAGTCCGCATAATTGCTACTGTCAACTCTCAACTAAATTTTCTCTAGGAACATATCTAAAACAGTAGAACCAAAGCGTGAGCTGCGACATAATTTGCAAAGACCTTTTGACTATCTTCATGATAATTAAGTTCATCTAATCAAATTATTCAATGAACTCCCACTTAGATAGACATCCCTCTAGTCATCTATGTGATACACGATCTGAGTCAACTAGGTCGTGTCCGATCATCACGTGAGACGGACTAGTCATCATCGGTGAACATCTTCATGTTGATCGTATCTTCTATACGACTCATGTTCGACCTTTCGGTCTTCCGTGTTCCGAAGCCATGTATGTACATGTTAGGCTCGTCAAGTCAACCTAAGTGTATTGCGTGTGTAAATCTGGCTTACACCCGTTGTATTCGAATGTTAGAATCTATCACACCCGATCATCGCGTGGTGCTTCGAAACAACGAACCTTCGCAACGGTGCACAGTTAGGGGGAACACTTTCTTGAAATTATTGCGAGGGATCATCTTATTTAAGCTACCGTCGTTCTAAGCAAATAAGATGTAAAACATGATAAACATCACATGCAATCAAATAGTGACATGATATGGCCAATATCATTTTGCTCCTTTTGATCTCCATCTTTGGGGCGCCGTGATCATCATCGTCACCGGCATGACACCATGATCTCCATCATCATGATCTCCATCATCGTGTCTTCATGAAGTTGCCTCGCCAACTATTACTTCTACTACTATGGCTAACGGTTAGCAATAAAGTAAAGTAATTACATGGCGTTTTCATTGACACGCAGGTCATAAATAAATTAAGACAACTCCTATGGCTCCTGCCGGTTGTCATACTCATCGACATGCAAGTCGTGATTCCTATTACAAGAACATGATCAATCTCATACATCATATATATCATTCATCACATCCTTTTGGCCATATCACATCACATAGCATACCCTGCAAAAACAAGTTAGACGTCCTCTAATTGTTGTTGCATGTTTTACGTGGCTGCTATGGGTTTCTAGCAAGAACGTTTCTTACCTACGCAAAACCACAACGGTGATATGCCAATTGCTATTTACCCTTCATAAGGACCCTTTTCATCGAATCCGATCCGACTAAAGTGGGAGAGACAGAGACCCGCCAGCCACCTTATGCATCAAGTGCATGTCAGTCGGTGGAACCAGTCTCACGTAAGCGTACGTGTAAGGTCGGTCCGGGCCGCTTCATCCCACAATGCCGCTGAGTCAAGATAAGACTAGTAGCGGCAAGAAAATTGAACAAATCATCACCCACAACTACTTTGTGTTCTACTTGTGCATAGAAACTACGCATACACCTAGCTCATGATGCCATTGTTGGGGATCGTAGCAGAAATTTAAAATTTTCTACGCATCACCAAGATCAATCTATGGAGTAATCTAGCAATGAGGGGAAGGGGAGTGCATCTACATACCCTTGTAGATCGCTAAGTGGAATCGTTGCAAGAATGCGGTTGGTGGAGTCGTACACGCAACGATTCAGATCACGCTCGATTCCGATCTAAGCGCCGAACAACGGCGCCTCCGCGTTCAACACACGTACAGCCCGGTGACGTCTCCCGTGCCTTGATCCAGCAAGGAGAGAGGGAGAGGTTGGGGAAGACTCCGTCCAGCAGCAGCACGACAGCGTGGTGGTGGTGGAGGAGCGCGGGACTCCAGCAGGGCTTCGCCAAGCACTACGAGAGACGAGGAGGGACAGAGGTAGGGCTGCGTCAAGAGAGAGATCAAATCATGTGTTGGGCAGCCCCAATACCTCAAGTATATATAGGGGGAGGGGAGGGGCTGCACCCCCATCTAGGGTTCCATCCCTAGGGGTGGCGGAAGCCCCCAAAACCCATCTAGGGTGTGGCCAAGGGAAGGAAGAGAGGGGGCGCCCTAGGGTGGTCCTTAAGGCCCATATGGACCTAGGGTTTGCCCCCTTCCCACTCTCCACGCGCCTTGGGCCTTGGTGGGGGGGCGCACCAGCCCACCTGGGGCTGGTCCCCTCCCACACTTGGCCCACGCAGCCTTCTGGGGCTGGTGGCCCCACCTGGTGGACCCCCGGGACCCTCCCGGTGGTCCCGGTACGTTACCGATAGCAGCCGAAACTTTTCCGGTGACAAAAACGGGACTTCCCATATATAAATCTTTACCTCCGGACCATTCCGGAACTCCTCGTGACGTCCAGGATCTCATGCAGGACTCCGAACAATATTCGGTAACCACGTACATACTTTCCCTATAACCCTAGTGTCATCGAACCTTAAGTGTGTAGACCCTACGGGCTCGGGAATAATGCAGACATGACCGAGACATCACTCTGGTCAATAACCAACAGCGGGATCTAGATACCCATGTTGGCTCCCACATGTTCCACGATGATCACATCGGATGAACCACGATGTCAAGGATTCAGTCAATCCTGTATACAATTCCCTTTGTCTACCAGTATAGTACTTGCCCAAGATTCGATCGTCGATATCCCGATACCTTGTTCAATCTCGTTACCGGCAAGTCTCTTTACTCGTTACGTAACACATCATCCCGTGATCAACTCCTTGGTCACGTTGTGCACATTATGATGATGTCCTACTGAGTGGGCCCAGAGATACCTCTTCGTTTACACGGAGTGACAAATCCCAGTCTCGATTCGTGCCAACCCAACAGACACTTTCGGAGATACCCGTAGTGCACCTTTATAGCCACCCAGTTACGTTGTGGAGTTTGGTACACCCAAAGCATTCCTACGGTATCCGGGAGTTGCACAATCTCATGGTCTAAGGAAATGATACTTGACATTAGAAAAGCTTTAGCAGACGAACTATACGATCTTGTGCTCGGCTTAGGATTGGGTCTTGTCCATCACATCATTCTCCTAATGATGTGATCCCATTATCAATGACATCCAATGTCCATGGTCAGGAAACCATGACCATCTATTGATCAACGAGCTAGTCAACAAGAGGCTTACTAGGGACATGTTGTGGTCTATGTATTCACACATGTATTACGGTTTCCGGTTAATACAATTATAGCATGAACAATAGACAATTATCATGAACAAGGAAATACAATAATAACCATTTTATTATTGCCTCTAGGGCATATTTCCAACACGATGCCCCCTCCGGCGGAGCTCTGGAACAGGCCCCAAGATGGGATCTCGTGGATACAGAAAGTTGCGACGGTGGAATTAGGGTTTTGGCTCCGTATCTAATCGTTTGGGGGTACATAGGTATATATAGGAAGAAGGAGTACGTCGGTGGAGCAACAGGGGGCCCATGAGGGTGGAGGGGGCGCCTGGGGGGTAGGCGCGCCCCCTACCTCGTGCCCTCCTCTTTTCTTTCTTGGCGTAGGGTCCAAGTCTCCTCGGTCTTGTTCGTTGAGAAAATCACGTTCCCGAAGGTTTCATTCCGTTTGGACTCCGTTTGATATTCCTTTTCTTCAAAACCCTAAAATAGGCAAAAAAACAACAATTCTGGGCTGGGCCTCCGGTTAATAGGTTAGTTCCAAAAATAATATAAAAGTGGATAATAAAGCCCAATAATGTCCAAAACAGTAGATAATATAGCATGGAGCAATCAAGAATTATAGATACGTTGGAGATGTATCAAATACATGTGACTTCTCTCCTCTTGAACACTAAGCATCTGGGGTGTGAGAAGTGAGTACCTCTCTCTCCGTTTTTTTCTTTTCTATCCCTTTGAAGAGAATAAGCTTTGATGTGATCTCTCTCCCCCTTTGACATCAATTTCCAAGAAGGGATCTTCTGGAGTGTGAGTCAAGAGGTTTGGTCCTTGAGATCTCTCTACCCCTTTGATATAGAAAGTGATGCTGGTAGAGGACAAGAATCATCGAGTGGAGCTGGAATAAAACTACAGGAACATATGGCAAATTGTCTTCTCCACAGTGAAATCGGTGATACCGAGTTGTAGTCTTCGATGGTACCAAATTGGTTCGGTGTGACCGAAAGCAACAGATTGCTATGACCGAGTTCAACATAGAGAGAACACTTGTGACCTCAGCTCACTAGACAAATAGGATCTCACAAAGATTTGCAAGGAATTAAGTGAAGGATTTGCAATGAATTGGATGCAGAAAATGCAGAACTTAAAAGGAAAATCTAGATGAAGTTTTTTTTGAAAGAGGAAAGGGGATAAATATGAAAAGGGCAAGATGCAAAAAAACTCAAAGAAACACTAGAGAACTTCATCTAGAATTGGGCGGTGACAAAGTCACCTATGTTAGAGTATATTGACTAAGGAGTCAAGTGAGAATACTTGATCATAAGTCGTACTCATCGTTTAAGCTCAAAATGGGGTTACCATTTTCCATTTAAGCATTTGATGTATTCACATCTTGTTAAGTTGCTTTGACCTATGACTTGAGGTAAAGCTTCTCTAAGATGGAATGACATACCTTGGGTGGTGATGTTGATCTTGATCATGTAGTTGAACTTGCTTCGGGTGCTCAAGGTTGATGTAGCGCAAGAATGGTTGGGAGCACCACTTGGAGTTGTGTTCATCTACCTACATGGGTTAGTTTTGCAAGGAAGAGCACTTGTGTATCCAAAATGATAATCATGAAATTTGATACCAAATGAAATTTTATATATAGAATTTGTCAAAGGATATGTTGAGGGATTTCATGCTTCCTTGTCTTCAACCACCATTGTATAGAGACTTGGTGATGTAGATATTGCTCAAGACGTGAGTGAGTTGCAATCTCATGGATTTAGATTCATCCAAGTACCTACAAGGGTTAGATAACATGCAAGGGTGCAAATATATCCAAGACATATGAATATCATCATAAAAAGAAATATCAAGGATTAGTCATAGATTCATGCCTTGCATGTATCCAAATGGAGTTCCTACTCCAAATTTGAAGCATCAATGATGTTCAATTCACCTCTCAAACGGCAAAAGACTTTCTCATCAAGCGATTTGGTGATATATATCCGCCAATTGCTTATCGTTACGAACATGTTTAAGATCAATGTCCCCTTTAGCAACATGATCTCAAATGAAATGATGATGGACTTCAATATGCTCAGTTCGAGAATGTTGCACGGGATTGTGAGCGATCTTAATAGCACTCTCGTTGTCATAAAGCAATGGAACATGTTTCACATTGATCCCATAATCTTTAAGAGTTTGGGTCATCCAAAGTAATTGAGAACAACATGAACCGGCGGCAATGTATTCCACTTCAGTAGTGGATAAGGATACCGAATTTTGTTTCTTGGAGGACCAAGATACAAGAGATCTACCAAGAAATTGGCAAGTACCCGAAGTGGACTTTCTATCAACCTTGTCTCCGGCATAGTCCGAATCGGAATAGCTAACAAGATCAAAAGAGGACCTCTTAGGATACCAAATGCCAAAATTTGGTGTATGTATCAAGTATCTCACTATCCTTTTCACAGCCTTAAGATGACATTCTTTAGGGCCGCTTGATATCGTGCACACATGCACACACTTAGCATAATATCGGGACGGGAGGCACATAGATATAACAATGAACCAATCATAGATCGGTAAACCTTTTGGTCAACCAATTTGCCATCCTTGGTCAAATCAAGATGTCCACTAGTTGGCATGGGAGTTTTCATACCTTTGCTTTCTTGCATCTTGAACTTCTTGAATAAGTCCTTGGTGTACTTTGTTTGAGAAACAAAGGTGCCTTCCTTAGTTTGCTTGATTTGCAAACCAAGAAAGAACTTGAGTTCACTCATCATAGACATCTCAAACTTCTCCGACATTAGCTTCCCAAACTTTTCACTAAAATGAGGGTTAGTCGAACCAAATATGATATCATCGACATAAATTTGGCACACAAAGAATTCACCATTAACCCTTTTAGTAAAAAGAGTAGAATCTATCTTTCCAATCTCAAAGCCTTTTTCAATAAGGAACTTGGTTAAGCATTTATACCACGCTCTAGGTGCTTGTTTAAGACCATAAAGAGCTTTGTGAAGTTTGTAAACATGATTGGGTTTCTTAGGATTGACAAAGCCGGGAGGTTGTTTAACATAAATTTCCTCCTCAATTTCACCGTTTAGAAAAGAACTTTTAATGTCCATTTGGTATAAAGTGATATCATGGTGATTAGCATAGGCAAGTAAGGTGCGGATGGACTCAAGTCTAGCAACGGGGGCATATGTCTCACCGTAGTCCATACCTTCGACTTGAGTGTAGCCTTGAGAGACTAGATGAGCTTTTTTGCGGACGAATTTACCATCTTCGTGTTGCTTGTTGCGAAACACCCATTTGGTACCAATGATGTTGTGGTTGTTGTCGGGCTTCTCGACCAATGTCCACACTTGATTTCTCTCAAAGTTGTGTAGCTCTTCATGCATGGCGTTTATCCAATCCGGATCTTCCAATGCTTCTTCAACCTTCATAGGTTCAATACTAGAGATGAATGAATAATGTTCACAAAAATTAGCCAAACGAGATTTAGAGCGAGTGATTCTCCCGGTTTGAATATCATTGTAGATTTGCTCGACGCGATGGTCTCTTGAGACTCTTGCTCGAACTCGTGGGAGCTTTTGCTTGGGTCGGGGTGAAACATCTTCTTCATCATCTCGTCCTTCTTCTTGGCCTTTTTCTTGGCCTTCTTCATTATTGGCGTTGTTGTTCTCTTGTCTTGGTGGAGAAGGAGGTTGATGAGGTTCATCTTGGTGTACTTCCTTGTTTCTTCATCTTGATGTGTCCTACTCGTGGATGCTTCCATGTCGACTCTTGGTTCACCTTGTCGTGAGGTGGAAGCCTCCACTTGGACGGACGAGGTACTCTCCTTCACCTCTGTTGGACGAATCTTGCCAATAGAAAAGTCTTGGATTGCTTCTGAAGGATCTTTATCTCCTACATCAATTGGCAATTGCTCTACTTGTGAGCCATTAGATTCATCAAACTTCACATCTACCGTCTCTTCAACCTTTCGGGTGAAATTGTTGTAGACATGGTAAGTGTGAGAGTTTGAGCCATAACCAAGTAGGAAATCGGTGAGAAGCTCGTATGCCGTCTTGCCGAGTAGCTTGTGAAGATACAAGTGATTTGTTGCATGACAAGCTGTCTCAACCGCTTCCGCCCAAAAGTGTTTTGGAGTCTTGTACTCATCAAGGATCGTCCTCGCCATCTCAATAAGAGTTCGGTTCTTCCTCTCAACAACTCCATTTTGTTGAGGCGTGTATGTAGCCGAGAACTCATGTGAGACCCCTTCTTTGTCAAGAAAGGTATCCACATTTGTGTTCTTGAACTCCATTCTGTTGTCGCTGCGAACCTTCTTTATCTTCACTTCAAATTGATTTTGGGCCTTCCTAGCGAAGTTCTTGAATATCTTTTGGGCCTGCAATTTATCATCAAGAAAGAACACCCACGTAAATCTTGAAAAATCATCAACTATAACTAGACCGAATGAGTTACCACCGAGACTCTTATAGGCATTGGGACCAAAAAGATCCATATGAAGTAGCTCGAGCAGTCTTCTCATGGTCATAATGTTCTTCACGGGGTGGCTTCCTCCAACTTGTTTTCCTGCTTGACAAGCACTACAAAGTCTATCCTTGTCAAATATAACATCTTTTACTCCAAGGATATGATCACCTTTAATAAGCTTATCAAGATTTCGCATGCCCACATGACCTAACCTCCTATGCAACAACCAACCTTTCGAGCATTTAGCAATTAGGAAAGTTTTAGGTTGAGCCCTTTTAGTGAAATCAACAATGTAAAGATCACCTCTACATGTACCGATAAAGACCATTTTATGATTATGTCTATGAAACAATTGGCAATCTACTTCAGTAAATAGGACACTGAAACCAAAGTCAGCAAGCCTAGATACGGAAAGTAAATTGTAGCCAAGAGATTCAATGAGCATAACATTTTGTATGGAGATATCATGTGAGATGGCCACCTTACCCTTTGAGTTATCACCGAAAGTGACATACTTTCGAGGGACGTTGTTTTCAGCAAGCTCACGAAACATATCTTTGTGTCCAGTCATATGATCGGTACATCCGCTATCAAGGACCCATTCCTTTCCTCCAGCCATTTAGCTGCGAAGATTAGCCATAAGACCAAAGTGTCTCATTGCATCATCAAGATCATAGTCACTATCATCATCCTCATCATAGTATCCATGTTCAACATCGTCATGTGGTGGATCAATTCCTAGAGAGGGTGATTCATTAGAAGTATGACCGTAACAATGTTCATCTCTATGAATTCTAATGACTTTGGAAATGATATTGCTAATGATTCCAACATCTCCTTTGGCACTCGTCAGATTTGTAAGTGTCACATCCCAAGCTTCTGGCATTGCACTAGGGTAACTTCGTGTGTGCATCATCTTTAAACTTTGAAAGAAACTTGAAATGGGGATTGCCTAAACCCTAGCATTAAAGGAATTCACTAGGTTCAACCAAAATATTTCCAGTAAATCCAAATGGCTTCAAAAAATGTTCATCATTCTTGGAAAAATCTAGAAACAGTAACCAGAGGTGATGCACATTTTGCATGACATATTTGGGCTCTGGATTAAATCATATGTTATTTGAATTTGGGCATTTAAATGCTAGTAAATATTTTAAGTGCCCAAGTAATCCTAAACTGAAATGTTCCATGTTCTGTATATTCTATACAGTGGGCATGTTCAGTTTGGTGATTTTTGAAAGGGTCTAGGTATTTTTAGAAAAGCCACAAAGATTACAGAAAATAGAAAAGAAAAATAAAGAGAGAGAGAGAGAGAAATCCACCTGGGCCTCACCTGTGCTGGCCCAGCCCACCTGGCTTGTGCCAGTCGTCACCCACCTCTGCCAGTAGGCAGAGGCGTGTCACCGGCGCGCGCACCCGCGGCCACCTCCTGCTTCCACCTCCTGCTGCCTCCCCATCCCCATTCGAGCGCCACAAAGACGCCCAGCACCCCCTGCACCTCTCCCCTCTCTCCCCCTCGTCTCCCTCACCCTCTCCCACGATGGCCGAGCGCCATCCTCGCTGCCGTTCGCCATAGTCGTCACCAAAGCCACCCCCTCGCCCCTCTGACATGCCCATGAGCTCCGCCTCCATCGTCTACGCCTCCTCGACGACTCACGCAACGCCAGACGCCTCCAAGCACCGACCCCGATGCCTTCTTCTTCCTCGGTCCACTGAGATCGCCGGCGACCGTGTGCCCTCCTCGACGCATCCCCGCGCCTGCCGACCCCTCCGTTAGCCTCTCTATGAGCTTCCGCGTCGAACCCGTCTCCTCCCTCTCTCGATTATGCTCTCTAGCTGCGTTCCCCATCTCCGCCGAAGCTTGTCGCCGCCGCGAATGTCACCGTCGTCGTTAAGGTTGGCCAACGGCGCTTATGAGCACCAGGTCGAGTCCCTGCTGCCCCGTAGCTTCTGCCCATGCACTTCGTTCGCTCTAAATCGAGCTGCAGCCCCGCACCCGCAACCAGCCAAGCTCCGGTCGCCGCCCAGCTCACTGCTGTCACTGCCACCGGCCACCCCAGCTCGCCCCGCGTGCTCCAGAAGATGCGTCGCGCCTCCAGCTCGCCGTAGCCGCAAACCATGCGTGAAACGGTGCTTCGTACCGCCGTCCTGAGCAACTCCGGCGAGTTCCGGCCGTTGCTGTGGTCGCCGGCGTCGACCGCTGATGTGGCAGATTATATTAGTACTAATTAGGTTATTAGTCTAACCCTATGACACTGACAGTTGAGCCCCACCGTCTAATTAAACTTAATTTACTTTCTGTTTAAGTTTAACTAACCACGGTGGGCCCGCGCGTCAGCTTTGACCATGCTGACGAGGCAGTTGACTGGGCCCACACGTCAGCGACCCTAACTAGCACTCGTTCCCTGACTAGTGGACCCCACTGGTCAGGTTTGACCTAGGGCAGCCCTGTTGACCTGCTGAGGTCAGCATGACGTAATGCTGATGCAATAATGTAATTTCTGGATTTATTTTTTTATCAGGAAATTCCAGAAAACAGTTTAAACTTCTAAAAATCATAGAAATTCAACCGTAACTCCAAATGAAATAATTTATATATGAAAAATTATCAGAAAAAATCAAGGAATCCGTCTGTACAACTTTCATGCATGTTTGAGAAAGTTAACCTCACTGTTTAGGATGAAACATAATTAGGGAAAATTTCATAATAGGTTTGGAGTTGGAATTTGATATAGTTTTGAATTCCACTTCAATTTAAATGACTTTCTGTTGCATTAGCCCAAATCACAACATATTGCCATGTCATGATCATGCATCATATTGTTGCATTGCATTGATTGTATTCTTCCTTGTTTGCCGGTAATTGCCCCCTCTCAGTAGACGTTGTTTCTGACGACGTGATCGATGACACCGATGAAGAGCTATTCTATCTTCAGAAGTGCCAGGCAATCACAACCCCCTTGTTCATTCCGATACAAGCCCACTCTCTCTCTCTCTCTTGCTCTCTTTTACTGCATTAGGACAACAACGATTCATCCGTTACTTGTTGCGGTAGTTGAACCCCTTATCCTCTGCACGACCTGTAATTGCCACAGTAAAAAGATGAAACCCACTAGCATGAGTAGGAGTTGTTTGAGCCCTGATGTGCCTACTCATTCATGCTTGTTTGTCATGCCTGCTATTGCTTAGAGTTGTGTCAGGTCTGCTTCATCGAGGATGAATTGGAACAGTGATGAACATGCCCTCCTGTGTGTGAGCTAAGTGTGTGAACACGATTTGGTAAAGGTAGCGGTGAGAGGCCATGTAGGAGTACATGGTGGGTTGTCTCATTGAAACCGTTCTTAGGAACTGAGTTCTGTGTTTGTGATCCATGACCAGCTACTACCATGCATTGGGCCCGAAACCAATGGACCCTCTCGGCTTATTAACTTCCCTTGTCCTCTGTCCAGGAGTTGCAACTAGTTTCTAGTGTTTGTAGGATATGTGTTGGCGGCCGTGCATAGCGCTGACCCTAGGGGTGGGCTATGATGCGGTAGATACACCATGGCACGGTGTACCGGGCGCCCATTTGGTATCTCAGGAACCCTGCACACATTGTTTGGGGCTGTGAGCGAAACTCCGGCCGGATCTCCTCGCGGATGGAACCCGAATAGGTGATAAACCTGGACTAGAGGCTTGTGTGGTTAGTCAGGTCGTGGCCGACTCCCTCGCCAGGCTTCCGCTTGAAGGTTGCCGAGATACACGACGTGTACATGATGGTAAGTGGCGAGAGCGTGTGTGAAGAAGTACGCCCCTGCAGGGTTATAAATGATCTATTCGAATAGCCGTGTCCGTGGTAAAGGACTTCTGGGTTGCCTATAACAGTTCATAGACAAGTGGAAGTGGATACTCTAAAACTCGCAAGATAAGTGTGAGTGCTATGGATGGCCTTCTCGTAGGGAGACGGGAGCGGATCCATAGTGGTGTATTGAATGGTGAATATGTGGACTCGTGTGCGCCACCTCAAAAGAGTTGATTGCAGTCGTAGTTCAGGTTAGCCACTGAGTCAAAGCTGGCTTGCTGCAGTCAAACTCCACCCCCCCTTGTTGATACCTATGCATATGTAGCTAGTTCTGATGTAAGTCTTGCTGAGTACCTTTGTACTCACGTTTGCTTAATTTATGTTTTGCAGAGAGACTTCAGTCTCGCTAGTAGTTCCGTGTGGACTTCAACGTTTAGCTTGCTACCACAGCTACGATCTTGTGCCCTCGGCAGGATCTGGTAGATAGTCAGGCTTCTCAGCCCTTTTCATTTGTAGATGTCTGTCCCCAGACATGTTAAGCTTCCGCATGTGCTTTGATTTGTATGCTATGATTGTTGGGTCATGAGACCCATGTTTGTAATATCTCGCTCCTCGAAGCCTAGTGAATAAATACTTGAGTCGTAGTGTCTTGTTGTGATGCCATGTTGTATTTACACATATCGAGCATATTGTGTGTATGATTGAAATGCTTGGTATGTGTGGGATCCGACAATCTAGTCGTTTATCCTTGGCAGCCTCTCTTATGGGGAAATGTAGTCTAGTGCTTCCTTGAGCCATAGTAGTCCGCTACAGCCCGGTTCACCGGAGTCCTGCTAGCCCAGCACTACTGCTCAGGACACTTGACTGACCGGCATGTGTTTCACTTTGTTGCTGTGTCTGTCCCTTCGGGGAAATGTCACACGGTGACATCCGGAGTCCTGTTAGCCCAGTGCTACAGCCCGGATTCACACGCTGCTGACCGACATGCTCAAAGTTGATTCATGTATGCCTGTCTCCATGGGTTAGTGCCGCTTTGGTTTTACGACTAGCCATGTCGGCCCGGGTGCTCCATCATATGGATGCTAGCGACACTATCATATACGTGAGCCAAAAGGCGCAAACGGCCCCGGGCCATGGTAAGGCGACACCCGTGGGAATACCATGCGTGAGGCCGTAAAGTGATATGAGGTGTTACCAGCTAGATCAATGTGACTTGGAATCGGGGTCCTGATAGCGTTGGTATCATAGCCTGACTGCCTGTAGGATTGCCAAGCCAAACCGGTCGAAGTTGTGTCTAGAAATGCTTTAGTTATGTAGGGGAATTGATTGTGGAATGGAACATAAGGCTCTTTTTACTCCTTATACCTTATGCCCTTCTGATCTGAGTCAACCTCTTCTTTTCTACGGGGTTAAGAAACTAGGCCTTCTCATCTATCTATTAGGATGACGTGTTACTAATCCATAGACTTATAAGATTGTTGGATTTAAGCCTAGTTCAGTCTCTACTACTTCTGTGTGTTCATAGTTGGTCTCGGAACCTTGATATTGTTATGTTAAATGGTTATGCCACCATTTTGCAGGATGTCTCAAATAATTTTGAGCATTTACAACCGTTATGTTGTCCGAGTCATCCTAGGTCTCTAAATAGTGTGATGCATTTGCAAATCCTTTCTTCCCATTCCTGATATCCTTTTGGGCCAGATTAACCATACTAATCAGTGAGTTGAGGCACTCTGTTGCCTCGACATATAGGTTGGAGCTAGTATTATGACCCTAGGTGTCTTAGAGCATCACCTAGTAAATCTGGCCATGTCTTGTGTTCCTAGTGTGATGATTCTGGCCATCATTCTCGAAAGCATTCCGTGATGCCATTTAGTTAGTAGGTATTCTATTCCTGGGTTTGAAACTGAGATTCACTCTAGTCACCTCCTGTTGATAGTGTTTGCTCGTTCCTTTAGGATATTAGTAACCTTGCGACAGTCCTCGAGGTCCGTGGTATTTCCTTCTTCCAAATACCATGAACCATTAAGGCAGAAGTTCTTTGAACCAAAATATCACAATCAGAGTACTCTTGAGGAGTTCTCCATTCATAATAATGATTCTGCTAGATCTACCTTTCTGCATGGGTTATCTGGAAGAAACTTGTTGAACTTGGTTCGACATATTAATCTATGCATCCACAACTCCGAAAGATATATGTCCTCTTGAGTTGTCCCTCTTCATTTATATTCCGACCATCGTCTATCAATTGATAGTCAGGAGTAATTGTGCATCCGTGTTATCGATGTTTATTATTCTCGTGGTCCATTGAGCCATTCTATTCCGGAATGATTAGGAGAAACAAACTCCAGTACCTCATCCATATCCAGGATTGGGTCAAAGTAGTTGTGTTCTGCAGATCAAATGCCAATCCAGCTTTTGCTCTGTTCTACCCTGGAGTATTACCCCCTTTATGTCAGGATTATCATGAGAATTGCACCCTCTCTCATGAATTCTTGACGCAGTGATACTTCTTACCATCATTTTTAATTCCTCGGTCGCATGTTGTCGCAACCGGAATGCCGGCAAGTGAACCATGATGCGTGAAATCAATACTCCTAGCAACTAGTTGCTAGGTAGCTAATGGACAATAATTTCTTTCTTAGCGTGTTGGTTATTGAATCATCATCCTAAGATTGATCGTGCTACCTAGTCCATTTTTCCTGGTGCACTCTTCGATCAATGAGTTAGGATTGTGTCAGTCCCTCGCTCTCTTGATCATATCGTCTTACTCTGAAAAGCAAGATTGTTCCCGAGCTTAGAAACATATCGGTGGTTCATGATTTTATGATTTTTTCCTCGGAAGTATCACCAGGTTGCCCCCTGACTGTTATGTTCAGCTCGTGACCAAGTTGGTTTCTTGTAAACCACCCCTTCTCCAAGAATCTGTGTTGGATACCCTGAGCTAGTTGGTTAAGCTGAACAACAACTTGGAGAGTTGGAAGATGAAAGCTTGTCCGGCTCAGTTCATTCCAAAGGGATATCCTTGTGTGTGTGTGTGTGTGTGTGTGTGTGTTGAAGAAAGATGATATTTTCATTGATTGTTCCTCGGGATCGGTTATTGAATCTATCGTCTTGTCCAAACCTTGATTTGAATGTGGGCTATCGTCAAGTCAAATGAGAACCAACGATGTTCATAATGTTGTCTTACTCGTGGTTGTTTCCTCGAGCATACACCGTTATATCTTTTGGGTCTGACCAATGCTATCACCTTGTTCACATAATTATGGAATTCCATCTTCATGGAAATCTGGATGACCTGTTGTTGAGCCCATCGACAATATTGTCATCTTATCCATGATTCATGTTGAACATTAAGCTAGTGTTGGAAACTTTGAAAGCATTTCTTCATGCTAGCTCATGAAGCATATGTTTGGTATTAGAAGTGACTTCCTCTAGTTCACGTGCATTTGAATCAAGTTGGCACCATGAATTTGGGAAAGTTTGTCTCGCCTTCTCTGGAATCATCCCAAGTCAGTCATGCATACGTGCGAAGTATTCTGTGGTCTGGATACTTGCAACCTTCATTCTATATGAATCCCTAGCACACCAAGCCACTGATTGATTTGTTCAGGAGAAGAAGTTTCTTCTTAAGAGCTAGACTTACGCAAGGACTTCGATATCCTCGATGATGGTTCCCCATCTGGACTCGGTAGTGTTTTATTATAAGACTACTATGTGGTCATGCTTGTCTGGGACAGCGTGTTCACAGGTTTGTAGCAAAACCGGCTCATGTTTTGGAGCTTACTATCGTAGTTCATTTTCTGAGAATCTCGCAACGTCATCTCGTCGGTTTGTGTTGCAAACTTTCTTTACTAGACATGCTGTCTGAAATATCCTATTACCAACTAGATCTGAATCTCAGGCAGATATGATGGTTGGAACTTTTCCAGGATCTATGATGTAGGCCCCGACAGGGTTGATATTCTGGCCGATACACCTAGCAGAAGATTTGTCATTATAGTATCTTTGCCCATCTTTCCATGAGGATTTCGTGCGACTTATTATAGAAGTTGTTCCTTAGAGATCCTTATGCTCTCAGTTTCTTCGATGATTCTATAACCATTGAAACATTGGAAACACTCTTGATTGTTGAGTTTTTCCCTAGTTACCAGAATCATTCCCAGCATTTGCATTTTGTTCCCAACTTGCACCTCAGTAGTAGTTGTCCAGGATCATCTTCAAAAATGGACTTACCATGGGTCCCATCCATCTCCGATGATAAGCAAATCATCCATTGTGTTGTCTCCAACAAGGTAGTCCACATCATTCATCCTAGTCCGAGTATGCCATTTCTTCGAGCTCTTTCAAATGATCAATTGAAAATTGCTTTAAGTTGGTATGAAGAGTTTCAATGATCTATGGATCAAAAGTAATTCTTTTTGCCACTTAAGGGAACAATCCAACGAGTCACCTTTCCCAAGGTGCCCCGTTACGGGACCATGGCAATTATTTCCTCGCCACCTTGACACCATCCACCATCTTTCTAAGCGTGGAATTGCTGCCCACAAAACAAACCCCGTCGTTTGTTCTTCCATCCCTCTTGATGTGTTCTGTGTCTCAACTCAAGATGTTTCAACATCTCATTCCGCGAGTGGATCTTGTATAGCTCGATCTTCGAGAAGATCAATCTTGGTATAGTTTCTTTCTGTCATCATCGCGTGGATGAAGATCTCAAAAGCGAGGATGTCAAGATCAACGTATGCAACGAATCAACAACCTTTTGAGGTGAAACCTAGATCGTGAAGATCGTGTTGGTCTTGTGACCCCCCTTCCTTCTTACCTCACGTCTTGAATCTCGGGCCGAGATTCTTGTTTAGTGGGGGTGGGTTGTCACATCCCTAGCTTCTGGCATTGCACTAGGGTAACTTCATGTGTGCATCATGTTTAAACTTTGAAAGAAACTTGAAATGGGGATTGCCTAAACCCTAGCATTAAAGGAAGTCACTAGGTTCAACCAAAATATTTCTAGTAAATCCAAATGGCTTTAAAAAAATTCATCATTCTTGGAAAAAGCTGGAAACAGTAACCAGAGGTGATGCACATTTTTGCATGACATATTTGGGCTCTGGATTAAATCATATGTTATTTGAATTTGGGCATTTAAATGCTAGTAAATATTTTAAATGCCCAAGTAATCCTAAACTGAAATGTTCCATGTTGGGTATATTCTACACAGTGGGCATGTTCAGTTTGGTGATTTTTGAAAGGGTCTAGGTATTTTTAGAAAAGCCACAAAGACTACAGAAAATAGAAAAGAAAAATAAAGAGAGAGAGAGAGAGAGGAATCCACCTGGGCCTCACCTGTGCTGGCCCAGCCCACCTGGCTTGTGCCAGTCGTCACCCACCTCTGCCAGTAGGCAGAGGCGTGTCACCGGCGCGCGCACCCGCGGCCACCTCCTGCTTCCACCTCCTGCTGCCTCCCCATCCCCATTCGAGCGCCACAAAGACGCCCAGCACCCCCTGCACCTCTCCCCTCTCTCCCCCTCGTCTCCCTCACCCTCTCCCGCGATGGCCGAGCGCCATCCTCGCTGCCGTTCGCCATAGTCGTCACCAAAGCCACCCCCTCGCCCCTCTGACATGCCCATGAGCTCCGCCTCCATCGTCTACGCCTCCTCGACGACTCACGCAACGCCAGACGCCTCCAAGCACCGACCCCGATGCCTTCTTCTTCCTCGGTCCACTAAGATCGCCGGCGACCGTGTGCCCTCCTCGACGCGTCCCCGCGCCTGCCGACCCCTCCGTTAGCCTCTCTATGAGCTTCCGCGTCGAACCCGTCTCCTCCCTCTCTCGATTATGCTCTCTAGCTGCGTTCCCCATCTCCGCCGAAGCTTGTCGCCGCCGCGAATGTCACCGTCGTCGTTAAGGTCGGCCAACGACGCTTATGAGCACCCGGTCGAGTCCCTGCTGCCCCGTAGCTTCTGCCCATGCACTTCGTTCGCTCTAAATCGAGCTACAGCCCCGCACCCGCAACCAGCCGAGCTCCGGCCGCCGCCCAGCTCACTGCTGTCACTGCCACCGGCCACCCCAGCTCGCCCCGCGTGCTCCAGAAGATGTGACGCGCCTCCAGCTCGCCGTAGCCGCAAACCACGTGTGAAACGGTGCTCCGTACCGCCGTCCTGAGCAACTCCGGCGAGTTCCGGCCGTTGCTGTGGTCGCCGGCGTCGACCGCTGATGTGGCAGATTATATTAGTACTAATTATGTTATTAGTCTAACCCTATGACACTGACAGCTGAGCCCCACCGTCTAATTAAACTTAGTTTACTTTTTGTTTAAGTTTAACTAACCACGGTGGGCCCACGCATCAGCTTTGACCATGCTGACGAGGCAGTTGACTGGGCCCACACGTCAGCGACCCTAACCAGCACTGGTTCACTGACTAGTGGACCCCACTGGTCAGGTTTGACCCGGGGCAGCCCTGTTGACCTGCTGAGGTCAGCATGACGTAATGCTGATGCAATAATGTAATTTCTGGATTTATTTTTTTATCAGGAAATTCCAGAAAACAGTTTAAACTTCTAAAAATCATAGAAATTCAACCGTAACTCCAAATGAAATGATTTATATATGAAAAATTATCAGAAAAATTCAAGGAATCCATCTGTACCATTTTCATGCATGTTTGAGCAAGTTAACCTCACTGTTTAGAATGAAACATGATTAGGGCAAATTTCATAATAGGTTTGGACTTGGAATTTGATATAGTTTTGAATTCCACTTCAATTTAAATGAATTTCTGTTGCATTAGCCCAAATCACAACATATTGCCATGTCATGATCATGCATCATATTGTTGCATTGAATTGATTGTATTCTTCCTTGTTTGCCAGTAATTGCCCCCTCTCAGTAGACGTTGTTTCCGATGATGTTATCGATGACACCGATGAAGAGCTATTCTATCTTCAAAAGTGCCACGCAAGCACAACCCCCTTGTTCATTCCAATACAAGCCCACTCTCTTGCTCCTGCTCTCTTTTACTGCATTAGGACAACAACGATTCATCTGTTACTTGTTGCGGTAGTTGAACCCCTTATCCTCTGCATGACCTGTCATTGCCACAGTAAATAGATGAAACCCACTAGCATAAGTAGGAGTTGTTTGAGCCCTGATGTGCCTAATCATTCATGCTTGTTTGTCATGCCTGCTATTGCTTAGAGTTGTTGTAAGTGCATCTAGTGCCACCCCTAGTTGGTTTTGGAGTATTGACGACAAACCTAGTTGAGGGACTAATGTGTTTGTGAGAATTGTAGGATAACACAGGTAGAAGTCCCTCATTGATTCGGTTTTCCTACCAGAGATGACATTGATGTCAAAGGTGGTTTATGAAGATATTCTCATTGAAGACTATGACAAGAGAAGACATCGCATGAAGCCTATGGAGCTCGAAGACTTAGATCTTTCGTAGTTCTGTTTCTTCTTTGTTGAGTCATAGGAACCACCATACTGTTAAGTGGGGTCCAAGAGAACCAATCAGAATGACTGCAGTGATGCTTAACCAAAACCTATGTCTTCGAGTGAAGACTATGAGAGCGAATCTTGTCCAGAGTCGGACAAGTCAGCTTTGCTTGTAGCCCAAGTAAAGTTGCCGTGTGAGTTTGAAATCTGATCGTTGGAACATGTGTCAGTTCCTTAGTGACCCAGGGTCATTTCGGACAAATCAGGTCGGGTTGCCTAGTGGCTATAAATAGCCCACCCCCTACAACCATAAATGGTTGGCTGCTCAGAGTTAGTGCACGGCTTTTGTCGCTTGAGAGCAACCCACCTTGAAGCCTTTGAGAGAGAATTCCTTGCGAGGATAAAGCCCTAACCACCCAGAGCCAAAGAGTGTTAGGCATAACTTAAGTCTTCTTGTCTATATGATCTGAAGACTTATTACACTTGAGGACTGTGAATCCTCCAGCCGGTTAGGCGTCACGTTCTGAGCATCCAAGAGACATTGTGGATTGCCGGTGAACGAAGTCTGTGAAGGTTTGGGAGTCTACCTTGAAGACTTACCATAGTGATTGGGCGAGGTCTGTGTGACCTCAGCTCAAGGGGAATACGGTGAGGACTGGGTGTCCTGAGCTGTGTGTTCAGGACTGGGTGTCCGGGACTGTGTGTCCTCAGGTTTAAATACCTAGCCGCCCTAACCAGACGTACAGTTGTCACAGCAACTGGAACTGGTCCAACAAATCATTGTCTTCAACGAGTCACTGGTTTCATCCTTTCCTTCCCTTTACTTATTGTTGGTCCTTGTGAAGTCATTGTATGATTGCGCTATCTTTTGTCTTCACTGAGTGACTACGTGTTCTGTTTGGCTTCAGAATATCTTCCTACCTGATCCTTACTACCTAGCTACTATTAGTCACTGTGCTTTCACTTCATTGAATACTTGACTATGGTTTGCCTAGTGTAGTCTACCTTCCGCTGCATGGTAATAGGTTTATTTCTGTTGTTTGTCTTCGAAACTTCCACGTTTTGAAGACTTCCATAAAAATCGCCTATTCACCCCCCTCTAGTCGATATAACGCACTTTCAATTGGTATCAGAGCAAGGTACTCCCTTGTTCTGTGTGATTCGGTTTAACCACCTGAAGTTTTAGCTATGTCGACTGTAGGGATAATTAAAGTCTCCGCTGCGTGCCCTGTCTTCGATGGAACTGAATATCCCTACTGGAAGAATAAGATGCGCATGCATCTTGAAGCCATTGACGTCGACCTATGGTATGTCGTCAAGAACGGCGTTCCCAAGGCTGGAGAAGGTGTCACTGCTGCTGATGTCAAGAAGTTCATTCAACTGGACTCTACTGCCAAGAATATCATCTGTGGTCATCTGACCAAAGGACAGTATGGCCGTGTGAGTGCTTTGGAAACATCTAGGCTAGTCTGGGACTGGCTCTCCAAGGTCAATGAAGGCGTCTCAACCCAGAGAGATCAGAGAATCAGTGTCCTTCGCAATCTCTTCAACCGCTTCAAGAGAAATGACAATGAGAATGTCCAGCTCACGTTTGATCGACTCATTGACATCACAAATGAGCTTCAAGCCCTTGGCGCTACTGAGATCACCAAGCATGAAGTCGTCAAGACACTACTGAGATCACTTGACAGTTCGTTTGACACCCTAGCCCTGATGATTCAAGAACGTCCTGATTTCAAGACACTCAATCCGTCTGACATACTTGAGAGGCTCAACACACATGAGTTTCAGCTTTCTGAGAAAAGAGATATCTACGGTCCAAACTATGGGCGAACTCGTGCCTTGAAGGCAAAAGCTGTCTCCTCATCTGAAGAAGAATCTGACAGCAGTTCTGATGATCCTGAAGACATTGGAAGGGAACTTGCTATGCTTGTGAAGAAGTTCCAAAAATTCACCAAGAAGAAAGGTTTCAGAAAGTCTTCACGATCAAGCTCAAGAAATGATGAAGCTTCTGCTCATGACTACAAGAAGAAAACATGTCACAAGTGCAAGAAACCTGGCCACTTCATCTCTGAGTGTCCGCAGTGGGACAATGAGAACAAAAAGAAGAAGAAGAAGAAGAAGAAGAGCAAGGAATATGACTCTGACGACAAGAAGAAGAAGAAATACTCAAAGTCTTCTTCCAAGTCTTCCTCAAAGTCTTCATCACACAAGAAGAGCTCATCTGGCAAGGCACATGCGTTTGTTGGCAAGGAAATAGATTCAGAGGAGGAGTCCGCTTCTGAGGAGGCGGAGGTGGAGTCTGAGGAGGAGTCCGATTTTGGCATTGCAAGTCTGGCTACAGCATACATTGCCAAGTCCATCTTCAACACTGAAGACAATGACTTCATCACCACACCGATGCAAATGACAAGGACTACTCCGCTCCTACCTACTGCTTCATGGCACGCGGTGCCAAGGTAAACACACGCACCACTCAATATCAAACATCTAGTGAAGATGACTTTGATTGTGGTTCAAGACCCAGCTACAAAACACTTGCTAAAATTGCAACTGAATAACAGGAAGCTATGGAACATATTCAAAAACTGTTAGACAAAAGCGATGATCTGTTAGGCGCTGAAATGACTCGATCTGAGTCCTTAATTGAAGACATAAAAAATCTTCATGTTAAGTATGAGGAACTTGAAAGTCGTCATGAAACGCTCTCAACAACTCATGGAAAGCTTTCCTATGATTATCTTCAAAGGAAGCAAGATCTTGAGAAATTGAGAGCGGCTCATGAAGATCTTCAAAAGGAAAATGAGTCACTTCGCGCCGAACAGATCAGTTCTGCTCAGGAAGGATTTGAACCACCATGTCTTAAATGCATTGAGCATGATAATGCTACTTCTGTTGCTGAATGTTCTACTGCTGCTACTGTTGCAATATCTTCAACTGTTGATGTGGGAACTAACCCCTCTGCTGAGGATACCACTGCTATTGCTGATGAGAATGCTAGGTTGAAGACATTGCTTTAAACAGGGATGTACAAAAGTCTTAAAGGGCATCAGACACTATGTGATGTCCTCAAAAGGCAGATCCTGAACTGAAACCCGAGGAAAGAGGGTGTTGGGTTCGTAAGGAAAATGAATACTGATGGATCTTACTGGAAACCTGAGCAGTACCCCAAAACCACATGGGTTGCTGCAAAGGAACCTTCAGCAGATCCATCCAATCTATCTGGCTTCACTTGTGCTAACCCCATTGTCATTGATGAATCCTTTGATGCAAACTATAAACTGTTTAAGAATCAGAATGATGAAGTGTTTGCCAGGTACATTGGTACTAACTGCGGGAATGGACCGCCTATGAAGAAGATCTGGGTACCGAAAAAGTGTCTGGAGAGTCTTCCTGTGAATGTCATCATGACACCATAGGTGAAGAAGACATACCCCAGACCACAGGCTTGATATGGTCCAAAGGCTTCATACAGATAGAGGACTCACCTGAGTCACACTAACGCAAATGTTTTGCAGGGAAACCATACTCAGGCCTATGAATATGAGTGCGGTTCATCGAAACGCCATGTTCATAAGACCAAGAACTATTCTGCTTATTCTTATGAGTACTATTGTCCACCTGCAAGACTTTTTGCTAGGGCTCCAAAGCCAAAGTTCTCAGACGCTGCACTTAGACTTATTGCTTCTAAGCCACCCTTGAAGATGTGGGTGGCTAAGAAAGCTTAACTCTCTTTTGCAGGGAAGGGTCTCCAACAGAAAACCAAAATCGTCTGACGCTATTGCTGGGGACCTTAAACATCTTGTAGGGTGCAAGATCAAATGCCCGAATGGTCTTACTATGTACTTCGTTCCTGAATCGCTTGCTACTCTCCCTATCAGTCCTAATCTGGATCTAAGCTTTCATAACCCACTGGTTCGTCAAATGTTTTTGCTTCACAATTCTCTTCGTGAAGCCTATCCCCCTAACTGCACTGTAGGGTACGACACCAGCGTCTTCAGAATGGATTATTGATAGTGGGTGTACCAATCACATGACTGGCAAAAGAAGCCTTCTTATGGACTCAACCTTACGTCTATCCGACAAGAGTCACATCACATTTGCTGACACCGGTAAAAGCAAGGTATTGGGTCTAGGTAGAGTTGCAATCTCAAAGGATCAACACATGGATAAAGTCATGCTTGTTGAGTCCCTTGGCTTCAACTTAATGTCTGTCTCGATGCTTTGCAATTTGAACATGATCGTAATGTTTGGAAAATATCGCTGCCTTGTTCTAATGGAATCTGACAAGTCTCTAGTGTTTGAAGGGTATCGGAAAGATGATTTGTACGTGGTAGATTTCTCAGCAGGACCACAGCTTGCTGTATGTCTTCTAGCAAAAGCTTCAGAATGTTGGCTCTGGCATCGGAGGCTAGGGCATGCTGGCATGAGGAACCTCCATAGCCTTGGAAAGAAGAAGCATGTCATAGGCATCGAGGGCGTCAAGTTCAAGAAAGATCACTTATGTGGTGCCTGTGAAGCAGGAAAGATGACGAGGGCCAAACATCCCTCAAAGACAATCATGACAACAACTCGACCCTTCGAACTGCTCCACATGGATCTTTTCGGTCCCACTCATTACTCAACTCTTACTACTACTGCTTGTCTCTATGGCTTTGTCATTGTTGATGATTATTCTAGATATACTTGGGTGCACATAATCCTCTACAAGACTGAAGTGCAGGATGTCTTCAGATGCTTCGCCAATCGAGCAATGAACAACTATGGCGCCAAGATAAAGCACATCAGAAGTGACAATGGCACTGAATTCAAAAACACTAGCCTTGATACATATCTTGATACTTTGGGCATTACACATGAATTCTCAGCCCCGTACACGCCACAGCAGAATGGCGTCATCGAACGCAAGAACAGAACACTCATTGAGATGGCCTGAACGATGCTTGATGAATACAAGACTCCAAGAAAATTCTGGCCTGAAGCCATTGATACTGCATGCCATACAATCAATCGTGTTTATCTTCACAAGCTTCTGAACAAGACATCTTATGAGCTCCTGACTGGCAAGAAGCCAAATGTCAGTTACTTCAGAGTATTTGGCGCCAGGTGCTGGATCAAGGATCCACATCACACTTCAAAATTTGCACCAAAAGCACACGAGGGTTTTATGCTTGGATATGGAAAGGAAGCACAATATGGGAACTGGTTAAGCTATGCAAGAAGAGCTTCAACAGTTTGAGCTGAATAATGTATGGGAACTGGTTAAGCGTCCTGATCCTCGGAAGCACAATATAATCGGCACCAAATGGATATACCACAACAAGCAAGATGAGCATGGTCAAGTTGTCAGAAACAAAGCTCGTCTCGTTGCTCAAGGATATACTCAAGTGGAAGGCATTGACTTCGATGAAACATTTGCTCCTGTGGCTCGACTTGAAGCCATACGCATACTGCTGGCCTATGCAAATCATCATAACATACTTCTATATCAAATGGATGTGAAGAGCGCTTTTCTCAATGGCAAGATTGAAGAAGAAGTGTATGTTGCACAACCACCTGGCTTTGAAGATCCAAAGCATCCTGACATAGTATACAAGCTCAACAAGGCACTGTATGGCCTCAAACAAGCCCCTCGGGCTTGGTATGACACACTCAAATACTTCCTAAAGAGCAAAGGCTTCATACCTGGTTCCCTCGACCCCACTCTCTTCACGAAGACATATGATGGTGAACTGTTTGTGTGCCAAATATATGTGGATGACATCATCTTCGGCTGCACCAAACAGAAGTACAGTGAAGAGTTTGGATATATGATGCAAGAGCAATATCAGATGTCCATGATGGGAGAGCTGAAGTTCTTCCTCGGTCTTCAAATACGACAGGAACGCAACGGCATCTTCATATCTCAAGAGAAGTATCTCAAAGATTGCCTGAAGAAGTTCGGTATGCAAGACTGCAAAGGCTTCACGACGCCAATGCCAGCCAAACATCATCTGGGTCCCAACGACAACGGTAAAGAGTTCGATCAAAAGGTATACCGCTCCATGATTGGTCCTTTACTTTATCTATGTGCATCTAGGCCAGATATTATGCTTAGTGTTTGCATGTGTGCTCGATTCCAAGCGGCACCAAAGGAGTCGCATCACTTAGCTGTAAAGCGAATTCTTCGATATTTGGCTCACACCCCAACTCTAGGATTGTGGTATCCAAAGGGCTCAGAGTTTGATCTGGTTGGATTCTCGGATGCTGATTATGCTGGTGACAAGGTGGATCACAAGTCTACATCAGGCACATGTCATTTTCTGGGGCGATCACTTGTATGTTGGTCTTCAAAGAAGCAGAACTGTGTATCTCTCTCCACTGCTGAATCTGAATACATTGCTGCTGGATCTTGCTGAGCTCAGCTTCTATGGATGAAGCAAACACTCAAGGACTATGGCATTCATTTGAAGCAAGTGCCACTCTACTGCGACAACGAAAGCACCAAGATTGCCAACAACCCAGTTCAGCACTTGAAGACAAAGCACATTGAAATTCGTCATCACTTTCTCAGAGATCATGTTGTGAAGGAAGACATTGATATCATACACGTCAACACTGAAGAGCAATTGGCAGATATCTTCACCAAGCCCTTGGATGAGACAGATTTTGCAAGTTATGGTGTGAGCTAAATATCTTGGAATCCTCAAATGTCCTGTGATCAGGCACACATCCTAACACTTATGCATATTGATGACTTAGATGTGCAACACACGAAGTAAAGTATATCTTCAATCAATGAAGACATACATTCTAAGTGTGAATACATTAATTTGGAATTTGACTTCGGAGTGCCACAATAATTATGCGCCGTGTCTGGGTCTAATACTTCCTATACGGTGGGTAACGCCACCACCAAATGTTCTGTTAGAAGTGTTTCACTCATGGCGTTACATTTGCTATGTCTTCACATTTGGTTTGGCTTCAATCTCAACATGTCTTCATGATTATCTTCACTATGTTGAATACATATATATATACTAGTGTTCTGTCCTCTATAGCATTCACTTATAGCTATGTATTCTTGTTGAATCTTTTGAACTAAGTGAATGTGATCGGACCCTAACCTCTCCATGCTTTCTATCTCAAACTCTATCTCTCCAAATCATATGCATTCTATTGAAACTGTCGAATGTCTTCTCTGCGTCCTTGTCAGCAGAAGATACAGAGACAAACATTAAGTCCGTTTTCAATGCTCATTCCTTCACCTGAAACCCGGAGAAGTGGGAACGACCACCCGATAATCCAGGCGTGCGTGGGACGTGGAACAACCCCCGATATGATGCATGATGGCCACGTGTTCCTCAGATCTGAATCGCCAGGGGCACCTGTGTAATAACAATGAGCCACCCCTGTACCTATAAATACACGTCTCACCGCAGTCATTATCTCTTCTTCCACTCTCGCACGAACCCTAGCGCCACCGCTAGCCCTCGACGATGCCGGCGACGAAGCGCTTCGCTGCCGCAACCTCTCCGACGCCGTCTTCACACCGACCGCGGACATCGTCCTCTCCGCCGTCGCCGTAGGTGTCCTCCGTCGCCAAGTTAGGGCACAAACGATCGAACTGCTCGGCCTCCTCTTCCACTCCGTCTAGCAGTTCTTTGTGTGGTTAATAAAAACTTCCTTTTTATGGCCCCTTTGATCCTATAGCTTCGTCACTTTCTACTACAAGCAGTTTCTATTCACACAAGTTGGATCTCTTTCATACTGCATCTCATAATATGCCTAGTATATTCACTTATGCTTCACGAAGTAGTTAGATTCCTCACTTGTACTGATCCATGTATTTGTACAAATCTAGAACCAACTTCTTATCTATGAGTGAATGTCTTCGCACGATGAGGTCAATGTCTTCTAAACTGATTTATCTTCAAAATCTTCTGAGAATGCATATGACCTCTTCCTCTTCCCTTGCACCTTAATGATGTCACAGGTACATGTCCGTGGGAGAATCCCTTGGTTCTCATAGTCTGCATTCATTTGCAGAATTCTTACAGCATCATATAAATTCTCCCGAAGCCAGTTCCTGTTTGTCCAGCAAGCGAAAACCTTTGAAGCCTTTGAACGTATTGAAGCCTTTCAGTTTAAAATTCATGGCTTCAGAGAAATCTGCAAGGAAGGGAGGCAGACAGCGTCGTGGCGGAACATCAAGAGATCTGCCTGATGACCTCTCAGAACTTTACAAGATAGATCCTGAAGAGGATTATAATCAGCGCAAGACCCGAATCTAGTGGATTCGAAGATATTGGGCAGAACAATGGTTCAAATACCGGTTTGTGACCCAAGAATATGCTGAGAAAAATGCCATCAGGCGACCATGGGGAGACATCCTATACAAGAATCTTCAACCCAAGTCCAGAGAAGAAGCCATTGAACAAGGCTTCTATCCCTGCATGGTCCGTGGGACACAGCCTGCAGATGCACACCCATCGTCACTACTATGGTGCCGTGACGACAATCTGTTCAAGCGCAACTTCCAGTTTGCCAAGAACTCAGCGAAGCAGAACAAGAAGTCTTTGGGATTAGACTTCAACCCTGGTCCCTCTGCTCCACGTGCCGATGGAACTCGCGAAGCTGAACCCAATCTTCTTGGGCCCTTCTACAACCTTGAAGGTCTCATCACCCATATCTTGGTTCAAGGGACTGCCGTGAATGAGCCTACAGATGACGCTGAATCAGATGAAGCGCCTGCAGCGCCGAAGCCAAAGAAACGGAAGCAACCAAAAGCTTCCAAGCCTGCCTCTGCACCAAAAATCTCACGGGCAAAGCCATTGGCCACTGCACCTCCTGAAGACAGTGTGCAGTCTGAAGATTTGTCACGCATCTCCAAGCCCCAGAAGGTCAAGATGCCTCTGCCACACACCGGCCAAGAACTGACAGCTGCTGCTATTCTGCGGAATGATGCCATTGATCTGTCCAGTGATGAAGATCTTGTAGATGACGCTCTTGAGCAGCTGATCAAGAGCAAAGAAGAAGCAGAAATCTTCAACTATTTGCCTCTCTTTGACGTGGAAATCATCCATGACTTCATCGATGAGTGGTTTGAAACTCCCAACCTCAGCTTTGAAGACCAGCAACTTCCCATTGGTCTCAGTGTCGCCTTCCATGGCGCCATTGCTTCAGAGCTAGCTCTAGCTCAGCGCATCGTCGAACTGAAGCAAAAGATAGACTATGAAAAAGCTCAGTTCAAGAAGCATATGGCCAAGCTCAGCGTACAAGAGGTCAAGAACTTCAAGCTTATGCTACACGAGCTTAAAGAAGCTTTTCTCAAGAAGTGTGAAGAAGCTCAAGGTTCTCGTGAGCGCATGAAGAGCCTGGCTGACAAGTGTGTGCAAGCCTACAATGAGGCTGAGAAGCGCAAGGACCTTGGGCATCCTGGCATCGACCCCAGGATGGCTGCAAAGAAGAAGAAGAAGCCCATTGTGGCCGAACCCAATGCACCAAGGCAGGAAGCAAATCCCATTGTCTTCCTAACTAGCATGACTGGCTTGAAGCCAAAGGCCAGGTCAACCGCTTCAGAACTGAAGAAGACGAGGACTGCTGAGGCTGAAGCCAGAAAGAGGAAACATCATGAAGCCTCTGCTACTGCTCCCTCCAAGAAGAAGCGGAAGACCAAGAAAGAACGGGCTGCTCCCACAGAGCCCTTGATTGTTGAACCCATCTCCATGGTTCGCCCTAACGCTGAACCTCAGGAGCGTCAACTGACTGTCCATGAGCCTGCTTTCACAGAGGCTCATGAAGCTGAAGACTTTCCAGCAGCTGATCCCATCGCTGCTGAAGACATTGGTCACCATTACCATGTTGAAGATGATGCAGTTCTTCCTCAGCTCGAGCACCAACAGGTATCATCGCCTGTGCTAACGCATAGCAAGCTCATCAGCATTGGTCGTCCTCTGACGCCAATTGCTCAGGATGCATCATGGGCTGATCGCCCACAAGCACAAGAGGAAGATGACTTTGAGGCCCAGCCAACTCCAACTCCACAGGCATCGCCAGCGTTACGCAGGCTTCGCAAAGGACCAAGGCCTCCGGTCTCTGAGTCTGAAGCTAATACTGCTGAAGACATTCCGGCTGCATCAGCCGATGAAGAAGAAACCCCAAAAGCTGCTACTCCCCCGTCCCACCAAGAAGCTATTCTCGAGGAGAACGCGACTGTGACCGACCCTCCAGCTCATCAAGTGGAGGTTGAGAATTGTGAGGCTGCCACCACCGAAACCAATGAAGCCACTGACGCTGTCATGACTGAAGCCAATGTGGAGCCTACACCAACCAAAGCACCAGAAGTCAGCGAAGCCACTGATGCTACTGCTTCTGTTCATGCGCCTGCTGCTGGTCCTCAGTTCGACTATCATGTTGAGCACATGCCTCAGGTATAGAAGCCAATCCCAAGATTGCCCAGGTTTCCAGGTCCTGCATCAGCACCTGGATCCTTCAATGTCAATGGCTTCAAAGCAGACAACACTTTCTTCAATAGCTCCAGGAACCCCTACTCAAGGGAAAGAATATCATCCGATCGGTTCTGGAGCTATTCGCAGCGAAGCTATTACTCCTGCATTCTATACAATCAAGGTCGCATCTTCCCACATAAGCGTCTTGACATTGAAGCAATAGCTGGTCTGCCCTGTCTGGAAGAAGCTCTGGATTGCTTCAAAGAGGTTGGATTGCTGCCGTTTGTCACCGACCAAGAGCACTGGAATAAAGAGTTGCTTCTTCAATTCTATGCCACACTTCACATCCGTGGATACAACAGAGATCCGAAGACTTGGGTCCTGGAGTGGATGACAGGAAATGTTCATCATGATCCCAAAGCCTTTGATATCATTGAGCTCACTGGTCTACCCACTCCTGGCGATCTCTACGAACATGGTTGTCAGCTTCACAGTGAAGCTGTGGAGAGCATCTTTCAGAAGCCTGAACCCAACATGAGTCAGATGCTCAGTATGATGAAGCCATTGCCCCAAGATGCTGCATATCCCAAGGAGTTCTTCATTGAAGACCTTGAGTATCTGCCAAGAACAATTTATCACATCATAAGGCGAACTCTCTGGCCCATCAAAGGACATTCTCCACATGTCAAGCTGGAAGGTGCAATGAAGACTTTGGTCTTCTATATTCTTCATGGCAAATGCTTCAATGCACAGGACTTCTTCATCCGCCAACTTGCTGCATCAGGATCTGATCTTTTTGGCTTGAAGTTCTACGCTCCATGGATAATGCGGCTGATCAAACTCCACTCCGCTATCTCATATCAGCCATCTGCTCACAATCATCGGATCTTTCTGCCTGATGTGGATATGTCCGTTGAAGCCATTTATCCTGAGCCTGCCAAGGAACCTCTAAGTCTTCAGAATGCGGAGCATCAAAGTTTTTCTCAGAACATTGAAGGAGTTGAAGCGGTCACTCGTGTGTATCCTTTGGCTGGAACTACACGTGCACCACATCCTGCCCTTACTGAAGCCACCGATAGCACAATTGCCCAACGACCCAAGAAGTGCACTCGTGTTCTCAATGACCGAGAGCTTCTGGTGGCTCTTCATCAGAAACAGGATAGGCATCATGACTGGCTGAAGCGCCAAATGCAAAGCCTCTTGGTGGATGTCAACTGCATTCGCAATCTTGCCACCAAGAATGCCTTTGTTGCACATGAAACCTCTCGACGCACATGGAAAGGGCTGACACTAATGTGCTCTGAAGATGATCTTCAAGAGGATGGCTTCTCTGAACGCTTCAAGTTTGACTCCACACCTCCTCGAAGGGCAGTGCTGCGACGAACTCCATCTCTTGAAGACTCTGAGTTCTCTTCCTCCGTTGCAACTGTGAATGCCAGAGTGATCAAGGATGAAGACGATGCTACTTCACCGCCACCTCCTTCAGCACGCTTCGACACTGCTCCAAGTTCTTCTGCACCGCCGAACACCACCGACGACCCTGCTTCCTCACCTACTCTTCATGGGAACGAGTAGATGCTCTATGTCTTCAAACCTTTTTGGTCCTTACTGACAAAAGGGGGAGAAGCATATGAGTTTGATAGTCTTCAAGCGGGTCCATATGGGCGGTTGCTTTATATTTTGCTTCGTGTTTACAACTCTCGTTTTGATACATTTGGTTCTTTGAGTTGTAACACTTAAACTCGATGGTCGTCTGCTACTTATTTGCCACTTTGTGATGCGATGATAAATTCCACATGTGCGATGATAAATTCCGCACTTACATCATTTTGCAGACGTCCATTTTCCATTATGCATGTCATTATCTTCACATACCTTCACATGCATAGTGGATTGTCATCATAATTTGAAGAGGATCTCCACGAGTACAACCTGCCATGTGCATTTGCATTCCAAAAGCAAATTACTTATATGCACATCTTCAGGGGGAGCCCTTGCAACTTATGAAGACAATTCCTTATCCTTTACAATTTCACATATTATATTCCCCGTTGAAAACTTCAACTAGTTTGTCATCAATCACAAAAAAGGGGGAGATTGTAAGTGCATCTAGTGCCACCCCTAGTTGGTTTTGGAGTATTGATGACAAACCTAGTTGAGGGACTAATGTGTTTGTGAGAATTGCAGGATAACACAGGTAGAAGTCCCTCGTTGATTCGGTTTTCCTACCAGAGATGACCCCTAAAAATGTATGAAGACATTGATGTCAAAGGTGGTTTATGAAGATATTCTCATTGAAGACTATGACAAGAGAAGACATCGCATGAAGCCTATGGAGCTCGAAGACTTAGATCTTTCGTAGTTCTGTTTCTTCTTTGTTGAGTCATAGGAACCACCGTACTGTTAAGTGGGGTCCAAGAGAACCAGTCAGAATGACTGAAGTGATGCTTAACCAAAACCTATGTCTTCGAGTGAAGACTATGAGAGCGAATCTTGTCCAGAGTCGGACAAGTCAGCTTTGCTTGTAGCCCAAGTAAAGTTGTCGTGTGAGTTTGAAATCTGACCGTTGGAACACGTGTCAGTTCCTTAGTGACCCAGGGTCATTTCGGACAAATTAGGTCGGATTGCGTAGTGGCTATAAATAGCCCACCCCCTACAACCATAAATGGTTGGCTGCTCAGAGTTAGTGCACGGCTTTTGTCGTTTGAGAGCAACCCACCTTGAAGCCTTTGAGAGAGAATTCCTTGCGAGGATAAAGCCCTAACCACCCAGAGCCAAAGAGTGTTAGGCATCACTTAAGTCTTCTTGTCTGTGTAATCTGAAGACTTATTACACTTGAGGACTGTGAATCCTCCAGCCGGTTAGGCGTCACGTTCTGAGCATCCAAGAGACATTGTGGATTGCCGGTGAACAAAGTCTGTGAAGGTTTGGGAGTCTACCTTGAAGACTTACCAGAGTGATTGGGCGAGGTCTGTGTGACCTCAGCTCAAGGGGAATACGGTGAGGACTGGGTGCCCTGAGCTGCGTGTTCAGGACTGGGTGTCCGGGACTGTGTGTCTCAGGTTTAAATACCTAGCCGCCCTAACCAGATGTACAGTTGTCACAGCAACTGGAACTAGTCCAACAAATCATTGTCTTCAACGAGTCACTGGTTTCATCCTTCCCTTCCCTTTACTTACTATTGGTCCTTGTGAAGTCATTGTATGATTGCGCTATCTTTTGTCTTCACTGAGTGACTGCGTGTTCTGTTTGGCTTCAGAATATCTTCCTACCTGATCCTTACTACCTAGCTACTATTAGTCACTGTGCTTTCACTTCATTGAATACTTGACTATGGTTTGCCTAGTGTAGTCTACCTTCCGCTGCATGGTAATAGGTTTATTTCTGTTGTTTGTCTTCAAAACTTCCACGTTTTGAAGACTTTCATAAAAATCGCCTATTCACCCCCCCTCTAGTCGATATAACGCACTTTCAGTTGTGTCAGGTCTGATTCATCGGGGATGAATTGGAACAGTGATGAACATGTCCTACTGTGTGTGAGCTAAGTGTGTGAACACGATTTGGTAAAGGTAGCGGTGAGAGGCCATGTAGGAGTACATGGTGGGTTGTCTCATTGAAACCGTTCTTAGGAACTGAGTTCTGTGTTTGTGATCCATGACCAGCTACTACCACGCATTGGGCCCGAAACAAGTGGACCCTCTCAACTTATTAACTGCCCTTGTCCTCTGTCCAGGAGTTGCAACTAGTTTCTGGTGTTTGTAGGATATGTGTTGGCGGCCGTGCATAGCGCTGACCCTAGGGGTGGGCTATGATGCGGTAGATACACCAAGGCATGGTGTACCGGGCGCCCATTTGGTGTCTCGGGAACCCTGCACACATTGTTTGGGGCTATGAGCGAAACTTCGGCCGGATCTCCCCGCCGATGGAACCCGAATAGGCGATAAACCTAGACTGGAGGCTTGTGTGGTTAGTCAGGTCGTGGTCGACTCCCTCGCCAGGCTTCCGCTTGAAGGTTGCCGAGATACACGACGTGTACATGGTGGTAAGTGGCGAGAGCGTGTGTGAAGAAGTACACCCCTGCAGGGTTATAAATGATCTATTCGAATAGCCGTGTCCGCGGTAAAGGACTTCTGGGTTGCCTATAACAGTTCATAGACAAGTGGAAGTGGATACTCTAAAACTCGCAAGTGTGAGTGCTATGGATGGCCTTCTCATAGGGAGACGGGAGCGGATCCATAGTGGTGTATTGAATGGTGAATATGTGGACTCGTGTGCGCCACCTCAAAAGAGTTGCTTGCAGTTGTAGTTCAGGTTATCCACTGAGTCAAAGCTGGCTTGCTGCAGTCAAACTCCACCCCCCCCCCTTGTTGATACCGATGCATATGTAGCTAGTTCTGATGTAAGTCTTGCTGAGTACCTTTGTACTCACGTTTGCTTAATTTATGTTTTGCAAAGAGACTTCAGTCTCACTAGTAGTTCCGTGTGGACTTCGACGTTTAGCTTGCTACCTCAGCTATGATCTTGTGCCCTCGGCAGGATCTGGTAGATAGTCTGGCTTCTCAGCCATTTTCATTTGTAGATGTCTGTCCCCAGACATGCTAAGCTTCCGCATGTGCTTTGATTTGTATGCTATGATTGTTGGGTCATGAGACCCATGTTTGTAATATCTCGCTCCTCGGAGCCTAGTGAATAAATACTTGAGTCGTAGAGTCTTGTTGTGATGCCATGTTGTATTTACACATATCGAGCATATTGTGTGTATGATTGAAATGCTTGGTATGTGTGGGATCCGACAATCTAGTCGTTTATCCTTGGCGGCCTCTCTTATGGGGAAATGTAGTCTAGTGCTTCCTTGAGCCATAGTAGTCCGCTACAGCCCGGTTCACCGGAGTCTTGCTAGCCCAGCACTACTGCTCAGGACACTTGACTGGCCGGCATGTGTTTCACTTCGTTCATGTGTCTGTCCCTTTGGGGAAATGTCACGCGGTGACATCCGGAGTCCTGTTAGCCCAGTGCTACAGCCCGGATTCACACGCTGCTGACCGACATACTCGAAGTTGATTCATGTATGCCTGTCTCCATGGGTTAGTGCTGCTTTGGTTTCACGACTAGCCATGTCGGCCCGGGTTCTCCGTCATATGGATGCTAGCGACACTATCATATACGTGAGCCAAAAGGCGCAAACGGCCCCAGGCCATGGTAAGGCGACACCCGTGGGAATACCGTGCGTGAGGCCGCAAAGTGATATGAGGTGTTACCAGCTAGATCGATGTGACTTGGAATCGGGGTCCTGACAGTAAGCTCAAATAATCAGTCACCAAATTTGGGATCATTGGAACTCATCTTACTGAAGGCAATAGACTTATGAAGGATCTCATCTAAGTTTTTCAAGGAATAGTTTGGAAATCGTTCCTCAAGGAATCTCCATATGGTGTAGGCACAATCAAGAGTAGGCAAGCAACCAAGCAAATTTCTAGGAAAACCTCTAGCAATAAGATTAACAGTTCTAAGGTTGCGAATCATGTCAAGATCCTCATCGGGTGTGGGATGCAAGGGATCAACAATGCGAGCACAAGGAGTAGTAATGTACTTGGTCAAATGATATTCATTGAAAATCTCAAGCATCTCATTTTTTTCACTCATGAAAGTACTCTCCATCAAGAATAGGCACTCTGCGTCTTTGACTCCCCAAAGTAGACTCATCCATATTCCTACAAAGGTGTTTAAACCAAAGCAATGGAGACCAATGCTCTGATAACAATTGAAAGGATCGAGAAGAGGTGTCTAGAGGGGGGTGAATAGACCCTTAGCAAGAAAAGTTGTAGTTTTAAAATTCTTTGAGTTGAAATGGAGTTTTAGCACAAGTTCAAACATTCACAATACATATCAAGCAAGCATGACAAGAGTATATGAGTATCAGAAAGTAAATCATGCAAGTTGCAAGAATGTAAAGGGATAGGATTGGAGTGTGCAAACGCAATTGGAGACACGGAGATTTTTGGCGTGGTTCCGGTAGGTGGTGCTATCGTACATCCACGTTGATGGAGTTTTCAACCCACGAAGGGTAACGGTTGCGCGAGTCCATGGAGGGCTCCACCCACGAAGGGTCCACGAAGAAGCAACCTTGTCTATCCCACCATGGCCATTGCCCACGAAGGACTTGCCTCACTAGGGTAGATCTTCACGAAGTAGGCGATATCCTTGCCCGTACAAACTCCTTGGTTCAACTCCACAATCTTGACGGAGGCTCCCAAGTGACACCTAACCAATCTAGGAGACACCACTCTCCAAAAGGTAATAAATTGTGTGTTGATGATGAACTCCTTGCTCTTGTGCTTCAAATGATAGTCTCCCCAACACTTAACTCTCTCTCGTATGATTGGATTTGGTAGAAAGATGATTTTAGTGGAAAGAAATTTGGGAAAGGCTAGAGATCAAGATTTATGTGGTTGGAATGGAATATCTTGACCTCAACACAAGTGTAGGTGGTTCTCTATCAGAAAATGTATGTTGGAAGTGTAGGCATATTCTAATGGCTCTCTCCATGAATGAAGAGTGGGTGGAGGGGTATATATAGCCTCCACACAAAATCTAACCGTTACACACAAATCACCAAACTCGGTGGGACCGAATCATAAAACTTGGTCAGACCGATTTGGTTCATAATGTGACCGTTAGGCATTTCGATGGGACCGACATGATCAACTCGGTGGGATCGATGTGCTAGGGTTAGGGTAAAGCCTCATCTCGGTTGGACCGATTACACAAACTCGGTGGGACCGATTTTGGTAATAAGCTAAATAGATAGTTGGCCAAGCAAACTCGATGGGACCGATTTCATACTTCGGTGGGACCAAAATTAATGCAATAGGCAACAGAGAGTTTGCAAGCCCATCTCGGTGAGAGCGAGATCCCATCGGTGAGACAGAATTGATTAGGGTTTTTGGCAGTGGCTATGTCAAGTGAACTCGGTGGCGCTGGATAGAAAGTTTCGGTGGGGCCAAGTTTGACTTTTGGTTTGGGGCATATGTGGATGTGAGAAAGTGGTTGAGGGCTGTGGAGCATATCACTAAGCACTTTGAGCAAGCAAGCCATTAAGCAACACCTCATCCCCTCTTAATAGTATTGGCTTTCCTATGGACTCAATGTGATCTTGGATCACTAAAATGAGAAATGTAGAGTCCTTAGCTTTGAGCTTGAGCCAATCCTTTGTCCTTATCGTCTTGAAGGGGTTCCACATCCTCTAATCCATGGCACTCCATTGTTAAACTTATTTGAAACATACTAGATGAAAACATTAGTCTAACAAGAGATATGTTGGCATTAATTATCAAAATCACCCAGGGAGCACTTGTGCTTTCACGCGGCCAAGAGGGCGCGGGCGGAGTGGAACAGACGGTAGGTGGGGCACTGTGGCCGTGGGAGGGCGAGTGCGGGACCCAGTCGAGGCGCACGGGCACGTGGGGACTGCGACGGCGTGCGGCAATGGTCGAAGGCAACCGGTGGCAGCGGCGAGCAGAATCTTGCTGCAGTAGCGCAGCGGCGACCAATAACTGCGTGGCCACGCAGGGGTGGGACAGGGCGCACGCGCGGATAGCGCGACTCATGGCGGAGGGCCGCCAGGCGAGGCACTGGGTGTGCGAGAGGAGCGGCTGGCGCACGCAACGCGGGCGCGGGAGCAAAGCTCTGATGCGGTGGCTACGGTGGTGGAGCAGCGACTGAATCGAGGGGGGAAGGGAGGAATGGAGGAGAAGCTCACAAGGAGCTCGGGGCGTGGTCGAGGAAGTCACGGGGGGTCAAGGTGGACTGGAGGAGCGACGCGGCGGCGGCGACGAATGGAGTCAGGTCCTGAGGTCGAAGGCGGCTTGATCCAGTCGATGTAGGTGCTTCGAGATTGGGAGCTTCCCCGCAGTGGAAGGAGAGGAGCGTCGCCGACCTCTTGGATAAGCTAGCGGGGCTCGGGGTCGTCGAGAAGCATGTTGACCGCGAAGACGATGGCAATGGCGACTCGGCTTGTCGTCTGGAGGTGTCGGCGTTCTGGGAACGGGGGTCCCCAGACTTGCCTGCCTGCGGCCTGCGGCGTGGCTCAAAGGGGGGCCCAGCACGGCCAATCTTCACCAACACAAACCCAAGACCCTCGCGAGGGGCCAAGCCTCGCGAGGCGGACGACACGAAGCTTCCTTAGGCACGGCCTCGTCAGTCTGGCTCACAAGGAGGCAGAGAGATCAAGGCGGGGTACCTCACGAGGTGCCCATGACGCAAGCCATGACAACTCAGGGTGCCAGGCGGGTGCCAGCCCGCGCAACGTCCTCCTTTCCTCTTTGGTGCAAAGGGGGCAAGCGCAGCCGCGGAGTACCGAGGCATCAGGCAAAGGTTGCCATTTCGGTGCAACGAGACCAAGATCAGGAGGACTACGAGATGGAGGTCACCGTGGAGCCCAAGACGGCGTCATCACCAGAGCTTTGCGGAGGCGAAGACTACTTTTGTCAGGATAGCTGATACTTGCTTCCCCCCTTCAAATTAGCCCGCCATTGTTGGCTCCCTTCCTGCTCAATATTTGGGGAGAGGACCAGGGCCTCTATAAATAGGACCAGCCACCCACATAGAAGGAGAGAGAGAAGGATAGAGGACGAAAAAGAGGAAGGAAGAGGCTCGTTAGATCGGTCGGTCGGGCAGAGAGAGAGAGAGAGAGAGAAAGGTGACTGAACTCCTCCGAGCAGTTCATCGCCCACTGACCCTCGCGAGGCTGTTCTTCCTTGTATTGTTCATCATCATCAGCCCAAGAGGCAATCCACACACCACACACTGGAGTAGGGTATTACACCACGACGGTGGCCCGAACCAGTATAAACCCTGTGTCTCTTGTGTTGTTCTTTCCTTAGTTTAGATCTTAGCATGGCGGAGGGGTGCAGGTAGGTAGGAGGCAAAATCTCCGTGCGCACCCTAGTGTTCGAACCTCAAGGGTCTGCCGGAACCCGAAATCCGACATTTGGCGCGCCAGGTAGGGGTGCGCCGGAATTCGTCTTCCACCGCCCCGTTCTCCTCCGACCGTCACGCCCATGTCTGACGCTCGTCGGGCCCGCGTCGAGCGCCGGGCCGCACTCGCTTCCCGCGTCGCCCAAATGGCCCCTGTCGGCGGGCATCCACACCGTTCCCCGTCACCTGCCGTCAACGCCTCCACCGGCCTGGCGGGGGACGAGCGGCAAGCATCCTCCCAACATCCGTCCGTGCGGCAAGACGGCCGCACCGCAACTCCCTCGCTCGCCCCAGCTGGATCTTCGTCCCGCGCGCTCCGCGCGCCCATGGAGGCTCAGGCTGCACTCATCGCGGCAAACGAGCTCCTGCGCTACCGTCCCGTCGACGACGTCTACGAAGAATGGCTTGACCGCGTCGCCGAGCTCGTCCGTGCTGCAGGGGGCTCTTCCGCGCCGTCCGTTCCGCTGCACCGCACCCCGCCCTGCGCGGGCGAAGAGGCTCCGGCGGCGCCCCGGCCGCCTCCTCCTCAAGAAGACACCATGGCCCCAAGGCGCATGGCCCCTGGGCGGAACCCGCTCCGTCAAGTGCCAGCGCAGCAAGAACAGAGCTGCCAAGAAGTCCCTCGCCCACCAGAAGCTGCCCGGGCGCTCCCTGCTCCAGCACGTCACGACCATCCCCCTGCTCCAGTGCATGGGGACATGCAAGACCAGGCTCTCCGTCACCTGTGGCCTCCCGTGGCCACAGCAGGCTGCCGCGCCTACACACCGAACTATGTAGTGTCGCGTGGCCCGGCAAGTTCAAACCAGACCTGCCTCCTCGCTACGACGACACAGCCGACCCTGCGGAGTTCCTCCAGCTCTACGAGCTGGGCATCGAAGCTGCCAACAGAGACGAGAAGGTCATGGCGAACTGGTTTCCTATGGCGCTCAAGGACGGGGCCCGCACCTGGCTCCTGAACCTGGCTCCAGGCACAATCTCCTCCTGGGAAGAGATGCGCACCCACTTCATTGCCAACTTCCAAGGTACTCGCGACCGGCCACCCGCCGTGAGCGACATGCGCCGCATCAAGCAACAACCCGGGGAAACCCTACAGAAGTACATACAGCGCTTCAACAACACACGCCTCAAGATCCCCAAGGTGACTGAGGAGGCCATCATCTCAGCTTTCTCCGACGGAGTGCGCGACGTCAAGATGAAGGAGGAGCTGGCGATGCATGAAGACCTGTGCACTTCCTTGGAGTTGTTCAACTTGGCAAACAAGTGCACCAGGGCTGAGGAGGGGCGTCTCTCCCTCCTCGAGCTGCCTGCCGCAGACCCAGAAGAGAAGAAGCTCAAGGCCAAGGATGTGAAGCGCAAGGGGGCTGCAGTGCTCGCGGCAGAACCAGACACCAAGCGGGGCAGAGATCAGCCCGAACCTCCCAAGGGCAACCGGTACTGCGTGTACCACGACCTCCACACCCACAACACCAACGAATGCCAAGAACTCCGAGCCGTGCGTGAAGGAAGGATCGGCCGTCGCCCCGACCGCGGCGACCGGGGCTACGGTCGAGGAGGAGGAAGAAACGCAAGACGCTGGGAAGACCGTGGGCCGCGCCAAGGGTGGCGCGACCAACCTCGCGAGGATCGCTGGCAAGACCCGCCTCGCGAGAGAGGATGGAGGGATCAGCCTCGCGAGGGAGACTGGAGTGATCAGCCTCGCAAGGATCGCCCGCTAGGCAACGCAGGCCTCCCACCGCTGCCGCCGCAGCCAAGGAGAAACGAGGACCGCCATCAGGACGAGGAGGCCGGGGGCTTCCTGGAGCCGCGCGCGATCGCTTGCATCCTGGGAAGAGCTCAAGCCCCAGCCTCTCAGCGCATCTTCAAGCAGTTTGCCCGCGAAGTGAACGCAGTACTCCCCAGACTCGAAGCCACACGCCCTCTCAGGTGGTCGGCATGCTCCATCACGTTCAGCTCAGCAGATCAGCTCAAGTGTGCAGCAACAGCCAGAGTCCTCCCCATGCTTTGTTCCCCAATCATCAGCAACGTGGTGGTCACCAAGACCCTCATCGATGGCGGGGCAGGGCTCAACGTCCTGTCCGTGGAGACGTTCAACAACCTCCAAGTGCCCTACAGCCAGCTTCATCCAACCAAGCCCTTTTCCGGTATCACTGACGGCTCCACGGTCCCGATTGGGCAGGTCCGCCTCCCTGTCACCTTCGGGGCGCGCGACAACTACCGCACCGAGCTCATCGACTTCGACGTCGCTCACATTCGCCTGCCGTACAACGCCATCCTTGGGTACCCGACGCTGGCCAAGTTGATGGCCGTAACTCACCACGGCTACAACGTCCTCAAGATGCCAAGAAGCGGCGGAGTCATCACGGTGCCCTGTGAAGAGAAGGACGCGGTGTGTTCCCTGGAACGAGCCTTTCAGGCCGCGTCACTGGAAGACCCGGGTCGTGGAAGCAAGAGGCCTCCCGAGACCACCCCAAGAAGAAGAAGACATCGTCCGGCCCGGCCACTCAGGAGGCAGGCCCCTCTGGGCCCGCGCCTGCCCAGTGGGAGCCTCCCTCCATCTCATAGGAAAGCGCGCCCGGCGCCCTCCTCAGGCAGGGCTCGGGGGCTCTCCCCTAGAGGGCCACCGACCTAGCTAGGGTCATGAAGGAGGCGCTTGGGCACCACATGGAGGCGTGTTTTGGAGCACGTTTCCCTCAAGAAGGAGCAAGGCAAGGAGATCCAGACCCATAGGAGTTCGTCAGCAAGGCCATTCAGGAGCTATAGGAGTCAAGAGTCATGAGAGGCGCCCGCCGCCTACCAGCAGTGGCCCCCCATCCAGGCGAGGATGGTGGGCTGCGCGTCTGCATCGACATACCAGGGCTCAACCGAGTCGTCTCTCTAGAGCGCCTCTGGCCCTTGCGAGTGGGGCGCTGCGGAGGTCCACCCCACAGCTACGTTCGCATGCCTTACGGCTTGCCGAACATGGCTGACGCGTACCAGCGCCTCATGAGGGGCATCACGGAGGTACGAGAGGCCAGGCGTTCCGCAACCCTGGCAGAGATGGAGATGGCTCGCGAGGAGCCGCCAGCGCCTCCGGAGCCTCCCGAGGCCCCTCGGCCTGGGGGCTCCTGAGGATCGGCTCCCGCAGCCCCCCCGAGCTTGCTACACCAACACCCCTTCGTCCTCAACATCATCAGGAGACATCTTTCGAGTTTTATTCCAGCTGGGAGCACCCCCAGGGCCGCATTATTCCCAGGCCACGTGGGTCCGTCCCTGCGGCGTGTATACCTTTTATTTCGCGTCAATTAGCTTACCTTGTTGGGGGCGCCCCTCAGGCTGCATGATCCCCAAGCCGCTCGGGCCAGGCCCAGTGGCCTGTATCCCATTTGCGTTTATTTCCGATCATGCGTTAGACCCACCATGCTTGATTATTTGACGCCGGTCCACAACACCTCTTCTCCTCCATGCTGACCACTTGCACGTTAAAGGGGGGGCACCTGAGCATCGCGACTCAGGGCTCTTACTGGCTCTCCAGCCCTCACCCTCTGGCCTTGTCCATGGCATTGCGACCTGGCATACCAGCGACGGCTGAGACCAGCTCGAGGGCCGGGACCCAAGGACGTAGAGTGCTGACATCTAACCAAATTTGCAGGGACACATCACAAGATAAGGCCCAGTGCCAGGCGCAACCCGCCTAGAGGTAGGGCCCCGTGAGTTCGCGCTGGCTCACGGGTGCCCAGATACACCTCGCCAGGCCCTACCGTGCCAGCCACGTGTCAGGGCGGGGCTGTACACGCCCCGGGGGCTCCTCCCGGAGGGGGTCCCCCTCCCACGTACCAGTGGAAGCACCATGCTCCGCGCTGGTTGACGACACTGCCGAGGAGCAGCTATGCCCGTACACATACGGTAGCACTATGCTCCGCGCTGGTGATAAACAACTGAGTGTGGCCCCCGGGCCGCATCAACCTCAGGGAGCCCAGAGCTCAATGTCTAGCCTCATCATAACGCCTCCCCTCGGGAGTGCCGCGCGAGGGGGCTGGGCACGGGGGCTGCGCCAGGGTCACACCCAGACGCACGCCGCCCGGCTAGGTCCCCCCGGGCCTGGTTCGTCGCGCGTCTCTCCCCGAGCGGAGCCAAGGTACGAAGGCCGTTTGAGCGTCAAGGGGGACTCCTGAGCATCGCGACACAGGAGTCTAACTGGTCACGTAGCCCCTCACTCCGTGGCCCCATCCTGGTTTCCGGTCGGGACCATCGCTGGGTGAGGCACGCGCGCGGCCGGGCCCTGCAGATGTAGAACGGTGGATCCACCCGCATCACACCTCCCTACTTGCTGTTCATGCGCCAAGGGGGACTCCTGAGCATCGCGACTCAGGAGCCTAACTTGTCACGTAGCCCCTCACTCCTTGGTCCCGTCCTGGTTTCCGGTCGGGACTATTGCTGGGTGAGGTACGCGCGGGGCCGGGCTCTGCCGGCGTAGAACGTAAACAAGTAGGAAGGAAAGGCGCTAATCTCAAGGAATTCAAAAGCCAATATTATAGTCCACACTGTTATTTCAATGCCAAACGCAATTTTAAACGCCTCCCCGAGGCATGATATGTGTGCAGGAATTAAAAGCAGGACAGGAGCCACGACGGAGTCACTTGGCAGCGAGGGAGCAGCGCGGAGCGGGTTCACTTCACGGAGCAGCGGGGTCGGCAGCGCCTTGCTCCGGCTTGGTGCTGAAGGTCGGAACTTCCCCAGCAGAGCCTCCGCGCGAGCCTTCACGGCCTCGACAGCGGCAGCGGCACGCTCACCGCTCACTAGCTCCAGCAGGCTGTCGAGGTCGACACTGGGATCGCGAAGGTAGATGTGGGTGAGGACCCGCGTCAGTGCTGCAGAAGACAGGACACGCGCCTCAGCCTCGGCCGTGGAGCCAAGGCCAAGGGCGACATCTTCAAGAGCGTGAACCAGGAAGGGAAGCAGCTTGGCGGGGCCGTCCTCGGCGCCGGCCAGCGGGCTCTCCAGGCCGCTGTCATAAAGCGTCCTCAGCGAGGAGCGAGCCTTCGCCTCCAACTCCGTGAAGGCCGCGCGGTCCTCGGCAAGAACCAGGGCCTTGCCGTCCAGCTCGGCCTTCCTCGCCCCCAACTCCAGCTCCAGCGCGCCTAGGTGGTCGCGGCGCTTCCTGAGCTTGGCCTCCTGGCCCTCGATGGCTGCCTCGCGTGCCTTCACGCCTTCTTCCTGCTCTTGGCGAAGGCGGACCTCTTCCGCGAGCCGATCCCGCAAGCCTTGCAGCTCGTCCTCCAGCGCCTTGCAGCGACCGCGGACGTCGACCACCTCCCCCAAGGCTGCATCGCGAGCAGCCTTCGCCTCCAGGATGGCCTGCTTCTGCTCGTCGCATGCCGTCGAGGCCTGGACCAGTGCCGCCCGAATCGAGGCATCGGAGCGAACCCATCCAGAAGCCAGCTCCAAACGCCCGACCACCAAGCGGGGGTCGGTGCCAAGAAGATCCTACCGCAGTCGGTCTAGCTCAGCAACAGCACGATCCAGAACGGCAGAAGGAGTCGGAGAGACAACGGCCGGTGGAGTAGGAGGAGAAGGCGACATCGCAGCCGCAGCATCCTGAGGCGGAGTCTACCGCACCCCGACAGCTATAGTGGCGGCGGCAGGCAAGAGCACCTCGGGAGCCACTTGGGCCGCGGGGGCTGAGCTCGCCCCAGCCGGCTCAGCCAGACCTCGTGAGGACGACTAGGCAGGAGAAGCCTGTGCGTCGCGGTCACCTTCCTTCGCGGGCAGAAGCACCGCCACGGATGGAACCTCGGGAGCCCCCTTCGGCTTCTTTGCTGCGGCGCCAACCTATCCAAAGATGCGGACGTCAAGCCTCAGAAGCAGAGGAAGAGATAAAGACAAGAATCGAATGCTTACGGGTCGTCGCCAGTGAGCTCAAGCGGCCTCCGGCCAAATTTGAAGCCTGAAAGCCGGCTGGAAGGGTCGACCTCGGGAAGCTTGGAGGCAGAAGGTGCGTCTACGGTTCGCCCCGGGGCCGGGGGAGACCCGCGGGAGATCAGCCCGGTCCTGTCCTTCTTCGGGATCAGGGGCGAGATCCCGCCGTCCTGCTCGTCGTCGTCTTCGTCGTCATCCTCGTCATCATCATTCGGAGAGAGGCGGAGAATGCGGGACCTGCACCAGGGGAGGGGAGCCCTCGACTCTTCGTCAGTCGCCTCGGAGTCAGGCCCTTTTCCGCGCTCCCCTCCCTCTTCCTCTTCGCTGGAGTCGCCGGAGGGAACGTCCACCGGTTCCTCGGGAGCTTCTAGGGGCACTGGCCCATCCCCGTTGAAGACGGGCATGGACATCACCACCCGCTCCCAGTCGTTGCGGAGGAACAAGGGCGTAGGAGCGCCCTCCAGCCTCGCCACATTGCCCCCGACCAGAGATTGGAGAATCGCAGCCAGGTCTCTGGCGGCCAAGGCCGCGGGGTTCGGACGGGGCCTCCACATTGGAAGCGAGTACTGCCGAAGCGGAGCCAGCCGGTGCTCCAGGAACTCCCTCAGCAGCGACACGCCGGTCGGCTTCACCACCGCCATGTCGGTCGGCCTCAGATCCGCATCCATCTTCTCCAACACCATCTTCGCGCGGGGATCCGTGAGCTCCGCTCGACCCCAGTCGCTGGAGCTCGTGGGCTGCTCCGTGGGCAGGATCAGCCGTGGGTGAATGCACCCAGCATCCACCAAGATCCACTTGCTCCTGAAGCCCTCAATCCTCTTCCCAGAGTTCGAGATGGCAATGGCGCCGCCGTACACGACGAAGCTCGCGCATGCGGAAGCAGTCCCACGAGAGGTCCAGAGGTAGAAGTAGTGGCGCAGCAAGGCCACTGAGGGCTGCACCCCAACATGTGCTTCGCAATAATAAGCAAAGATTGCCAGGAGAAGGACGGAGTTGGGATGGAGATGCAGAGCCTGTAGCTTGTAATGGCGGAGGATAGAGAAGAAGAACTCGGAGAAGGGAGGCACCAGGCCAGCAACAATGGCACTTACGAAGAGCGGATAGAAGGTGCTCCTTTGACCCTCAGGGGTGGCGGAGCCGGCCTTGAACACCTTCTCCCCGTTGACGCCACACGCCGTCGCCATCCTGCGCAACCGGGCAAGGCCCGCCTCCGACACGTTCGGCGAGTCCAGGGCAGACGAGTACCAAGCTGCAGCCGGGGGCTGACGAGGCGCCATGGCTCCCTAGGCCACGCGGTCAGAGCAGATCTGGAAATCTCGAAGGAAGGAAGGAGAGGCGCAAGAAAGGGGATCTGAGCAGCAACTGGAGAAAGCAAGAAGCAAGGCCTAGGCGGATGCCACTCCTTTATCAACTCGCACGGTTACTGAGGCGCCCACGTCCAGTCAACCGCCACGCGGTGCCCAAAGCCGCAGGCTGTTAGGGCCCGCGGCGCTTCGCCCTTGCCCTTCCGCCTCCCTACACGACCAAGTCCGGGCGCGCCTTGGGCCCGGGGGCTACTGTCGATGTTCTGGGAACGGGGGTCCCCAGACTTGCCTGCCTGCGGCCTGCGGCATGGCTCAAAGGGGGGCCCAGCATGGCCCATCTTCACCAACACAAACCCAAGACCCTCGCGAGGGGCCGAGCCTCGCGAGGCAGACGATGTGAAGCTTCCTCAGGCACGGCCTTGTCAGGCTGACTCACGAGGAGGCGGAGAGATCAAGGCGGGGTACCTCACGAGGTGCCCATGACGCAAGCCATGACAACTCAGGGCGCCAGGCGGGTGCCAGCCCGTGTAGTGTCCTCCTTTCCTCTTTGGTGCAAAGGGGGCTAGTGCAGCCGTAGAGTATCGAGGCATCAGGCAAAGGTTGCCATTTCGGTGCAACGAGACCAAGACCAGGAGGACTACGAGACGGAGGTCACCGTGGAGCCCAAGACGGTGTCATCACCAGAGCTTTGCGCAGGCGAAGACTACTTTTGTCAGGATAGCTGATACTTGTTGTCCTCCTTCAAATTAGCCCGCCATTGTTGGCTCCCTTCCCGCTCAATATTTGGGGAGAGGACTAGGGCCTCTATAAATAGGACCAGCCACCCACATAGAAGGAGAGAGAGAAGGATAGAGGACGAAAAAGAGGAAGGAAGAGGCTCGTTAGATCGGTCGGTCGGGCAGAGAGAGAGAGAGAGAGAGAGAGAGAGAGAGAGAGAGAAAGGTGACTGAACTCCTCCGAGCAGTTCATCGCCCCAGCCAAGAACAGACCCTCGCGAGGCTATTCTTCCTTGTATTGTTCATCATCATCAGCCCAAGAGGCAATCCACACACCACACACTGGAGTAGGGTATTACACCACAACGGTGGCCCGAACCATTATAAACCATGTGTCTCTTGTGTTGTTCTTTCCTTAGTTTAGATCTTAGCATGGCGGAGGGGTGCAGGTAGGTAGGAGGCGAAATCTCCGCGCGTACCCCAGTGTTCGAACCTCAAGGGTCTACCGAAACCCGAAATCCGACACGAGGAAGCAAAGGCGCGGGGAGGAAAGGAAGATGGGGCTAGATTTTGTCGAGGGGTCATGGGGGTAGGTCCAGTAGGCGTCGATGACGTCGGGGAGGCCGCGGGATGGCCACCCAGTGGCTGATCCGGCCATGGATGCCACACATACGTCCACCGCGACTGGTGAACATGAGAAGAAGAAAGAGGGTAAGTGGACTGATTGGTCGGCTACGGCCTAGTCTGGCCTGATCCCCTCTTTTCCCTTTTTTTATGTTCCTGCTTTCTTATCTTTTCAAAGAAAAACAGTTTTATAAAATATCACACTTGCTTCTAAATTAGTATAACAAAATAGTCCACTGCCACAATTAGTTTAGGACCAAAATAAAATACTTTGTAATTTTATTATTTAAAAAGCATTTATTAAATATTTTGGCCACCGCTTTAAATAGTTTAGGGCACTTAGACATTTTGCAAAATGTTGGTTCACCACCAATATTATCAAAGGAATATTTGCAACACTTTGAACACTTTTATTTTCATGTTCGTGAATTTAAATTTTTACTTTAAATTTGAACTTTAAATTTGACTTTGAGTTTTACCAAGGGGCAAATTTACGTAGTAAGCAGGGTGACTTGGCATCATTTGTGTGGAGTTACTATAGCATGATTCTCAGGGTGTCACAAATCTCCTCCACTACAAAAAATCGCGTCCCGAGATTTAAGAGGAGTAAGGGGGAAAGTTCTGGTTACGAAATTCTAACGGTTTTTTTTGTTCTTGGTTGCTCTTCTCGAAGAAGTTGATTACTTTGTTGATGTCTTCATTTCCCTGCATCAATGCCTCATGATGATGCACCTACTACATGTTATGATCCATAACCCCTGGGGTGACAGTAATTGGGATACTTCCCCGGTGATGACCATAGTTTGAGGAGTTCATGTATTCACTATGTGTTAACGCTTTGTTTCGGTTCCCTATTAAAAGGAGGCCTTAATATCCCTTAGTTTCCTTATGAACCCCGCTGCCACAGGTAGGTAGGACAAAAGATGGCATGCAAGTTGTTTTCCATAAGCATGTATGACTATTTACGGAATACATGCATACATTATATTTATGAACTGGAGCTAGTTCTATGTCGCCCTAGGTTATGACTATTATATGATGAATATCATCCAACGAATTCATAGATCCAATGCCTACGAGTTTTCCACATATTGCTCTTGCCAAGTTACTATTGCTATTGCTACTGTTAGAACTGCTACAAAACTATTACTGTTGTTACCGTTACCACTGCTATTGTTACCATTGCTATCAAACCATCATACTACTATGCTACTAATCACTTTGCTGGAGATATTTAATCTCCCATTGTGGTTGGATTGACAACTCAACTGCTAATACTTAAAAATATTCTTTGGCTCCCCTTGTGTCGAATCAATAAATTTGGATTGAATAATCTACCTTCAAAAACTGTTGCGATCCCCTGTTGTAACACCCTGGATGTAGCTTTCCCAATTTGTACTCCAACTCTTGCCGTTTCCGGCGTTAAGTTATATTTATTTCCTCGGGTTCGGGTTTTGTCTTCGTGTGTTGTTATCGTTGTCATGCATCTCATATCATGTCATCATGTGCATTGCATTTGCATACATGTTCGTCTCATGCATTCGAGCATTTTCCCCGTTGTCCATTTTGCATTCCGGCGCTTTGTTCTCCTCCGGTGGTCATTTCTAGCTTTCTTTCGTGTGTGTGGATTAAACATTTCCGGATTGGACCGAGACTTGCCAAGCGGCCTTGGTTTACTACCAGTAGACCGCCTGTCAAGTTTCGTATCATTTGGACTTCGTTTGATACTCCAACGGTTAACCGAGGGACCGAAAAGGCCTCGTGTGTGTTGCAGCCCAACACCCCTCCAATTTGGCCCAAAACCCACCTAACTCTACTCCATCTTCTAGATCGTTCGATCATGATCGCGTGGCCGAAAACCGCACCTCATTTGGACTCTCCTAGCTCCCTCTATGCCTATAAATAGACCCCTTCCCCGAAATCCGGATCCCCCCCTCGTCCAAATCCTAGAAATTGCCTCCGCGCCGGCCGGACACGTCCGTCCGGGACGGACACATCCGCCGCCGCGCCCCAGCCTACCGACGCTTGCCACCTGTCCCGCCGCCACCCGCGCCCG
>NC_041392.1:238075641-238078159 GCF_002162155.2 Triticum dicoccoides | reverse complement strand
ACTTCCTCCGCTGCGGCCGGTGCGCGCCCCCCGCCCGAGGAGCCGCCCCTCGTCGCCGGCCGCCGTCTCCGCCGCCCCTCGCCTCGGCCTCGCCTCCTCACCGCCGGATCCGGCCACCTCCCGGCGTACCGGAGCTCCGGCGAACAGTGTCTCTGGCGACCTCGTTTTCCATGCACGATCTGGATCCGGATCTGATCTTGAGGTTGACCTAATTTTTGCCCGAAACCCTAATTTTCATGCCTACTTTGACCTGTGATAACTTTTCATCCGTAGCTCCGATTTGGGCATATAGCATATCAAAATGTTCATCTCAGAGAGTACATCATTTTATTCCATTGCATCATTTTCATTTGAGTTAATCTTGATGCCCGAAATGCCGTTAGAAGAGGGCTACTTGAGATAATTGTCAGATCTGCTACTCCGTTTAGCTTTTTGTCATTTGTGCCATGATTAATGTGTGCATGAGATGCCCTGATGTTCTACATGTGTTTTGTTAAGGGTTTTGTCATCTTTCCAGAGGTGCAACCCATGTATTTTTGTGATGTGTGTGGTGACTTGTGCAAGCTTGCAAAGTGGTGCACTTGCTAATTTTGTTTTCAGGGACTTAGTAATTTCACTAAGACCTGCAGCTGTTTATCTCATGATGCCATATGTTCATGTTGTTTCCTAGTGATCCGTGCCTCTTTTGAGGATGATCAGTAAGGATGTTTTGTTAACCTTGTAGTGCTCTATCCATCCATGTCTTTGTTTGCAATTATGGAGCACCCTAGCTTGAGTTAATCGAGCTCTACTTTTGCTACTTTGTGAATCTGGGCAGATTGTCAACTTGTTTGCAATTTTGCCGATGATGTTGTAGTTGATCCGTGCATGCTATGCTATTGTTCTTGCCATTTCTAGCTTGCATTTTGTGCCTTCTTGATGGGTGTATGCTTGTCGTTCCATGACTTGCACCATAGTGAGTGCATCGAGCTCGTGAACATGCCTACTTGAGTTATATTTCAGCTTGCTCCAGTTTTCACTAAGTCTGAAAACTGATTATGTTTTTGCTATGTTCACGTGCTTGCAATTGTATTTTCTGATCCCTTTTGGCTCAAGGTCACTAAGGGACTTTTGTTAAGCTCTTTGAGTAGCTCCTTGCCATGCTTTACTTTGCCATGTTCAGATCCTGTAGCATGTAGTTTTGTTGCTCCGAAGAGGGCTACCTGATCTGAAATTCCAGACAAGTGTTAATTTCACTAAGTCTGAGATCTGTTTGCCATATGCATTTTTGCCATGCTTGTTTGAACCTGTTAATGGATGAATTGGCCGTAGCTCAGTGCTAGACTTTTGTTAAGAATCTTGTATGCATCCCTGCCATGTATTTTGTTGTCATATTTGGGTGCTGTAGCATGTTCATTTCATTGCATTTAGATGCCTACTTGCTGTAAATCGCAGAACGGTGTCATATTCGAATCGCTTGCCATTTCCAAACCGTAACTCCGATTCCGGCGTTCTTTATATCGTTTTCAAGCGATTTCGTCTCATATTTCCAGTGGCACACTTTGTTTTCCAAGTTGAGGCCAGGTTCATACATTTCCTGTCATATCTTGCATTTTGCATCCCGCATCGCATTCCGCATAGCATATCATCATTTCATCATATTGCTTGGTCTTGCACGTGGTTGATTGTATCCTTGTTGCTTGTTTGTCTTGTTTGGGTAGAGCCGGGAGACGAGTTCGCTAACGAGGAGCCCGTTGAGTTTGCTTTTGAGGATCTAGTCAACTCTGACAACTGTGCAGGCAAGATGATCATACCCTCGAAATCACTACTATCTTTGCTATGCTAGTTTGCTTGCTCTTTTGCTATGCCAATGCTATGATGCCTACCACTTGCTTGCAAGCCTCCCAAATTTCCATGTCAAACCTCTAACCCACCATGTCCTAGTAAACCATTGATTGGCTATGTTACCGCTTTGCTCAGCCCCTCTTGTAGCGTTGCTAGTTGCAGGTGAAGATTGAAGGCGTTCCTTGTTGGAACAATTATTTACTTGTTGGGATATCATTATATTATCTTGCTATCTTAATGCATCTATATACTTGGTAAAGGGTGGAAGGCTCGGCCTCTCGCCTAGTGTTTTGTTCCACTCTTGTCGCCCTAGTTTCCGTCATATCGGCGTTAAGTTCCCGGATTTTGCGTTCCTTACGCGGTTGGGTTATAATGGGAACCCCTTGATAGTTCGCCTTGATTAAAGCTTTTCCAGCAATGCCCAACCTTGGTTTTATCATTTGCCACCTAGCCTTTTCTTTCCCTTGGGTTCTGCAGACTCAAGGGTCATCTTATTTTAACCCACCCCCCCCCCGGGCCAGTGCTCCTCTGAGTGTTGGTCCAAACTAGAGCCCCTTGCAGCGCCACCTCGGGGAAACTCGAGGGCTGGTTTTAGTTGTACAGATTGCTTATCTGAGTGTGCCCTGAGAAAGAGATATGTGCAGCTCCTATCGGGATTTGTCGGCACATTCGGGCGGTGTTGCTGGTCTTGTTT
>NC_041392.1:238064963-238075285 GCF_002162155.2 Triticum dicoccoides | reverse complement strand
CCTAGTGTTTTGTTCCACTCTTGCCGCCCTAGTTTCCGTCATATCGGTGTTATGTTCCCGGATTTTGCGTTCCTTACGCGGTTGGGTTATAATGGGAACCCCTTGATAGTTCGCCTTGATTAAAGCTTTTCCAGCAATGCCCAACATTGGTTTTACCATTTGCCACCTAGCCTTTTCTTTCCCTTGGGTTCTGCAGACTCAAGGGTCATCTTATTTTAACCCCCCCCCCCCGGGCCAGTGCTCCTCTGAGTGTTGGTCCAAACTAGAGCCCCTTGCAGCGCCACCTCGGGGAAACTCGAGGGCTGGTTTTAGTTGTACAGATTGCTTATCTGAGTGTGCCCTGAGAAAGAGATATGTGCAGCTCCTATCGGGATTTGTCGGCACATTCGGGCGGTGTTGCTGGTCTTGTTTTAACCTGTCGAAGTGTCTGGAGTTACCGAGATACCGAGTCTGATCGGAACGTCTTGGGAGGATGTCTATTCCTTCATTGACCGTGAGAGCTTGTCATGGGCTAAGTTGGGACTCCCCTGCAGGGATTTGAACTTTCGAAAGTCGTGCCCGCGGTTATGGGCAGATGGGAATTTGTTAATGTCCGGTTGTAGATAACTTGAACCTTAACTTAATTAAAATGAATCAACTGAGTGTGTTACCGTGATGGCCTCTTCTCGGCGGAGTCCGGAAGTGGACACGGTGTTGGAGTAACGTTTGCGCAGGTTGCTCTCTAGTTTCTCGCTCGCGCTTTGCCTCCTCTTCTCGCTCTCTTTTGCGAATAAGTTAGCCACCATACTTGCTAGTCGCTTGCTGCAGCTCCACTTATATTTACCTTGCCATACCTATAAGCTTAAATAGTCTTGATCGCGAGGGTGCGAGATTGCTGAGTCCCTGTGGCTCATAGATTACTATTACACCAGATGCAGGGCCTGATGATTCTGCTCCAGGAGACGCGTTTGAGATCAAGTGGGAGTTCGACGAAGACTCTCAACGTTACTATGTTTTCTTTCCCGATGATCAGTAGTGGTGCCCAGTTGGGGGTGATTGGGACCGTTGTCGCATGTTGGGTTCTCTTTTATTTTTGGCGCCGTAGTCGGGCCATGAGTGTTTGGATGATGTAATGTTATTTATGTACTTGATTGATGTGGCGAGTGTAAGCCAACTATGTTATCTCCCCTTTATTATTTATATTACATGGGATGTTGTGAAGATTGCCTAACTTGCGACATATGCCTTCAATGCGATTATGTCTCTAAGTCGTGCTTCGACACGTGGGAGCTATAGTCGCATCGAGGGTGTTACACCTATACTTGTGGGTTATCAATAACGCATCAAGAACAATATGTGAAAAGCTTGTAGGCACTGGATCAATGATTTTGTTGGATGGTATTCATCACATAACATTCATAACCTTGGGCTACACACAACTAGCTCCAATTCATCAATATAATGTAGGCATGTATTCCATATATAGCCATATGTGCTTATGGAAAAGAACTTGCATGACAACTTTTGTCCTACCCTCCCGTGGCAGCGGGGTCCATATGGAAACAAAGGGATATTAAGGCCTCCTTTTAATAGATAACCGAAACAAATCATTAACACATAGTGATACATGAAATCCTCAAATTACGGTAATCACCGGAAAGAATCCCAATTATTGTCACCTTGGGGTATGCGGATCATAACACGAATAGGTGGATATAACTTGCAAGATTGGATCACGAACATAGATATAATGGTGAAAACGTAAATGGTTCAGATCTAAAATCATGGCACTCAGTCCCGAGTGACAAGCATTAAGCATAGCAAAGTCATAGAAACATCAATCTCAGAACATAGTGGATACTAGGGATCAAGCCTTAACAAAACTAACTCGATTACATGATAAATCTCATCCAACCCATCACCGTCCAGCAAGCCAACGTAGGAATTACTCACTCCCAGTAGTGAGCATCATGGAATTGGTGATGGAGGATGGTTGATGATGACGAAGACGAAAGATCCCCCTCTCCGGAACCCTGAACGGGCTACAGATATGGCCTCCCGATGAAGAACAGGAGGTGGCAGGGGCTCTGTATCGTAAAATGCAATGATTCTTCCTTGATTATTTTTTTCTCCAAAAATAGGAATTTATAGATTTGGAATTAGGGTCAGCGGAGCCTCGTGGGCCCCACTACCCACCAGGGCGCGTCAGAGGGGGTGGCGCGCCCTGGTGCCTAGTGGGCAGCTGGGAGCCCCCTCCAGTGGGTCTTGGTTCTAGTAATTTTCATTTATTTCAAAATAATTCTCCAAAAAGTTTCGTACGATTCCTATAACTTCTATTTATGCACAAAAATAACACCACGGTAGTTCTGCTGAAGACGACATCAGTCCGGGTTAGTTTCATTCAAATCATGCAAATTAGAGTCCAAAATAAGAGCAAAAGCGTTAGAAAAAGTAGATACGATGGGGATGTATCAATCATCAAAAATAAATGGAACATCTTTTTGCAAGAGATTAGTAAGAGGCCTAGAAATTTTAGAGAAGTCTTCAATAAATCTCCTATAGAAACTAGCATGACCAAGGAAACTTCTTATACCTTAATATCTTTAGTACATTGCATTTTCTCAATTGCATCATCTTTAGCCTTGTCCACTTCAATACCTCGTTTAGAAATTTTATGCCCCAAGACAATACCTTCATTCACCATAAAGTAGCACTTCTCCCAATTCAAGACAAGGTTAGTTTGTTCACATCTCCGCAAAACTCGATGAAGATTGCTTAAGCAGTCATCAAAAGAAGTCTCGTAAATGGAGAAATCATCCATGAAAACCTCAACAATCTTTTCACAGAAATAAGTGAACATAGCAGTCATACATCTTTGGAAGGTAGCAGGTGGACTGCATAAACCAAAAGGCATACGTCTATAAGCGTAAGTTCCAAAAGGACAAGTAAAAAGTAGTTTTCTCTTGATCTTCTTGTGACACGTGTATTTGAAAGAAACCGGAATATCCATCAAGAAAGCAAAAGCGTGTGTGCTTAGATAGTATTTCTAGCATTTGATCTATAAAAGGCAAGGGGTAATGATATTTTCTAGTAGCTTTGTTTAATTTCCTAAGATCGATTACCATCCTATAACCAGTTACAATTCGTTCTGGAATAAGTTCATTTTTATCATTAGGAACAACGGTAATGCCTCCTTTCTTAGGAACACAATGAACAGGATTTACCCATCTACTATCAGCTATAGGATAAATTATATCTGCTTTAAGAAGCTTTAATATTTTAGTTCTTACCACATCCTTCATCTTAGGATTTAATCTTCGTTGATGATCGACCACTGGTTTAGCATCATGCTCCATATTAATCTTGTGCTGACATAGAGTGGGACTAATGCCCTTAAGATCATCAAGAGTATATCCAATAGCAGCACGTTGCTTTCTCAAAGCTTTCAGTAATATCTTTTCTTCATGCTTTAAAAGGTTAGCACTAATAATAATAGGATATATCTTCTTTTAATCAAGATAAGTGTATTTCAATGTATTAGGTAATTGTTTTAATTCAAACACAGGATCACCTTTAGGTGGAGGTGGACCTCCAAGAGTTTCAACAGGCAAATTGTGTTTAAGGATAGGTGGTTGATTAAGGAACATCTTATCTATTTCATTCCTTTCATTCATGTGCATATCATTTTCATGGTCTAGCAAATATTGTTCTAACGGGTTAGTAGGAGGTACGACAATAGAAGCAAGACCAATAATTTCATATTTACTAGGCAAATCCTTATCATGAGGTTGCCTATGCAACTTAGAGAAATTAAACTCATGAGATACATCACCAAAGTTAACACTCACAGTTTCTTTAGTGCAATCAATCTTAGTATTAATTGTATTCAAGAAAGGTCTACCAAATATAATGGGAGAAAAATCATCTTGAAATGGACTAGAAAATCAGTAGGGTATTTTATTTTTCCACACAAGACTTCAACATCTCTAACAATCCCAAGTGGTGAAATAGTATCTCTATTCGCAAGCTTAATAGTAACATCAATATGTTCTATCTCAATAGGTGCAATATCATTCATAATCTCTTGATATAAGGTAAATAGAATAGCCCTAGCACTCAAATCACATAAGCCATGGTAACAATGAACTTCTATTTTAACTAATACAAAAGGCATGCCAATGACGTGCTTTTTCTTATCTTTAGGATCAGGTTTAGCAATTCTAGTAGCTTCACTACAGAAATAAATAACATGCCCATCTATACTATCGGCCAAGAGATCTTTAACCATAGCAACATTAGGTTCAAATTTAATTTGTTTAGAGGGTCTAGGTGCTCTAATATTACTTTTATTAACCACAGTTGAAACTTTAGCATGTTCCTTTATCCTAGCAGGAAAAGGTGGTTTCTCAATATAAGTGGTAGGCAAAACTGGATCAACATTGTAAATGATAGCTTCATCTTTAACTATAATGAGTTCTTCAATCTTTTCTTTAATAGGTGGGTGATATTTAAACCACTTATACTTAGGGAGATCAACATGAGTAGCAAATGATTCACAAAAGGAAGCTACTATCTCAGAGTCAAGTCCATATTTAGTGTTAAACTTATGAAAAGCATCGGTATCCATAAAAGATTTAACACAATCAAACTTAAGAATTATACCTAACTCTTTAACTTTGTCGAGTTCCCAATTTTCGTAGTTGCATTTAATTCTTTCCATAAGATCCCATCTGAATTCAATAGTTTTCTTCACAAAAGAAGCAGTTGAAGAAGAATCGAGCATGGTTTGACCATCATGAGAAAGCTAAGCATAAAAATTTTGTAAGATAAATTCTCTTGAGAGGTCATGATTGGGGCATGTGTACATCATGTACTTAAGCCTCCCCCAAGGTTGAGCGATAGTTTCTCCTTCACGATGCCAAAAGTTATTTTCATATATAGAGAGAGAGTAGCACTATTCTGATCCTGGGATCAGAATAGTTATTTGGATCACGGATGGCCCTATAAGGCGCGACCGATAGGTTCCCGAACTCCCAAACTCAAAGCCTAACGAACAAAGAGAAGGCCCAAACAAAAACAATCCCCTCGAACCCCACATTCCCCGCCTCTCTCCCACGCTCTCCCCCGATTCCCCGTCGTCGCCATCTCCGTCGATGCGCGCCTCCTCCCCCACGCCAGTGGGCCTCCTTCCCACTCCCCAGCTATAGCCGCCGCCCACCACCACCCACCCATCGTGCCAGACCCAACCACACAAGCGCCTCTCCCCCATAGTGGCCGCCGAGCCCGCCCTGGCCCCAACCACCAGATCCGAGCGCTGTTGTAGTGCCCCCATCCTCCAGATCACGCGGCCTCGTTCGGACCCCAACCACAGGATCCATCCGCCGCCAACCGTCCTCCTCCGCCGGCTCCCGACCTCTCCTACCCCCGCCTCTTCTCGTCGCCGGCGCATCATGCGACTGGAGCACACGCAGATCGGGTGTTCTCCCACGGTGCGCCACCTCCCAGCTGTAGTGCCGCCCCGCCAAGCCTTCTGACCACCGTCGGCCACCTCTCCTCCCAGACGATACTCCACAATGAGGATCTCGATTGGGGTCATCCAGGTGCTCGCCGTGGATGAGGAAGGCCAACAAACCACAGTGGGTTGCAGTCTCTCTGCTTTGCCCTACCCGTGTCCCTCCCTGTTCTGCCTCCTTGCCATGCCCGTGTCGGCTTCCCAACCATCTATCTCGAGCATGCAGTCCAACGTCTCACGCAGGAGTAGTCCGGCCGCATGCCTCACTGAATTTTTTGTCCATCCATGAACCTGATAGAATGCATGGCGCTGTTGAAAAAATGACGCCGCTGACCGATGCCCCATCACAGAACACGCGGTGCAGTTCACTAGGGAGTCTCGCTCCTACGAGCCCCTGTAGCCACTTTGCCATCTCCCTGCGCTGGTCCACCCGAGCTCTGTCTCCGATCCTACTCTCTATTTGATGTTTTCATCAATAGCATCGGCAAATGTAAAGTTTTTTGTGAATGAACATATCATCTCAAAAAATGGATACAACAAAAATGTTGTCCTACTGTGTAACTTTTTTGACTTTAATATTTGTTTATGCAAAGGTCAAAATTTTGTGTTCGGGAAGGTCAAATTATGTTAATTATAACATAACATGTTGTTGTTTTTTTGGTTTGGGGGTTTTCGAAACTTGGGTTTTTCCATCGGTTTTGAGGGGAATCAATTGTGGTTTGCTTATTGGTTGTTCTGTTATAACTAACATATTTACAATTCACGAGAAGGACAAGTATGTTAATTGTAAAAAACATATTATAATACAGACAACTCAATATTGTGTTGGAGAAGGTCAAGCATGTTATTTGTAAGTATGTTAGAGAAAGTCAAGCATGTTCAAGATGCTCAACAAAAAAAGGCATTTTAGAATTATTGTTTGTTTATCAAAAAAATGGAAAATCAAGGAGATCCTAAATGAAAGAACATACAGTAAACAAAACTATGGAATTAAATAGAGGAACATGGTTAGTTCACAAAAAAAGATAGAACTACCGAACTTCAAAGATTATGGTCATTGAAGTTTGAAATGAGGAAAAATAAACACATTAGAAAATAATAGAACAAGTCAACAAAGATTATATAAAAAAGTCATTTTACCTGTTCTAAAATAATTCTAGAAGTTCAGAGATGCTAACAAGAGAAGTAGAGACAACACGTTAGAAGAAAAAATGGTTAAACAAACACAACAAAAACATGGAATTAAGAAAAAAACACATCATAGGTGCACGCACAAAAAAGTAGATATAGTTTTGGTTGAAGCTCATTTGCTTTCGGATAAACATGCAACATTTGGAAAAAAACTAGAGGTTCAAATTTAAATAATGGAGAAGTTCAATATTTATTACAATATCAAGAAGGTCAAATTGAAAAAACCGAGCAGTTCAAAAAGTTTATAAAAATAGTTTTTTCTTCTTTTAAAAAATAAGACCTAGAAGTTCAACTTTAGATAATTGAGCAGTTCGATATTTATTACATAACTAGGACTTTTCCCGTTACTAATTAATAAAACCAAGAAGTCCAAAATTAAACAAATATGAAGTTGTTTATGCTTATAAAAACTCGGAATTTCCCCAATGCTAAATATTAAAACCAAGAAGTTCAATTTCAAAAAAAGGAGTAGTTCAATGTATATAAAAAACTCAGGCTTTCACGTTAGTAGAGTATAAAACCAAGAAGTTAAATTGGAAAAAGTAGAGCAGTTTCATATTTATTTGAAAAAATCAGATTTTTCTAGTTACTAAATAATAAAACCAATATGTTCAATTTCAAATAACTAAGAAGTTCGATGTTTCTAAAAACCTCCAATTTTCACATTTCTAAAAATACACAATGAAGTTCAAATAAAAAAAGGTGGAGCGGTTCAATATCTATAAAAAACTCAGATATTTTCGCGTAACTGAGAGAAGTTCAGATTGATAACTACCAGAAGTTCACGTAGTACACGGTGTGCATTTGTATGAAAAAAAGAATGAAAATCAAAGGCTAAAAGTTTTGTTGCTAGAAGTTCAAGTGCTTAGCCCGAGAAAGTTCAAAAATTCTTGTGAGAGAGGTTGAACAAAAATACGTGACATAAGTTCCAAGGTGAAAATAGCAGGAAGTTTAACTACTACACGGAATGTGTTTCAGATAAGAATATAAGCATAGAAAACTAAAAGCTTGAAATGTTTGTTGCAAGAAGTTCACGTGCTCCTCCCGGTGAAGTTTGAGATCTCTAGTGTGAGACGTCCAACCTTCAATTACATGTTAAAAACAAGGAAAAACGATGTTGTTTTTGCCATTTTGTTGCAAGAAGTTCACGTGCTCCTCCGTGCATGATTCAGAATTTATATTGCGGGACATCCTACCTCCAATTACATGTTTAAAATGGCAAAAAAATGATGTCCGACCTTCAATTATCAACATATACACAAAAATGTGACAGAAGTTCATAGTGAAAACAACGAGAAGTTCAAGTACTGCAAGGAATGCATTTTAGGTGAGAATAAAAGTATAGAAAAATAAAAGCTTAAAAGGTATGTTGAAAGAAGTTCAAGTGCTCTGTCAGGGGAAGTTCAAAAATTCTTGCGAGAGAGGTTCACCATGTATTTCCATGTTCAAAAAACACAAAAAAAGAAATTGTTTTTTTTTGCATTTTAAAACTAATTCTCTCAATCCACAAAGAAGCAGTTATTGTTTAGGAGCAGTTTGATTTCAAAAAGGAAATCAAAAAAATTGAATTATAAAAATGGGAAAAGTTCATGTACTACATGGTGTGTGTTTAATATGCGAAAAATGAATAAAAAGGCAAGGTCCAACTTTTTTGTTGCTATAAGTTCAAGTCCTCGGTCGGAGAAAGTTAAAATTTTATTGTGAGAGAGGTTTGTACAAAAGAAATATTATTTGTGTAACACTGACGAATGGATGAGAAAATTACAAATGAAAGTATGTCACAGAAGTTCAAAGCGAAAACAGCAAGAAGTTCAACTACTACAAAGAATGAATTTCAGATGATTTTTTTAAATCGTCGTGAGTATGAGAAAACGATCAACACGGGAAAGTTGCATGTTTACATCAGCTTTCCACCGGTATATCACTTGCTCAATTCCGATTAGTGTTCCGATGAGTGGATGATGAGCTACGGGCAAAAAAGCATGTCAAAACAGAATGAAGTTCAAGTAGACATGCCGAGAAGTCCAAGTTCTTCACACGGTGCATTTTTGAAGAATCCGTTTCGCAATAAAGGTAGAACGAATGATCTCATCATTTTCTAAATTACTTGAAAACGGCTAGGAATCAGAGAAAACCATCAACATGAAAAAGTTTCGCATTTTCCGTAGCTTTTCAATGGTACATTTTTTGCCCCATTCCAAAAAAGTTTCTAGAAATTACGGCGAAAATATGTTTTTAGCTATTTTCAAAATTGACTTAAAATAATAAGGAATTTGGAGAAACAATATATATCAAAAAGTTTCGCATTTCCTCAAACTTTCCAACGCCATATCATTTATTGCATTCGGATGTACGGTTAAAAAATTAGCTTGAAAATACAAACTCCGTGGAACTTGTACCGTTTTCTAAATCACTTTTAAACCATTCAAAATTAGAAGAAAAAAATATCAACATGAAAAAGTAGCGCATTTTCATAAACTTTCCAATGCCATATCATTTGCCTCAATTGGATCAGCCATTTTGAAATGGCATCGAAAATACGAAGTCGGCTGTTCGGTTTCTGAAATTTTACGATTTTCCAAATTACTCTTTAACCATAGGAAATTAGAGAAATCTTTCAACATGTGGAAGGAGCGGATTTGTAGCAGCTTTCCAACGCCATATTATTTGCCTCATTCCGATAATCAGTTTAGAAATGCGATTGAAAATACGATTCACGTTTTTTGTATGAAGAAAAAACAGTTTTCAAAACTGCTCTTAAACCGCTTATGTTTTGCCAAAAATTTAACTTGGATCATGATACTCGTGTCCATAGCTTTCCAACAGTATATCGCAAGCCTCTTTGGGCAATGTTGGCGGAAGTTCAACCTAGCACCGGGGGAAGTTCAGGTCGAACAGTTCATGTAGTAAAATTGCAATAGATGCAAGTTCATCATGACCCGAGAGAAAAATCCGCCAACGAGCAAGATTCCTATTTAAAATGGACATTTAATTGCTAAAAACCGTTTCTAGATTACACTTACATCATATAGAATACAACTAACCAGAATAATTCGCGCGGAGAGACACGGTTGCGAAGATAGCCCGAAGGTCGGGTTCCTATAGAGGGAAGTTCACGCGTGTAACTCAGGAAGTTCATGTTGTGTTCAGAATAATATTCTGATCCCGTGATCAGAATAGTGTTTAGGTAGTATATATAGGACAAATTTTATCTACCACCAATGATAGTTACCACCACTTAAGATTTGTATGTTGTATGTAGTATCTATCAAGTTGGAGAGTATGTACGCGTAGTATGTAGTATATAAGAATGTTTAGGTAGTATATATAGTACTTTTTAGGTAGTATGCATTGTATTTTCAGTATGCTTTATTTTACGTACAAATATATATGTATTTCACAAATATAATAAAACCATGGGCCAACTTGGAATTTTTTTCATGTTACCCACTTTGCATTTTCATATATAATATATGAATATACTTATAATGATAAAGTAGCATATAGAATATCATATGGTAGTATATGAGACATGTGGGGTAACTACCACCGGGCCGGGAAAATTCATCCTACCACCCAGTGATAGTTACCCCACATGTGAAAATTTATCCTACCACCCGGTGGTAGTTACCCCACATGT
>NC_041392.1:238050997-238064930 GCF_002162155.2 Triticum dicoccoides | reverse complement strand
TGGTAGTATATATATTCTATTTTATTATTTTAAGTATGTTCATATACTATATATAAGATACTCCAAATTAAGTTACATAAAAAAACTGCAAGTTGGCCGATTTTTATTATATTTGTGAAATACGTACATATTTATACGTAAAAGAGAGCACACTCAAAATACGAAACGTATTACCAAAAAATAGTATATATACTATCCAAACATTCTTATATATTACATATTACGCGTACATACTCTCCGATTTGATAAATACTACATACAACATACAAAACTCAAGTGGTGGTAACTACCACTAGTGATAGATAAAATTTGTCATATATATAATTTCAATCACGATGAACCAAATTCATAGGATAAAACTGTTGATGAAATTCCAATCTCAATTAGTTCCAATATCATCACATAGCCTATGCCATGTCAATGCCTTTCCCTTCAAATATAAAAGGAAAATGTTCTTCTTAATATATCTCTAGGTAGACCTACAAGCTTAAATAATCCACAAATTTAATCCACATAGATTAGGTATATATCAGGATGTATTGTTCCATCTCTTGCATAAGGATTAGCTGTATACATAGAATAGGTGCATATCAGGATATATTGTTCTATCTCCTGCATAAGGATTAGCTAGCAGTTTCTCTATCATACCCAAAGAAATCTCACAATAAATATTTTTAGTAGGTGTGGTAGGTTGAGGAGCAACTCTTTGTGCTTCCTGTCGAGGTGAAGATACCCCAAACAAACCCCTCAAAGGATTGTTTTCCATAGTAATAAGTGATAGTAAATTCAGCACATAATATAAATGTTTCCTTAACAAATTCCACTCACCAAAGGCACTTCACTCCCCCGGCAATGGTGCCAGAAAAGAGTCTTGATGACCCACAAGTATAGGGGGTCAATTGTACTCCTTTCGATAAGTAAGAGTGTCGAACCCAACGAGGAGCAGAAGGAAATGACAAGCGGTTTTCTGCAAGCACTGAAATTATCGGTAACAAGTAGTTTGATAGCAAGGTAATTTGTAACGCGCAATAAGAAGTAATGGTAAGAAAAATGAAGAAAGGTAGCCCAATCCTTTTTGTCGCAAAGGACAGGCCGAAACTGTCTCTTATAATAAGCAAAGTGTTCTTGAGGACACACGAGAATTTCATCTAGTCACTTTCATCATGTTTGTTTGATCCGCGCTTGTTACTTTGATAATTTGATATGTGTGTGGACCGGTGCTTGGGTGTTGTTCTTACTTGAATAAGCCTCCCACTTATGATTACCACCTCTCGCAAGCATCCGCAACTACGAAAGAAAAATGAAGATAAATCTAACCATAGCATGAAATGTGTGGATCCAAATTAGTCCCTTACGGAATAGCGCATAAACTAGGGTTTAAGCTTATGTCACTCTAGCAACACATCATCTAATTACTACTTCACAATTCATTCACTTAGGCCCAAAGATGGTGAAGTGTCATGTAGTCGATGTTCACATGACACCACTAAGGGAAACAACAACATACATATCATCAAAATATCAAACGAATATCAAGTTCACATGATTACATATCACAAGACTTCTCCCATGTCATCAAGAACAAAAGTAACTACACATAAATCATATTAATGTTCAAGATCAGAGGGGTATTGAATATCATTAAAGATCTGAACATATAATCTCTCGCCAAATAAAGCCACTAGCCTCAACTACTAGATGTAATCAACACTACTAACAACCCACAGGTACCAATCTGAGGTTTTGATACAAAGATTGAATACGAGAGATGAATTAGGGTTTGAGATGAGATGATGCTGGTGAAGATATTAACGAAGATTGGTCCACCCATGATGAGAGTGTTGTTGGTGATGATGATGGCTTCGATCCCCCCCCCCCCCGAAGGAAAGTATCCTCTACGGAATCGCTCCGCCGGAGAGCAAAAGTGCTCGTGCCCAAGTTCCGCCTCGAAATGGCGGCGCTCCATCCCGAAAGTCTTCTCTGTGACACCCGGATAATTAGGCTACAGTAATCCCATGTTAACAATGCCACGTCACCACGGTTACTGTTGTTAATCTCGCATTAGTTCAAAACTGATTCGAAATTCAAATTCAAAAATAGACAAACAACAAAAGTTTTCAAATATTAAAACTAATTGTTCGGGTTGTGTCAAATAATGCATAGGTAATTATGGTGGAGAAACCACATTTTTATAAAAGGTCTAAATGCACTTAAGTAACTAAAATAGTAGGTAAAACAATTAAACAAATGTGTTTTGGATTTTATAAAATACTATACTATTTTGTTCAGGGATAAAACCTTTTGTGGTAGTAGTTATAATTGTAACTCTATTTTAGGTAGGGTTTCATTTTTTGTAAAACAATAAAATGTAAAACTGTAAAAGAAAGATAAATAAAAAGTGAAGAAACAAAATAAATAAAAAGAGAAAAGAAAAGTAAAACAAAAACAAAGAAAAGGAACCCCCCCCTTTCCCTGTTCCCGTGGGCCTCGGCCCACCCGAGCCAACCCACGCAACTGAGGGGATAAGGCCAACCCCCCCGTCTCTCAGCCTTGTCAGCATCCCAGATATTTTCCCTCCCCCTCGCTCGTTCCCCTCTCGCTCGCGCGCTCGCTCCTCCCCGAACGCTGCAGTCGCCGTGCACCCCGAGATCCTGTGGCCACCGTCGCCCCCGTGCCGTGAGGGGTTGTCCCCGAGAAGCGCCATCGTCTACCGCATCGTCTACAAGGACCAGCTCGAGCTCCTCGCCCCTGCATCGAGCTGTTCGCCGTCGTCTTCAACCTTGCACCCGCCGGCGACCTCCGTCGGATTCGTCGTCACCGAGCCTCCCCCGAGCTCGCTAAGCACCTCTACAGGCTCTATGTGAGCTCCCCTTTCGATTCCCCTTCTCCCCCCTCGAATCTTTTCTGTTTCGCCGTTGTTCTGTCGTGACCGAAGCTCACCATGGCCGGAACGCCGGAGCTCCGCTCCTGTGCGTACTCGCCCGCTCCCATCGCGACCTTGGCCTCCCCGTGCGTGCCCACTTCCTCGCCTAGCCGCCACCCCACCATCCGCGCGCCTGCACCGCTCCTCGCGCCGGCCTCGCCCGTCGCCGCCGCTTACTCTGCCTGCTACTGCCTTGGCTTGCTGCTGCTCGCGCTGCTACCTCCGCTGCGTCCGTGCTAGCCACGCTCTGACCGTCCTCTTTTGCTATTGCTTCCCTGCATCCACTCGCCCCCATACGCCCGCAGCTGTCGCCCTGCGCCTGCCGTTGCTCAACGCCGCTCCCACGTCGCCGTCCGCCATGGCCGGAGCTCCGCCTCCGCGAGCTCCTGGCGGCGCCTGTGCGCGTTGGCCGCCTCTGGCCGCACCCTGGCTGCACCCCTCGCGCACCCAGCTGCGTGTGCCCGCGGCTGCCCGACCGCCCGTAGCCGATCCCCGCGCCGTGCGCCATCGGTGGCCGCCATCGCTCCTGCTCGTGTGCGTCTGTGCGTAAGCACAGCCACACGGTGGTGGCCTTTTGCCACTGCATGTGGGGCCGACCGGCTTAATTAGGGGCTAATTTCCCTTTAATTGATTAGTCCATCCTAACCCCCCACTTACCACCGGGCCCCACTTGCTAACTAAAAGAAAATAACACCCTGTTAAAGAATTACAATCAATGACAGGTGGGTCCCATTTGACCCTGTTGACTGGTTAACTACTGTTGACTGTTGACTAGTCAATTGTTGACTCCTGAGTCAGCAGTTGACCAGGCCCACTGTCAGCCTCTTGTACACTGCTAGGTGCACTAGACCGGGTGCACCTAGCCTTTTCCTTCTTTTTTAGAAATTAAATAAATTACAGAATTTCAGGATATTTGTTAAACTTTGAAAAATCATAGAAAAAAAACCGTAAGTCAGATGAAAATACTTTATAATGAAAGTTGCTCAGAACGATGAGACGAGTCCGGATACGCAGCCCGTTCGTCCGCCACGCATCCCTAGCATAGCAAACACACAACTTTTTCCCTCCGGTTCACCGGTCCGAAAACGCGAAATACCAGGGATACTTTCTCTGATGTTTTCCCCTTTCGTCGGTATCACCTCCTACTGCGTTAGGTCACCCCTATCACCGCGTATCACCATGTTATGCTTTTGTGTTGCTTTGATTGCTCTATTATTTATTATATTCCCCCTCCATTACTTCTTTCCGGTAGACTCCGAGACTATTGCCGGTGTCCGTGTGTTCGACTACATCGACGACGAACCCTTCTCTTGCCAGAGCAACCAGGCAAGCCCCCCCCCTTTGATCACCAGATATCACCTACTCTTCTCTATACTGCTTGCATTAGAGTAGTGTAGCATGTTACTGCTTTCCGTTAATCCTATCCTGATGCATAGCTTGTCCTTGCTACTACTGTTGTTACCTTTACCTGCAATCCTAATGCTTAGTATAGGATGCTAGATTATCATCAGTGGCCCTACACTCTTGTCCGTCTTCCATGCTATACTACTGGGCCGTGATCACTTCGGGAGGTGATCACGGACATATACTATATACTTTGCACTGTTACATTACCTGTGGTACTGTTCGGAGTTGGGGGCTGAAGGGGCAGGTGGCTCCATCCCGGTAGAGGTGGGCTTGGGTTCCCGACGGCCCTCGACTGTTACTTTGTGGCGGAGCGACAGGGCAGGTTGAGACCACCTAGGAGAGAGGTGGGCCTGGCCCTGGTCGGCGTTCGCGGATACTTAACACGTTTAACGAGATCTTGGTATTTGATCTGAGTCTGGCCACTGGCCTATACGCACTAACCATCTACGCGGGGACAGTTATGGGCACTCGACGTCGTGGTATCAGTCGAAGCCTCCGTGACGTCAGCGACTGAGCGGCGCGCGCCGAATTGGACTGAAACGCCTGCTAGGCTAGGTCTGCTTCCGGCCGCCCTCGCAACGTGCAGGTGTGCAATGGGCGATGGGCCCAGACCCCTGCGCCATAGGATTTAGACCAGCGTGCTGACCTCTCTGTTGTGCCTAGGTAGGGCTGCGACGTGTTGATCTTCCGAGGTCGGGCATGGCCCAGAAAAATGTGTCTGGCCAAATGGGATCGAGCGTGTTGGGTTATGTGGTGTACCCCTGCAGGGAAGTTAATCTATTCGAATAGCCGTGATCTTCGGTAACAAGACAACTTGGAGTTGTACCTTGACCTTATAACAACTAGAACCGGATACTTAATAAAACACACCCTTCCAAGTGCCAGATACAACCGGTGGCCGCTCTCTCACAGGGCGACGAGGGGAGGATCATCGGTTAGGATTATGCTATGCGATGATACTTGGTGAACTTACCATCTACTCTCTTCTCCTGCTGCAAGATGGAGGTTACCAGAAGCGTAGTCTTCGAAAGGACTAGCTATCCCCCTCTTATTCCAGCATTCTGCAGTTCAGTCCACATATGATACCCTTATTCCATTTGATACCAATCCATACATATGTAGTGTAGCTCCTTGCTTGCGAGTACTTTGGATGAGTACTCACGGTTGCTTTTCTTCCCCTTTTCCCCTTTCCTATATCCGATTGCTACAACCAGACGATGGAGCCCAGGAGCCAGATGCCACTGTCGATGACGACTACTACTACTCGGGAGGTGCCTATGTTGGGGAACGTAGTAATTTAAAAAAAATTCCTACGCACACGCAAGATCATGGTGATGCACAACAATGAGAGGGGAGAGTGTGATCTACGTACCCTTGTAGACCGACAGCAAAAGCGTTAGCACAACGCGGTTGATGTAGTCGTACGTCTTCACGGCCCGACCGATCAAGCACCGAAACTACGGCACCTCCGAGTTTTAGCACACGTTCAGCTCGATGACGATCCCCGGACTCCGATCCAGCAAAGTGTCGGGGAAGAGTTCCGTCAGCACGACGGCGTGGTGACGATCTTGATGTTCTACCGTCGCAGGGCTTCGCCTAAGCACCGCTACAATATTATCGAGGATTATGGTGGAAGGGGGCACCGCACACGGCTAAGAATATGATCACGTGGATCAACTTGTGTGTCTAGGGGTGCCCCCTGCCCCTGTATATAAAGGATCAAGGGGAGGAGGCCGACCCTAGGAGAAGGAGGGAAGGGGGGAATAGGGGAAGGAAGGGAGAGAGGGGCCGCGCCCCAAACCCCTTGTCCAATTCGGACTGGGCTTGGGACGGGCGCGCGCCACCTCCTGGTCCTTTCCACTAAGGCCCATTAAGGCCCATTGCTTCTTTCTCGTATTCCCGTAACTCCCCGGTACCTCCGAAAATACCCGAATCACTCGGAACCTTTCCGATGTCCGAATATAGTCGTCCAATATATCGATTTTTACATCTCGACCATTTCGAGACCCCTCATCATGTCCCCGATCTCATCCAGGACTCCGAACTCCTTCGGTACATCAAAACTCATAAACTCATAATATAACTGTCATGGAAACCTTAAGCGTGCGGACCCTACGGGTTCGAGAACAATGTAGACATGACCGAGACACGTCTCCGATCAATAACCAATAGCGTAACCTGGATGCTCATATTGGCTCCCACATATTCTATGAAGATCTTTATCGGTCAGACCGCATAACAACATACGTTGTTCCCTTTGTCATCGGTATGTTACTTGCCCGAGATTCAATCGTCGGTATCTCAATACCTAGTTCAATCTCGTTATCGGCAAGTCTCTTTACTCGTTTCATAATACATCATCTTGCAACTAACTTATTAGTTGTAATGCTTGCAAGGCTTATGTGATGTGCATTACCGAGAGGGCCCAGAGATACCTCTTCGACAATCGGAGTGACAAATCCTAATCTCAAAATACGCCAACCCAACATTCACCTTTGGAGACACCTGTAGAGCTCCTTTATAATCACCCAGTTACGTTGTGACGTTTGGTAGCACACAAAGTGTTCCTCCGGTAAACGGGAATTGCATAATCTCATAGTCATAGGAACATGTATAAGTCATGAAGAAAGCAATAGCAACATACTAAACGATCGAGTGCTAAGCTAACGGAATGGCTCAAGTCAATCACATCATTCTTCTAATGATGTGATCCCCTTAATCAAATAACAACTCTTTTGTTCATGGTTAGGAAACATAACCATCTTCGATTAACGAGCTAGTCTAGTAGAGGCATACTAGTGACACTCTGTTTTTCTATGTATTCACACATGTATTATGTTTTCGGTTAATACAATTCTAGCATGAATAATAAACATTTATCATGATATAAGGAAATAAATAATAACTTTATTATTGCCTTTAGGGCATATTTCCTTCAACCTATTACTACGTGCAGCCCGCTGACGGCGACCAGGAGTAGTTTAGGAGGATCCCAGGCAGGAGGCCTGCGCCTCTTTCGATCTGTATCCCAGTTTGTGCTAGCCTTCTTAAGACAAACTTGTTTAACTTATGTCTGTACTCAGATATTGTTGCTTCCGCTGACTCGTCTATGATCGAGCTCTTGTATTCGAGCCCTCGAGGCCCTTGGCTTGTAATATGATGCTTGTATGACTTATTTTATTTGTAGAGTTGTGTTGTGATATCTTTCCGTGAGTCCCTAATCTTGATCGTACACGTTTGCGTGTATGATTAGTGTACGATTAAATCGGGGGCGTCACATTCTTCTTATTTTTTCTAGAGAAAATTGGCTTGTATACCAGAAGATGGGCACCATAGGTTGGCCAGGGGCCCCACGAGCCACCAGGGCACGCCTAGGGGGGTGGGCGCGCCTTGGTGCCTCGTGGGCACCTGGGTGGCCCCCAGTATTTTTTATTTATTCCAGAGTAATTATCCATGAAATTTTAGCTTATTTGGAGATGTGCATAATATGTATCTCTGATATAGCTTTTTCAGGTTCAGAATCTCAGCTGCCGGCAGTCTCCCTCTTCATGTAAATCTTGCAATTGAAGAGAGGAAAGGCATTAGAATGGTACTACAATGTATTATATTGGTCAAAATCATTATAAATAACAGTAGGAAAACATAATGCAAAATTGACGTATGAGCATGGTTTTGCATGAATTTGAGAGTTCGGATTTGAAGTATATGGCTGTCGGGCATAACATATGAGGGGCTGACCGGCTTTGTCCGCGGGTGTGTTCGACGCATCCGCGAGAGTAGGGCATCGGATTTGCAAGCCCGACTGTAGATGCTCTAATGATGTGTTTGGTAGCCTGCATCCCGCCCGACGAGGCCTGTTGGATGCAGCTTTTTTATGCTGGGCTGTTTGGTTGTATGCAACCACTGTTGGGCATGCATCGCACAGTTCTTAAAGCACTGTTTTGGCTACATCACTGGAAACGCTCAAATCGACCGTTTTCAGGGAGCCAGACCCGTTCGACGCACTCGATGGCTCTGGTGAGCCATGTCTGTACGTGGTTCACACATATTTTCTTCTAAGCATCTCTTTAATCTCCTTCATCCCTTCTCCATAACCGTGCTTCAATTTGCAATAAGCTATACATGAAAAATATGCACCTCGGTGTTCTGATTCCATTCAGGCGATCGGATCGTAGTTTCGTTCACTCTATATGTTGAATTTCGTGTTCATATTTGAAGCTTCTTGGACGAATTTTGACAACTTCATGAGACACGGTCGACCGTTTGAAGTTTCCTTTGAGGAGTAGTCTCACGTCGCTATTTGTCATGACTTTCGTATCGTGTGTTTTCTGTTTCAGTAATCATAGATGAGTATATCTACATGTGACAGTGTGTGTGGAGGTTGGAGGGCGGCGTGCCGTTGTCGACGGAGATGACTGCTGGGTAGACCTCCTCGCTGAAGGAGACGACGTCGCGGAAGTCATCCTTGTGCAGAGAGGAGGTTTTGCCGCCAGCGTAGGCTAAGAAGCAACCCTCGCTCCTCCAAACGTTGGCGCGCCTGGTCGCGCCGCAGCCGGGGAGCTTCTTGGCGGCCACGGACAGGCATGCCAGGCGGTCTCTCGACGCGGGTCGCCTAGGCAGAGGCTCCGAGCAGCGCGGCCAGGAGCGGCAAGAGGGTGTCCCAAAGGCAACAGCAACGGTGTCGTCCCAGGCAGGAGCGGGGTGCAGTCGTCCATGCATAGTTTGTCGTGAAACGCAGCTTCATTGTGCGACTGAGCAGCAGGAGGACGAAGAAGAGGAGGACGGCGAGGACGGCTATGGTGGTGAGCGCACAGGCGGGCGCCATGACGTGCATGACAGTCCCTTGCGCCAGCGGTGACAGTGGCAGTGAGCCTGTGGAGGAGGGGCCACCAGAGATCAGACAATTTCGGTCGTAGTGGTAGTGAACATTCTACTTTAACCTCTCTGTTCAATGTAGTTGTTAACTTCTAATCACCTTGCATGTATGCAACAAAACACCGGATAGAGAAGTCTTCGGATGCAGGCAACAAATTAACATGCAAACGTCGTATTTTGGTTTGTATCTTCTCAATCATACTCTACTCAGCCTGGCCCATTTTTTCATGCAACCTGAACAAACGGTGCAAGTAACCAAACCCATCCTAAGTGAGGGAAAGAGAGCAGACCTGAGTGCCACATATACACCTTCCACAAAAAAAAGTGCAACATATGCACCTTCCGCCAAAAAAAAGTGCAACATATACACAGCGGCCCTTTTCGCCTGACGAAGAACTGCGCGTGTGCGTAGCTGCCCTTTTCGCCTGACGAAGAACTGCGCGTGTGCGTAGCTGCAGGTCGCTCCAAGGGCAGCCCTTCGGTGGGAACGGAAGGCAAGGCTGGCGAAGTGATGACTCGATGAATCTTTTGGGCCCGCCCGAGGCTGCGAGCCTGCGACGCAGCTCAGCCCCCTGTTGCCTGCACGCCTGCGCCACCCCACCCCACTCCACTGATCCTCTGCACTGCGCCGTTCTACGCTCGTTGCTGCTCAGTGCTGACTTCCGCGAGCCGGTTCACCTCGTTCCGTGGCGCCATGCGGGGAGGCGGTTAATCTGCCCCCACCCGTTTGGCGCGGGGAGATCGACGGCTCGGCTCTTCTCTGCGCTGCGCGGCTTACCGCGCGCGCTTGCCCATCGACGCTTGCGGCCGGGCAGACGTCGCGCCGGAGGCCGGAAGGCAGCGAAAAAGAGCAGAGCTCAGAAACATTTGGTCTACTACCATCTTTCGAGGCACATGCCGCCTTGATTCACTGACTAGTACTAGTACTCCCGTTCAAGGGATCAACGTGGTAGCATAAAGGCAGGCTGTCTGGTAGGATCAGGACCCAGTTGAACCTGACCTCGACAAATGAACGATGGGCCGTGCTCCAATTTTATACTACCATCGCTTTGCTCGATATGTCACTGCCACTGCCACGAGTATTAAAACATTGGGTCGTCCTAAAAAAACATTGGGTCAAATTTTAATTATTCATGTGACTAACCAAATACAATATATATTACTCCTTCCGCCCGAAAATACTTGTCATCAAAATGAATAAGAAGGGATGTATCTATAACTAAAATACGTCTAGATACACCCATTTTTATTCATTTTGGTGACAAGTATTTCTGGACGGAGGGAGTACAAGATTTGTTTTTTAACACCATACAAACACAGATGCTCACATACCCTCAACCATTTTTTTTTCAATACGCCAAGTTGGCGTATCATTGCATTGATAGGTAGAAAGAATATAGGTTTAGAGGACACCTAGCTCGTACACAACTAGGCGTGCCAGGGGTCCTCGTGAGCAGGAGAAGTGGGATGATCGGCCCCGCTACAGTGGTTTACAATGCGTCAATTACAGCTTGGAGTCCTTTGGCGCCGGCCGAGGCCCAGGTGCGCACATCGTCCTGAATCGAGGCGAACAAGCGGCTAACCGAGGGTTGCTGAAGGTCAAAGATGCAAGCATTGCGGTGCTTCCAGATGGCCCAGGTGACCAGAGGTAGGGACGCAAGGGCCTTCCGGAGCGAAACTGGGATGGAGCCAGTAGCATCTCGCCACCAGTCGTAGAGGTTGATGTCGCCATTGGGGGGGGGGGGCAGTGAGTTTGCACCAGGCAAGAGAGCGGTGCCAAATCTCTCTGGAGAAGACGCAGGCGGTCAGGAGGTGATGTATGTCCTCGAAGTCTTGATCACATAGGAGGCAGAGGGGAGGGTGGGTTAGCCCTCGCCTAGCAAGTCTTTCCGCCATCCAGCAACGGTCCTGCTTGGCGAGCCATAAGAACACTTTGACATTGGTCGGGGCCCAGCCCTTCCATGTCATCTTCCAGTCCATGTCCGCAATGGATCCATGGAAAAGAGCCACGTAGCAGGATGAGGTCGAGTATGAGCCGCTAGCAGTTCAGCGCCAGCGTATGCGGTCGGGGTCAGAGGAGAGGGTGACCTGAAGTAGGCGCCTCCAAAGATAGATGTACTCGACAGTGGCCTCGACCCCAAGCGCGCCTGGATGTCCTGGATCCATGCCCGATTGAGGAGTCCCTCCTGGACTAAGCGCTTATTGCGACGTCTTCGAGGAACCAGAGCGGTCAGGCTCGGAGCAAGCTCGGCGATCAACTTGCCATCTAACCAATGATCAGTCTAGAATTTACACGTGAGTCTGTCTCCAATGGTCCAAGATGTAGAGGCACGAAAGATGCCGCGCACATCGGCGTCATCCGGCAGGTGTAGATGATGTCAGGGCCGCGTGGGGTCAGTGATGCGAAGCCAGAGCCACCTAACCCGGAGGGAGATCCCGGTGCGTTGAAGGTCACGCACGCCAAGGCCCCCAAGCTTGAGGGGGCGACACACTTTTTGCTAGTTAACCAGACAGTTACCAGAGCGGGCCTCTTTGCGTCCATGCCATAGGAAATCGTGGATCAGCCGGTTGACGAGCCTCATGATGGATGGCGAGAGGGCCATGGCCAGTAGCAGGTGGACGGGCATGGCACTCAGGACATGTCGAACAAGAGCGACGCGTTCGCCACGAGACAGTAGGCAAGCTTGCCAAGTGCCAAGGCGCTTGGCCATCTTCTCCACAAGGGGTAGCAGCGCCGATGTGGGAACCTTCCTGGTGGAGAGCGGAAGTCCAAGATATTGGATGGGGAAGTGTGTGGTCTGGCAAGAGAGCGTCACACCAGCATTGGTGGCTGACTCATCCGTGCAACAAATGGGCGTCACGGAGCACTTAGCGAAGTTTATCTTGAGGCCAGAAGCTTGAACGAACACCTTGAGAATGCCTTGCACGGCCCGGAGGTCATGTTCATCGGGGTGGCAGAATAGGATGACGTCGTCCGCAAATAGTGAGATGTTGGGAATGGCTCGCCTGGTCGTTAGGCGATGGAGAATGCCACGACTAGTGGCGTGCTGGACCAAGGTGTTGAGCACATCAATAACCAGGACGAAAAGCATGGGAGAAATCGGGTCGCCCTGCCACAGTCCGCTGGCATGATCTATGGGCGGTTCGGGGGTTCCATTGATGAGCACTCTCGCGGAGGAGGTCGAGAGGAGGATTGCCACCCAAGCGCACCATCTCCGGCCAAAGCCAAGGTGACGAAGGACCTCGAAGAGGAAGGGCTAGGAGACGGTGTCAAAAGCCCGGGCGATGTCGAGTTTGAGGAGGACTCGCGGCGCCTTGAGGTTGTGGAGGAGGCACGCTGTTTGCTGGATGAGCATGAAATTGTCGTGAACACCCCGCCCGGCGATGAACGCGCTCTGATTGGCAGACACCATATTTCCGAGGCGGGGAGCTAGCCTAAGGGAGAGCACCTTAGCGAATAGCTTGGCCAGGAGGTGTATGAGGCTGATGGGGCGGTAGTCGGATAGGGAGGAGGCATCAGCCTTCTTCAGGAGCAGAGTTAGGAGTGCTTCGTTAAGTTTGTGGAATCCACGTCCATTCATCGAGTAGAGCTTGTGGAAAACCTCACAGATGTCGTGCTTGACGATGTCCCAACACGCGTGAAGAAACTCTGCGGTAAATCCGTCCGGGCCCGTCGCCTTGCCTGTTGGTAGCCGCTTGGTGGCCGCCCAAACCTCGGATTCGGAGAATGGTGCGTCAAGGCCGGACATGTAGAAGGCCGGATGGTGGATGGCCTGGAGATCAATGGAGGAGGTGCGTGCCTTGTGGGAGCCTAGGATCGCGGCGAAGTGCTCGAATGTCATGCGGCTCATGTCAGCATTGTCAGACACCATGCTACCGTTGTCGTTGATCTGGAATATGTGGTTCTTCTGCCGGCGATGCGCAATATGAATTTTGAGGAAGGCGGTGCTCGCGTCTCCATCCCTGAGCCAACGGAACTGGGTACGCTGGCGCGCGATTGATCTCTCGAGAGAAGCTAGGCCTAGGTATGCTCCCTTCAGTCTGCGACGGAGCCAGGCTTCGGCATCAGAGAGGGGGCGGGTGTCCTGTGCGGCGTCAAGACGCGCAATTATTTCCTTAGCGAGGAGGATCTACAACGAAACGTCTCCAAGTCTTTTAGCGCCCCAGCTTTGCAAGCTGCGCGCCGTGGCCTTGAGCTTCGCAAAGACCCGTCGGAAGGGGTCGGGTTCCGGTTCAACACCATTCCAGGCCACCGAGACAACGTCGTGGAATCCATCCCATTTGACCCAGAAGCTTTGAAAGTGAAAGCGTAGGCGGCCATGCGCACGAGGTATGAAATCAAGCACAAGCGGACAGTGGTCTGAAGTAGTAGCCAGGCACCGGAGAACACAGTGCGAGTGATCCGAGTCCCAGTCAGGGGTGCATAGAACGCGGTCGTTGCGAACTAGCGTTGGCCGTCTTTGCTCATTCGACCAAGTGTGGCGTCGACCATGGAGGTAAATGTCACGCAGCTCGAGGTCGAAGGTGAACCGTCTAAATCGGTTCATGATGCGCCTGTTGAGCCTATCATTGTTCTTGTCTTCGGCCAAAAGAATCATATTGAAATCTCCCCCAAGGAGCCATGGGCCGGCACAAGTGTCGCGCTCGTCGTGTAAGTCAGAGAGAAATGCTAGCTTAGCATGGTCATCTTGTGGACCATAGACTCCGGTGAGCCACCAGTGTTGGTCT